>NW_024070207.1:85625610-85725347 GCF_014754425.2 Oryx dammah | reverse complement strand
TGTGGTATTGGAGAAGACTCTTGAGAGTCCCTTGGACTGCAAGGAGACTCAATCAGTCCATCCTAAAGAAAATCGGTTTCAAATATTCATTGAAAGGATTGATGCTGAAGCTGAAACTCCAATACTTTGGCCCCCTGATGCGAAGAGCTAACTCATTTGAAGAGATGCTGATGCTGGGAAAGATTGAAGGTGGAAGAAGAAGGGGTCAACAGAAGATGAGATGGTTGGATGGCATCACCGACTCAATGGGCTCATGCCCTCAATCTTTCCCAACATCCAGGTCTTTTACAGTGGGTCAGTTGTTCACATCAGGTGACCAAAGTATTGCAGATTCAGTTTCAGCATCAGTCTTTCCAATGAGTATTCAGCACTGATTTTATTTAGGACTCACTAGTTAGATCTCCTTACTGTTCAAGGGACTCTTTAAGAGTCTTCTCCAGCACCACAGTTTGACAGAATCAATTTTTTGGTACTCAGCTTTCTTTATGGTACAACTCTCACATTCATACATGACTAATGGAAAGACCATAGCTTTGACTATATGGACCTTTGTTGACAAAGAGATGTCTTTCTTTGTTTTTTTAATACACTGCTTAGGTTTCTCATAGCTTTCCAGCCAAGAAGCAGCTGTCTTCTAATTTCATGGATGTGGTCACAATCTGCAGTGATTTTAGAGGCCAATAAGAGGAAATGTGTCACTCTTGAACATTTTCCCCTTATATTTGCCTTGAAGTAATGCGACTGGAAAAGATTCTGATGCTGGGAGGGATTGGGGGCAGGAGGAAAAGGGGATGACAGAGGATGAGATGGCTGGATGACATCACTGACTCAATGGACTTGAGTTTGAGTGAACTCTGGGAGTTGGTGATGGACATGGAGGCCTGACATGCTGCAATTCATTGGGTCGCAAAGAGTCGGACATGACTGAGTGACTGAACTGACTGAGTGACTGAACTGACTGACTGACTGACTGAATGCGACTGGATACTGTGATCTTAGTTTTTTTTTTTTTTTTTTTTAATATGGTTTCAAGCTGGCTTTTAAACTCTCTTCTTTCATGCTCATCAAGAAGCTCTTTAGGTCCTCTTCATTTTCTGCTATTAGAGTGGTATCATCGGCATACTTAAGGTTGTTGATATTTCTCCCAGCAATCTTGATTCCAGTTTGTAACTTACCCATCCTTGCAGTTCACCTAATGTGCTCTGCATATAAGTTAAACAAGCAGGGTTACAATAAACAACCTTGTACTCCTTTCTAAATTTTGCACCAGTTATTTGTTCCATTTAAACCAGTTATATAAAGTTCTTACTGTTGCTTCTTGACTTGTATACAGTTTTCTCAGGAGACAGGTAAAATGATCTGGTATTCCTGAATCTTTAAGTTTTCCACAGTTTTTTATGATCCACACAGACAAAGGCTTTAGCCTTTAGTCAAAGGCTTTGAAACAGAAGTAGATTTTTTGTGGAGTTCCCTTGCTTTCCCTATGATCTAGCAAATGTTGACAATTTGATCTTTGATTCCTCCGCCTTCTCTAAAACCAGCTTGAATATCCGGAAGTTCTCAGTTCACTTACTGCTGCAGCCTAGCTTGGAAGATATTTAGCATAACCTTACCAGCATCGGAGATGAGTTCAATTGTCTGGTAGTGTGAACATTCTTTAGTACTGGTCTTCTTGGTAATTGGGTGAATATTGACCCTTTCCAGTGCTGTGGCCACTGCTGGGTTTTCCAAATTTGCTGACATAATGAGTGAAGCACCTTAATAGTATCATCTTTTAAGATTTTAATTAGCTTTGCTGGAATTTTATGACCTCCACTAGCTTCATTGACAGCAGTGCATCCTAAGGCCCACTTCACACTCCAGAATGTATGGCTCTAGGTGACTGACCATACCATCATGGTTATTCAGGACATTAAGATTTTTTTGTACAGTTCTTTTTTTTTTTTTTTTTTTTACTTAGTAAATTTTATTTTTATTTTTTTTTTAATTTTTATTTTTACTTCATTTTGTTTTACAATACTGTATTGGTTTTGCTATACATTGACATGAATCAGCCACAGGTGTACATGAGTACTGCTGGGCATACACACCGAGGAAACCAGAATTGAAAGAGACACGTGTACCCCAATGTTCATCTTCTTTGTATTCTTGACATCTCATCTTGATCTCTTCTGCTTCTGTTAGGTCTTTGCTATTTCTGTCCTTTATTGTGCCCATCTTTGCATGTAATATTCCTTTGATATCTCCAATTTTCTTGGTGATCTCTACTCTTTTCCTTTCTGTTGTCTTCCTCTATATCTTTGCATTGTTCATTGAAGGCCTTGTTGTCTCTCCTTGCCATTCTTTGGAACTCTGCATTCAGTTGGGTATACCTTTCCCTTTCTCCTTTGCTTTTTGCTTGCTTCTTTCCTCAGCTACTTGTAAAGCCTCCTCTGACAACTGCTTTGCATTCTTGCATTTCTTTTTCTTTGGGATGGTTTTGTTCACTGCCTCCTGTAAAATATTACAAATGTTTCCATAGTTCTTCAGGTACTCAGTTTGCAGATCTAATCCCTTGAATCTACTCATCACCTCCTCTGTATAATCATGGGTGATTTGATTTAGGTCATACCTGACTGACCTAGTAGTTTTACTAGCTTTTTAAATTTTTTTGTTTTAGTCACTTAGTCATGTCTGACTTTTGCAACCCCTTGAACTATAGCCAGACAGGCTCCTCTATCCAAGGAATTCTCCAGACAAGAATACTGAAATGGGTTGCCGTTCCCTTCTCCAGGGGATCTTTCCAACCCAGGGATGGAACCTGTGTCTCCTGAATTGCAAGCAGATTCTTTACCATCTGAGTCACTAGGGAAGCCTTATTTAGTCTAACCCTGAATTTTGCTATAAGGAGCTGATGATCCGAGCCACAGTATGCTCTAAGGTCTTATTTTTGCTGGTTTTATACAGCTTCTCCATCTCCAACTACAAAGAATGTAATCAATCTGATTTCAATGTTGACCATTTGGTGATGTCCATGTATAAAGTTGTCTCTTGAGCTGTTGAAAAGAGAGTGTTTGCTATGATCAGTGTGTTCTCTTGGCAGAATTCTGTTAGCCTTTGTCCTGCTTCATTTTGAACTCCAAGGCCAAACTTGCCTGCTACTCCAGGTATCTCTTGACTTCCTACTTCTTTATTCCAATCCCCTGTGATGAATAGCCCCCCCCCCTTTTTTTTTCAGTGTTAGTCCTAGGAGGTCTTGTAGTTCTTCATAGAACTGACCAATTTCAGCTTCTTTGGTATGGGTAGTTGGGGGCATAGAGTAGACTTGGATTATTGTGATCTTGAATGGTTTTCCTTGGAAATGAACAGAGATCATTCTGTTGTTGTTGAGGTTGAACTCAAGTACTGCATTTTGGATTACTTGATTATGATGGCTACTCCATTTCTTCTATGGGATTCTTGCCCACAGTAATAGATATAATGGTCATCTGTATTAAATTCACCAATTCCTGTCCATTTTCATTCACTGATTCTTAAGATGTTAGTTTATTCTTGCCATCTCCTGCTTGACCACATCCAATTTACCTTGATTTACAGAACAAACATTTCAGGTTCCTATGCAATATTGTTCTTTATAGCATTGAATTTTTCTCTCATCACCGACACATCCACAACTGAACATCATTTCTGCTTTGGCCCAGCCACTTCATTCTTTCTGGAGCTATTAGTAACTGTCCTGTGCTCTTTCCCAGTAGCATATTGGACACCTTCTGGTGTGTGTGTGTGTGGGGGGGCGGGGCTCATCTTTTGATGTCATATCTTTTTGTCTTTTTATATAGTTCATGGAGTTCTTATGGTCAGAATAGTTGGGTGGTTTGGTCTGTCTTGTGTAACCCTGTACAGTATGGTTCATAGCTTCATTGAGTTATGCAAGTCCCTTTGCCACAACAAAGCAGTGATCCTTGAAGGGGAACGTTTCACCTACATAATCCCATTTCTCTTTTCCCTCAGCTCCTGGCAACAATCAGACTTTTAGTTCTCTGTTTCTATGAAATTTACCATTTTATCATTTTTTTAATTTTTTATTTATTTTTATTTTTTATTTTACTTTACAATTCTGTATTGGTTTTGCCATACATTGACATGAATCCACCACGGGTGTACATGCGTTCCCAAACATGAACCCCCCTCCCACCCCCCTGCCCACAACATCTCTCTGGGTCATCCCTGTGTACCAGCCCCAAGCGGGCCGTATCCTGCATTGGACATAGACTGGCAATTCAATTCTTACATGATATTATACATGTTTCAATGCCATTCTCCCAAATCATCTCATCCTCTCCCTCTCCCTCTGAGTCTAAACCTCCGCTATACACATCTGTGTCTTTTTTGCTGTCCTGCATACAGGGTCATCATTGCCATCTTTCTAAATTCCATATATATGTGTTAGTATACACATATTATATTCAACATATAAGGAGTATTTTTTTTTCTTTCTCTACCTAGCTTATTTCACTTAACAGAAGGAAGGAAATAATGACATTTAGAGCAGGAATAAATGAACTAGAGAATAAAAATGCAAAAGAAAGAACTGACAAGAGTTGGTTTTATGAAAAGAGTAACAAAATCGGTAAACTTTAAGTAGACCAAGAAAAAAACAGAACACTGAAATTAACAAAAATATAAATTAAGGTGTTGACTTTATAACTTATATCACAGAAATACAATCATAAGAGACTTCTATAAACAATGATGTCACCTAATTTTATAATTTAAGAGATATTAATAAATTCCTGGAAAAACATGAAAAACTTACCACAATTGAATCATGAAGTAATAGAAAATCTGAAGACTAAAAACAAGTAAGGAGATTGAATCATTAATCAAAAAATCTCTGAAAAAATAAAAACCCAGGACTGGATAGCTTCACAGGAGAATTCTAACAAAAATATTTGCTTTTTTGATCAAGATACTCAGCAGAAAACTTTTGTTTTTTAAAAAAGTCAAAGGAATGTATTTACTTTCATGAAAATCTCTTTGTTTTTGTTAGAATAGTCACTTTAATCTAAGTATTTATTAGATCATTAGGTTTTGGTGAATCTACTCTATTCTTTTAGCAGTATGTGCCAGCATTACTATTCCTTATGCAGCCATCCAAGAGATATTTATTATGTGCAGAACTTTATGCTTGACTATAAGAATTTCTAATAATGAACTCAGTAAACTTGCTTTTAAACAAAACTCGTATGTTTTCCTTTACATTTGGCTTAGCAATCAGGCTACTTATGTCTACAATGCCAACTGCATCTTTTTCCACCACCAGGAGTACTAGGAAAGAAAAGGTAACCTGCCATGTGAGTCATGTGACTCAATCCTGGTGATTAAGGAGATGATAGCTATTTGGCTCTCATTTTAAGACAAAACTCCTACACTGAGTTACTATAAAGTGATATCAAATGTTATTGGACTATAAACTCTGCCGCTTCAGTTCAGTTCAGTTCAGTCACTCGGTCGTGTCCGACTCTTTGCAACCCCATGAATCACAACACGCCAGGCCTCCCTATCCATCACCAACTCCCGGAGTTCACTCAGACTCACGTCCATTGAGTCAGTGATGCCACCCAGCCATCTCATCCTCTGTTGTTCCTTTCTCTTCCTGCCACCAATCCTTCCCAGCATCAAAGTCTTTTCCAATGAGTCAACTCTTTGCATGAGGTGGCCAAAGTACTGGAGTTTCAGCTTTAGCATCATTCCTTCCAAAGAAATACCAGGGCTGATCTCCTTCAGAATGGACTGGTTGGATCTCCTTGCAGTCCAAGGGACTCTCAAGAGTCTTCTCCAACACCACAGTTCAAAAGCATCAATTCTTTGGCGCTCAGCCTTCTTCACAGTCCAACTCTCACATCCATACATGACCACTGGAAAAACCATAGCTTTGACTAGACGGACCTTAGTCGGCAAAGTAATGACTCTGCTTTTGAATATACTATCTAGTTTGGTCATAACTTTTCTTCCAAGGAGTAAGCATCTTTTAATTTCATGGCTGCAGTCACCATCTGCAGTGATTTTGGAGCCCAAAAAAGTAAAGTCTGACACAGTTTCCACTGTTTCCCCATCTATTTCCCATGAAGTGATGGGACCAGATGCCATGATCTTCGTTTTCTAAATGTTGAGCTTTAAGCCAACTTTTTCACTCTCCACTTTCACATTCATCAAGAGGCTTTTTAATTCCTCTTCACTTTCTGCCACAAGAGTGGCATCATCTGCAGATCTGAGGTTATTGATATTTCTCCTGGCAATCTTGATTCCAGCTTGTGTTTCTTCCAGTCCAGCATTTCTCATGATGTACTCTGCATATAAGTTAAATAAGCAGGGTGACAATATACAGCCTTGACAGACTCCTTTTCCTATTTGAAACCAGTCTGTTGTTCTATGTCCAGTTCTAACTGTTGCTTACTGACCTGCATACAGATTTCTCAAGAGGCAGGTACCAACTAAAAATGCTCTAGAACTTGGAAGAGAAAACAATTCATGAAGACCAGAGTCACAGAAGACTTTCTTGAGAAGGTGGGATTTAAACTTATCTTTCAAGGGCCTCCCCTGGTGGTTCTAATGATAGAGTCTGCTTGCAGTGTGAGAGACCCAGGTTTGACCCCTGGGTCCAGATCCCCTGGGGAAGTACATGGCAACCCACTCCAGTATTCTTGCCTTGAAAATACCATGGACAGAGGAGCCTGGAAGGCTACAGTCCATGGGATCACAAAGAGTCAGACAAAACTGAGTGACTTCACTTTCACTCTTTCAAAGATAGAAAGTATTTTGGTTAGTGAGAAGTGAGAACACTGGGCTTCCCTGGAGGCTCAGATGAGAAAGAATCTGTCTGCAATGTGAGAGACCTGGGTTCGATCCCTGGGTTGGGAAGATGCCCTGGTGGAGGATATGGCAACCCACTCCAGCATTCTTGCCTGAAGAATCCCATGGACAGAGGAGGCTAGTGGGCTGCAGTCCATGGGGTTGCAAAGAGTCCGACATGACTGAGCAACTAAGTACACACACACAAGAAGAACATTTCAAGTAAGGTGGGGGAGCACAGGTGAAAGATTAAACATGTTTATACTTCCAAATTGGAGAAGCCAATGGCAACCCACTCCGGTATTCTTGCCTAGAGAATTGCATGGAAAGAGGAGCCTGGCAGGCTGCTATCCATGGGGTCACAAAGAGTCAGACTCATACTACCAAGTTAGGCTCTGAGTATAAACTGACATTTCCTTTTGGCATATATATATATATATATATAGCCTCACACTATTTTTATATCTAACCATTTCCTCAGAAAGAGAAATTTCCTTCTATTTCTTATAAAATTTAAATAAATTAGAGAAGCATAAGTGATGGATTCTTTTGACTAAAAACATAACAGTGAAAGCTATTGTAAATTTTATAAAGATTTCACAAGTGAAGTGAAAGTGTTAGTTGCTCAGTTGTGTCTGACTCTTTGCAACTCCATAGACTGACTGTAGCCTGCCAGGCTCCTCTGTCCATGGGATTCTCCAGGCAAGTATACTAGAGTGGGTAGCCATTCCCTTCTCCATGGGACCTTCCCAACTCAGGGGTCAAACCTGGGTCTGCTGCATTGCAGCCAGATTCTTTACTGTCTGAACCATCAGAGAAACACCTTCAAGTAATACTGACTAACATTTATTGAGAGCCTTCTATGTGCTAGGAGCTATTTACATACTTAACATGTGTTTATTTGTGTAATCCTCAAAACAATCCTATGAGATATTACTATCCCTGTCTCATAGATGAGAGAAATGAAGCACAATGAGGTTTAAGAAATTTGCCTAACTGTCACACATAGGAAATGACAGAGAATTTTGTGTCCGATTCTTTGTGACCCCATGAACTGTGATACACCAGTCTTCCCTGTCCTTCACTATCTCCCGGAGTTTGCTTAAACTCATGTCCATTGAGTCAGTGATGCCATCCAACCACCTCATCCTCTGTCATTACCTTCTCCTCCTGCCCTCAATCTTTCCCAACATAAGGGTCTTTTTCAGTGATTCAGTTATTCACATCAAGTGGCCAAAGTCTTGAAGCTTCAGATTCAGCATCAGTCCTTACAATGAGTATCCAAGGTTGATTTCCTTTAGGACTGACTGGTTTGATATCCTTACTGTCCAAAGGACTCTCAAGAGTATTCTCCAGCACCACAGTTTGAAAGCATCAATTTATGGTACAACTTTCACATGATTACTGGAAAAACCATAGCCTGACTACAGCAACCTTTGTTGGGAAAGTGATGTGTCTGCTTTTCAATACACTGTCTAGGCTTGTGCCAGCTTTTCTTCCAAGGAGCCCATGTCTTTTCATTTCATGGCTGCAGTCACCGTCTGCAGTGGTTTTGGAGTCCAAGAAAATAAAATCTACCACTGTTTCCACTTTTTCCCATTTATTTACCATGAAGTGACCCAATGCATTGATTTTAATTTTTTGAATGTTGAGTTTTAAACCATGTTTTCCACTCTTCTCTTTCATCCTCAACAAGAGGCTCTTTAGTTCCTCTTCACTTTCTGTCATTAAAGTGATATAATTTACATATCTGTGGTTGTCAATATTTTTCTTGACAACCTTATTTCAGTTTGTGAGTCATTCAGCCCAGCATTTTGCATGATGTACTCTGCATATAAGTTAATAAGTTAAGCTGATTAGCAACCTTAATTTTACCTGCAAACTTAATTTCTCTTTTTCACTTAACATACTCATAGTTTCTGGGTATTAGGATTGAACATCTTTGGGTGAGGCATTATTATGCCTACCTCACCCCCTAATACATTACAACATAGCAATAGGTAGCCAATGGAATATATCAGTTGATTTGGAAAGTAAGGTTGAGAAGGGACACATCTACTATAGCCTGAGTTATATACTGAGCTTTGATTGTGTTCACATTTCCTGGAAGAGCAGCTGGATTGGGGAATGTCTGCATTTTATGCATGGGAATAGAGATTCAGAGTTTGAAACTGCATGTAATTCATTTCCCCAAATGATGAACTTTCCATAAAGTCACTCATGCAAACAAAGATGGGCTATAAATACTATTCAGACATCTGCATGTGCCTTCTGGATGCTGGTGGACTCCAATTAAAAAAACTGAATCACGGAAATATACAATGTGAGAGCTCAAAGGGACCTCAAAGATCAGCTTGTAAGTCTCTCCTTTTGCAAATGAAAGGAATAAAATCAAAGAAGGAAAATAGCCCACCCCAGGTAACACATGAAATTGTGACATAGAGATTACTGGAATGTGATTCTCAGTATTGGGTCCAATTACTCCAAACTAAGCTGTCATTTTTGGAAGCACTGCAGGTGTTTTTGAGTACCTTAAATCACATCATGGAGATGACCACTTCCTCTGGTCAGTGATTAAGCCAGCCACCAATATGATATTGCCACAGTTCTCTGGAAATGAAGATAATATTGTCATGAGAACAAATAAAAGATGAGACTTGGGAGCAAGCACTGCATTGTAGGTGTCCAGGAAAAGAAATATTCTCTATAAGATAGCTAGTTCTTTTTGCTGTTAAAAGGAGGTAAGATGGCATTTACTAGAATTTTTGCTCAGGAGTCCTGAATTCAGTACAAAGAGGAACCATTAAACAGAAGATAGAAGAAGGCAAATGCTTGACTATTCAATATAAGGGAAAAGTAACCAGAAAGTTGAATGAGTTGTCTCAGAGATTGTGAGTTCTTAGTCATTGGAGGCATCCAAACAGAGTTTGTAAAGTCATAAGAAAATAGAAGTTTTCTGATTTATTTTGCTAGGAACTCTTTCTTTGCATGAAGGTCTACATGGCTGCCTAACCCAAAATATAAAATAGGTAAATACAGCTCCTTTGAAAGCCCCGAGAGGCAATCTAATCTGGAATTAAACACCTCCAACACTTTCTGAGGCCTCTTTTTGCTCTCTGTTCTTCTAACTTGAAGTAACCCAAGAGGTTTTGGGAGTCAGGTTCTTAGAGTAACTGGACCAGGCTGGTTACAGTGGGTCAGTTGGAATAGTAAAGGGACTGGCAGTGACAGACATAGAGGCCTTTTTTAAAACAGACTTGTTGGTCAAACAGTGAAGCTATAAGGTACAACTAGTTCAGTTCAGTTCAGTCGCTCAGTCATGTCCGACTCTTTGCGATCCCATGAATCGCAGCACGCCAGGCCTCCCTGTCCATCACCAACTCCCAGAGTTCACTCAGATTCATGTCCATCGAGTCAGTGATGCCATCCAGGCATCTCATCCTTGGTCATCCCCTTCTCCTCCTGCCCCCAATCCCTCCCAGCATCAAAGTCTTTTCCAATGAGTCAACTCTTCACACGAGGTGGCCAAAGTACTGGAGTTTCAGCTTTAGCATCATTCTTTCCAAAGAAATCCCAGGGCTGATCTCCTTCAGAATGGACTGGTTGGATCTCTTTGCAGTCCAAGGGACTCTCAAGAGTCTTCTCCAACACCACAGTTCAAACACATCAATTCTTCAGTGCTCAGCCTTCTTCACAGTCCAACTCTCACATCCATACATGACTACTGGAAAAACCATAGCCTTGGCTAGACGGACCTTAGTCAGCAAAGTAATGTCTCTGCTTTTGAATATGCTATCTAGATTGGTCATAACTTTTCTTTCAAGGAGTAAGCGTCTTTTAATTTCTTGGCTGCAGTCACCATCTGCATTGATTTTGGAGCCCAGAAAAATAAAGTCTGACACTGTTTCCACTGGTTTCCCATCTATTTCCCATTAAGTGATGAGAACGGATGCCATGATCTTCATTTTCTGAATGTTGAGCTTTAAGTCAACTTTTTCACTCTCCTCTTTCACTTTCATCAAGAGGCTTTTTAGTTCCTCTTCACTTTCTGCCATAAGGGTGGTGTCATCTGCATATCTGAGGTTATTGATATTTCTCCCGGCAATCTTAATTCCTGGTTGTGTTTCTTCCAGTCCACCATTTCTCATGATGTACTCTGCATAGAAGTTAAATAAGCAGGGTGACAATATACAGCCTTGATGTACTCCTTTTCTTATTTGGAACCAGTCTGTTGTTCCATGTCCAGGTACAACTAAGCCAACCTTAAAACTGGAAATGTCCCATTTGAATCATCTTCCCAAATGAAGGTTATGGAAACAGCTGTTTTCTATTGGGATTTTGCTGTCCATGCTCAAACGATGTCATTGATTATTTTGTTGATCATTCGTTCATCTAGCAAATGTTTATTGAGCACCAAGTCTACATGAAGTGCTGTTTTAGGCTCTGAAGTTACAATGGAAAGCAAGAAAGATGTGATCCAGACTTAAGAGGGTTTCCATTATAAGCTGTCAAGACAGGCAGTTAAATAAGCAATTTAATAAGACTGTGGTTAAATATACATTGTGTATTGGGTACACATGGCAGAACTACCTAACTGAGAAATGCAGGAAGTCAGGGAAGGGCACCTGGAAATAGGAAATTCTAAACTAAGACCCAAAATATGAGTGGGAAGAATAACAGAAGGAATGTTATTTCAGTCAGGTAGAATAACATATAAAGTCTGGTGGTAAGAGAAAGCACAAAGTACCTTGGAAAATTGACAAACTGACAGAACTCCGGCATGGGTGAAGCATAGAGCATGAGGTGAGGAAGGGCAAACAGTGAGCTAGAAAGATTAGGAGGAGCCAGATCGCAAAGGACTGCATGCTGCTGTTGCTGCTAAGTCACTTCAGTCATGTCCGACTCTGTGTGACCCCAGAGACGGCAGCCCACCAGGCTTCCCCATCCCTGGGATTCTCCAGGCAAGAACACTGGACTGGGTTGCCATTTCTTTCTCCAATGCATGAAAGTAAAAAGTGAAAGTGAAGTCCCTTAGTTGCATCTGACTCTTAGAGACCCCATGGACTGCAGCCTACCAGGCTCCTCTGTCCATGGATTTTTCCAGGCAAGAGTACTGGAGTGGAGTGCCATTGCCTTCTCCAACAAAGGACTGTATAGGTTATGTTAAAAAGTTTGACATTTATCCTAGAGAAAATGAGAAGTCATAAATTTTTCTCAATATAATAATTATACTTTTCTTATGCACAGAAATACAAAAAAGAAACAAAAGTCAGTTTATATGTACTTTCTAGATAATTTTTTTAAAAACTCACTGCCTCAATGGACATGAGTTTGAGCAATCTCTGGGAGTTGGTGATGGACAGAGAAGCCTGGCATACTGCAGTCCATGGAGTTGCAAAGAGTTAGACACAACTGAGTGACTGAACTGAACTGTAAAAATATAATGTATGAAGTTTGAAAATTTAAATAGTTTAAAATAAAAAATGAAAGTCCCACTATGACCCAACTATGTCACTCTGTCTAGTGGAAACCACCATTAAAACTATCTTTGTGATGATATCCAGAAGAAAAATTCCTTATTCTCACAAAAAAGTATATACATAGATGTATGTGTGTGTGTGAATGAAGCAAACACAAAATGCTCATTCTTCTGTACCTTACCTTCTACTTAATGATATTGAAGATATTTCTGTATGTGTGTACATGCACACATACAAGCACACATGAGGAATATTTCACCAGTTTTTGTTTGTTTAATTAATTAATTTTGATTGGAGGATAATTACTTTAAATATTGTATGAGGATGGGATGATTTCAGAGAATAATATTTCACCAGTTTGAACATATCCTTACCCAAGAGCCCTGTTAATCTCTGTATTTTTCTAATTTCAATCAATAAGGCAAGCTTTGCTAGAGGATTTTAAGGGGGAAATATACATTTGTGCTTTGTAGAAAATAGCTTTGGCTGTTGTTTGAAAAGCAGATTTTGGGAAGAAAGAATGAAGACAAAAAGAACAAGGTGGAGTAATATCAATCAGGCTGTTTCTGAGATTTCCTTACAGCTGCTGTGGGATCTAGCATGCTAAGATCTGAATTATTTTAGTTCTGAGACTGGTTCAAGATGGCAGAGTAAAAAGACATGTGCTAACCTCCTCCTGTGAGGGCACAAAAATCACAACTAACTGAAATCACAACTAACTGCTGAACAATCAATGACAAGAAGACACTGGAACCCACCAAAAAAGGTACCCCATATGCAAATACAAAGGAGAAGCCCCAATGAGATGATAAGAGAGGCACGATCATGATAAAATCAAATCCCATACTTACCAGGTGTGTGATCCACAAATTGGAGAACAGTAATATCATAGAAGTTCTTCTACTGTTGTGAAGGTTCTGAGCCCCATGTCAGGCTTCCCAGCCTGGGGATCTGGCAAAGGGACTAAAACCCCCAGGGAATCTTAAGTCCAGTGGGATTTAATTGGAGGACTTCCACAGGACTAGGGGAAACAGAGACTCCTCTCTTAGAAGGCACACGTAAAATTTGTTGTGCACCAAGCCCTAGAGGAAAGGAGCAGTGACCCCACAGGAGACAACTAGACCTACCTGCTAGTGTTGGAAGGTCTCCTGCAGAAGTTGGGGGTGTCAGTCGCTCACAGCAGGGTCAAAGGCACTGGCAGCAGCAGTTCTAGGAAGTACCCATTGATAAGAGCACTTCTGGAGTTCACCATCAGCCCTGCCATAGATCCTGTAGACTCCAGGGCTGAGTCACCTCAGGCCAAACAACTAATAGGGAGCTTATCAATGAATTTGGTAATGTTGCAGGTTACAAAATTAATACACAGAAATATGTTTCATTTCTATATGCTATCAATGAAAAGTCAGAGAGAAATTCAAGAAACAATCCCATTTATCATCACATAAAAAAGAATAAAATATCTAGGAATATATCTACCTAAGGAGACAAAAGACCTGTACTTCAAAAGCTACAAGACACTGATGAAAGAAATCATTAACACAAGTAGATGGAAAGATACACCATGTTTGTGGATTGAAAGAATCAATATTGTCAAAATGACTATACTATTGAAGGCAATCTACAGATTCTATCAAATTATCATGATATTATTCACAGAACTAAAACAAAAAAAAAAAAATCTTAAAGTTTGTATGGAGATACAAAAGACCCTGAATAGCCAAAGCAATCTTAAGAAAGAAAAACAGAGCTGGAGGGATCAGGTTCCCTGACTTCATACTATATTACAAAGCTACAGTCATCAAAAAAGTATGATACTGGTGAAAATAAAAATGGAAATATAGATCAATGGAACAGGATAGAAAGCTCAGAAATAACCACACACACACATATATGGCTAATGAATCTACAACAAAGAAGGCTAGACTACACAATGATGGAAAGACAATTTCTTCAACAAATGGTGCTGGGAAAATTGGACAGCTACATGTAAAAATTCAATTAGATCATTCTTTAGCATCATACACAAAAATAAGCTTAACTTGGATTAAAGACCTAAATGTGACACTAGACACTATAAAACTCCTAGAGGGAAACATAGGCAGAACCTTCTCAGACATAAATTGCAGCAATATACTTTTGATCTGTCTCCCAGAATAATGTAAATAAAAATAAATAAATAAATGAGGTCTACTTAAACTCAAAAGCATTTGCAAAGCAAAAAACAATAAACAAAATGAAAAGATAACCCACAGATTGGGAGAAAATATCTGCAAATGATGTGACCAACAAGGGAATAATCCCCCACATTTGCAAACAGCTCAAAAGGCTTAACATCATCAAAATAAACAACCCAATAATAAAATGGGCAGAAGATCTGAATAGATGTTTATCCAAATAAAACATACAGATGGCCAAGAGGCACATGAAAGAACATTCAATATTGCTAGTTATTAGAGAACAGCAAATCAAAACTACAATGAGATAAATCACCTCACATAAGGCAAAATGGCTATCATAAAAATATCCACAAACAATAAATGTTGAAGAGGGGGTTGAGAGAAAGAAACCCTCCTACACTGTGTGTGGGAATATAAATTGGTACAGCCACTATGAAGAACAGTATGGAGGTGCCTTAAAAAACCGAAAATAGAGCTACCATATGACCCTGCAACTCCTCTACTAGGCACATACCTGAGAAAAACATGGTCTGAAAGGATACATGCAACCAAATATTCATGGCAACTCTGTTTACAGTAGTCAATAAATGGAAGCAACCTAAATGCCCATTGAAAGAGGGATGTATAAAGATGTGGTACATATACACAATGGAATATTACTGAGCCATTAAAAAGAATGAAATAATACTACTTGCAGCAACATAGATGGACCTAGACATTGCCATGCTGAGTGAAATAAGTCAGACAGGGAAAGAGAAATATTGTATGATATCCCTTTTGTGAGGAATCTTAAAAGACATAGACAAATGAACTTATTTATAAAACAGAACAGTCTCAGAGAATGAACTTATAGTTGCCACAGAGAGAAAAATGAGAGGAAGGCATAGTTAGGGAGTTTAAGATGGATATGTACACACTGCTATATTTAAAATGGATAATGAACAAGGACCTACTGTATAGCACATGGAACTCTGCTCAATGTTATGTGGTAGCCTGGATGGGAGGGGAGTATACGTATGATGAAGTCCTTTTGCTGTTCCTCCAAAACTGTCACAGCATTGTTTGTTGCCTCTACTCCAATACAAAGCAAAGTTAAAAAAAAAAAAAAAAAAAAACAGAAACAGACTCATGGACAGAAAACACACATATGGTTACCAAGGGGGAAAAGAGGGAGGGGAATAAATTAAGAGTATGGGATTAACAGATACATACTAGAACATATAAAATATAAAATTTACTATATATAATGTGAATAATATTCACTACTTTTAATAACCTATATGCTATATTCCTATACAAAATAAAAATATTTTCTTAAAAAGAACAATGTGGAGATTATTACACTGATCCACTTAAGAGATGAGTATGGCTCAGATGAAGGGTATGGCAGTTGAGATGGAGAAAAGTGAGTGAATTCAAAAGATACTTAAGATATAAGTGTGTCAGCATTTGTCAATGAAATGGATGTGGATAGTTAGAGTGATTTTTCATTCCCAACCCAAAGAAAGACAAGGCCAAAGAATGTTCAAACTGCCCCACAATTGCACTCATCTCACATGCTAGTAAAGTAATGCACAAAATTCTCTAAGCTAGGCTTCAACAGAAATTCCAGATGTTCAAGCTGGATTTAAGAAAGGCAGATGAAACAAACATAAAATTGCCTACATCTGCTGGATCATTGAAAAAGCAACAAGAGAGTTCAAGAAAAATATCTACTTTTGCTTCATTTACTACAATAGAGCCTTTAACTGTGTGGATCATGACAAACTGTGGAAATTTCTTCAAGAGATGGGAATACCAGACCATCTTGCTTGTCTCCTGAGAAATCTGTATGCTGGTCAAGAAACAACAGTTAGAAGCAGAGGTGGAATAACAGACTGGTTCCAAATTGGGAAAGGAGTACATCAAGGATGTATATTGTCATTCTGCTTATTTAATGTACATGCAGCATACATCATATGAAATGCTGAAGTGGATAAAGCACAAGCTGGAATCAAGATTATGGGGAGAAATACTAATACACTCAAATATTGCCACCCTTATGGCAGCAAGCGAAGATGAACTAAGGAGCCTCTTGATGAAAGTGAAAGAGAAGACTGAAAAAGCTGGCTTAAAACTCACCATTCAAAAAATAAAGATTATGGCTCTGGTCCCATCACTTCATGGCAAGTAGATGGGGAAACAATGGAAACAGTGGCAGACTTTCTTTTCTTGGGCTCAAAAATCACTGCAGATGGTGACTGCAGCCATGAAATTAAAAGACCTTTGGTCCTTAGAAGAAAAGCTATGACAAAACTAGACAGCATATTAAAAAGCAGAGACATCACTTTGCTGAAAAAAGTCTGTCTAGTCAAAGTTATGGTTTTTCCAGTAGTCATGTATGGATGTGAGAGGTGGACCATAAAGAAAGGTAAGCACCAAGGAATTGATGCTTTGAACTGTGGTGTTGGAGGAGACTCATGAGAGTCCCTTGGACTGAAAAAGATCAAACCAGTCAATCCCTAAAGGAAATCATTTCTGAATATTCATTGGAGGGACTGAGGCTGAAGCTGAAGCTCCAATACTTTGGCCACCTGATGCGAAGAACTGACTCATTGGAAAAGACTCTGATGTTGGGAAAGATTGAAGGCAGAAGGAGAAGGAGACAACAGAGTATCTGATGGTTGGATGGCATCACTGGCTTGATGGACATGAGTTTGAACAAGATCTGGGAGTTGATGATGGACAGGGAACTCTGGAGTGCTGCAGTCCACGGGGTCACAAAACATTGGACGTGACTGAGCTACTGAACTGAAGTTTTTATTTCAGTCCTCATAAAAACTCTATGAAATAATGCCACTATCTCCATTTTGGAAACACAAAACTGAAGTTTAGAAGACTTAGATGACTTTTTCAAGGTTACAGAATCAGGACGTGTCAGAATTGGGATTTAAATCTAGTTTCTACACTCTTAACAATGTTTTCATATTGTAAATGTGTATATTGCAGGGGATTCAAACTGCAACTCATGGGCCAAATTTGGTCTGCTGCTTGTTTTTGTAAATTACCTTTTATTGGTATATAGATATACCCAATGTACTATAATGGCCTATTTTAATGACTATATGTTTTGCACATAAATTATTTACAAACTAGAGTTTTACTGAAATAGTTTACCAATTCCTGGTCTATAGGTATCAACTTAAACCCTTTTAAGGTGATCCTTGAGGAAAGGCACTAAAAATATGCCCAGGATTTGCATATGTTGGTACTGGGAGTCCTTTCAGTGAACTGCTGAATGAATAATATAGGCTCAGAAATCTGGCCTAGCTGGCTTCCTGCAGCCTTCACTGTGTTGACTCAAACATATCTATAAGATCTGTTTATTGTTATCATTTGTGAGTCAGAACACAGGCCTTATCCCTACCCCTCCCTCTCATAAATGCCTTAAAGCCTGGACTTGGATCCCAGCTTAATGGGTTTGATCTCCACCTTCCCACCTCCAGCTTCAAGGTCCACATTTGTGCTAGGGGAAGAGGCAGATAGTCCTAGGGCCTGTTGTTACCTGATCCAGCTTCCCTTGATCATTTCTAAAGGAGCTGAATAAATGGTGGTTCCTCCCTTTTCCCTACTGGTGCTTCTACTTGGCTTAGCCTGAGATGCTGTCTGTAGGGGTAGCTCCTACGTGTATAGTCACCTTTAAGCACCTCCAGTGTTTTATGACCCAGACTTTGCCCCACTGCCTCAGTCTTTGAAACTCCTCCTCCCTGGACCCTGCTCCAGATACTTTAAATTCGAGAGAGAGAAAAATAATGTGTTGAGACTGCCTGGAGAACAGCACCTGCTCCAAGCCAAGATCACCTCATCACAAGTAAGGATACTAGATGGTGGAACTGCCATCATACCTGTTTCCTTCCTATAGCTGATTCTGATGGGTAGATATAATCCTTCCCAAGGAGACATGGAGTTCTCCACAAATTACTCCGCACCCACTCTTTTCTTACACTTTGCATGTTTAAACCTCTTTTTCTTCTACTCTTAATATCAAGAATGTGATTTCTTCATGGAATCCTAGATATGTATATTTATAGGGCTGAGAGGGTCTATATCTAGTTTAAGGCTCTCAATGTACAAATGGAAAGACTTAGGCCCAAAGAAAAGAAGTCCTATACCAAGGCCACATAGCTGATCACTTCAAGAGCAAGCTAGGGAAGGAACTTGGGTCACTTGACTCAGGCTAGTGATTTTTCACTGCCCTCTCTTTCTAGCAAGAACAAAGATGGCCTTTGCTTTGAAACAAATTCAGAATCCAGCTTCACTCAGAGATTTTGGGACCCATTTTGATATTTTTTAGTTTCATTTTAAAAAAAGTTAATATTTCCAATTCTTCTGGGTCTTCTTAGGTTTTAGGGTGCTGATCTATGTTAATCCAAGCTATCTACTAGCTGCATCCGGTCTCCACAATGAAAAATATGAGTAATATGACCCTGGGAGTCCACTCAAGAGGCTGTTAAAAATGGCAGTGGCAGAGTTAATGTACATTTTTTTAAAAAAATCTAGCAGTGACTGGTGGACAGTAGGCACTCAATAATTGTGAAGTCACTTCCCTCATTGCAAAGGGCTTTCTGGGTTTCTCCATTAAGTAGCAGAGTGTGGTAGTGTAGTGACTAAGAAACTAGACAGACCTACTACAATTCCCCCCTCTTATTAACGGTGTGACTTTGAACGGTTACTTTCCCTCTCAGAGTCTGCTTTTCTTCAGTTGTAAAATATGAATTAGCATATTCTTTTCATAGAATAATTGTGAATTTTAAATGAGAATATACGTAAAGTGATTAACATAGGGACTAGCATGTAGAAAGCTCTTTGTTTTATTACCAGTTTTATTTTTCTCTACTACCAAGCAACCATGGTCTCAGAATAATAGCAGGGCTGATAACTGTGTTTCACAAGAGAAAGTGTTGAGGATGGGAGCTCTTCTCACATCTCATAACCCTTGCAGTGGGCCCTATTTCTTAAAGGGAAGTATTGGAATCTTTCTTATGAGGTTTCACCAGCTTCACTGACAGTGCATTTCCTCCTCCCTCTCAGCAAATAGCAACCAGCAAGCTGAGATAACAGAAGTGCAACCCACCCTCTTGTAATTCCTCTGGAAATCCTAACCGGGATTTGGAAAACACCCGGATATGGTTAAAGAACCATACCGGGTTTTGTACCAAACCAGGTCCGGAACAAGACATTCCAGTAGATTAGTTTCTGGAAAAGAGGGCAACCAGAACTGCTCCAGCCTCCATTCACTCCTTCCCAGTAACACCAGCCAATTGGAGCCCTGAACTTTGTTTATGAGAAAGGCCTTGTAACCCAGGATACTAACTGAGCAGGTCTGGCAGACTCATGCTGGGGTCTGCAGTTTAGCCTCAGTAGGCCGCTAACATGAATATGGAAGAATTTTCTCCAGCAAAGGTAAGCTTCCTCCGCCCCTTTCTAAACCCTACCTCATTTTCTTTGAAACAAAAAACAAAACTTTATATTCAGCTTGGTTTAGAGAAATCCTGGGCCCACAGGGAGAGAAAGTCAGTGGCTGAGAAGGAGGAAGCACGGCTGAATGTGCAGGAAAGTTAAAATGTAAAATATGCTTTCTTTGTTCCTCTCATCAAAATGGCCATGGACATTGCTCAGCTGTTTCAGAGATGATCCTGGAGTTGTAGAGAGTATTTAATTTTCCTGTTAAAATGGTATGCTCATTTCTTGGTCTCAGTTTATGGGGTTTATTGAGGTGATGGAACACTTAAAAACAACTACTTACTTTCATACTTTGAGATCCAGATTGGCACAGAGCAAGAAAGTAAATGGTAGCTGAACTAAGCTATCAGCTTAAAATCTAAATTGTTTCTCACACTTAGTACCTAAGTACTAAGAAGAAATGTTTTTGAAAATATGTGTTCAAATTCTGGCCTTGCCAGTAACTGGTTGCTTGGCTTTAAGCAAACCCCTTTCTCTCTCTGGTCTCCGTTTTCTATATGTCATGTCAAGGGGTTGAAAAAGTATAGTTTCTAGAAGTTTTTATGGATGTATGAATCCATTAATGCATTAAGACTGTTACTAATCATTTATTGTATTCTAAGCCCATTGAAAGGGTCTCATACATCCATTATTTTGTTTGATCCTCAAAACAATTTGTGAAATATTATCCATAATTTTGAATGAGAAAACTGAGGCAAAATAGGTGAAACTGACTTGTTGAAAGACACATAGCTATTATAGGCAAAAAAAATAATTTCAACCCAGGTCTTATAATTTCGTATCAGTATACTTTCTATTATACCACAACTAGGGTATGAGGAAATAAAGAAAAACCCCTAATATAAATGCACATATGTAGTGAAATCATATTGTCCCAGGAAAAGCACAGTGATGATATACATGATTGTCAGGGTAAAGGATCTTAAGTTCTAGTACTAGCTCTTAGGACTTAGAGATTTAGAGTCTCTCCCTCTGGGCCTCAATTTCCCCAGTTCTGACATAGTAGAATACAATGACAATGATTAAAAATAATATAAATTGTACTTGTGCTATATGGAGTCTTTTGAGGCTCTCAACACTCTCTTGATTTTCCCTTCTAGTAAAAAAAAAGTCCCATACTGCCTAAAGGTGAGGAAATCCCCTATTTTGAGTCACAAGGTGAAGAAAAAGCCACAAAAACATTAAGAAAGTAGAAGACTAAAAGGTCAATCTTGATAGAGGGTTCTATTAATAAGACTGCTGAAATTGGAGACAAAACCTCTAGGATAGCTCAGCATTTGTGTTCAGTTGAGTGATCCTTTGCCCAGGCCAGTATACTCCAATTCAGAGAGAAAAGAGCATTATCACATTAAAGGAACAATTTGAAAATTCTAGGAAAAACAGTGATGCAAATTGTGGATAAAGGGGACCAAGCCCAGGCAACATTGTTATGACAGGAAAGTAAGGTTTGTCTAGTCTCAGTGTATATTAACTAAATTATGTCTAATTCAAAATATCCCAGAAATTCTTTCTTTCTCCCTCCCATCCTTTGAGCACCTCTTCCTTCTGTCCTCCTTTTTAACTTTCCTCCAAGATTCTTCCTCATATTATTTCATTTCCCCTTTCCCCTTTTACCTTTCCCTTTTTATTTTTCCTCCTCAGTCTGGCCTTTCTATAAGATCTCCTCCTGTGGGCTCAACTGATTAAAAATAGCCCTTCCCAAATGAATAATTTATGTAGGGCTTCCAAATCCTTAATCTCATTTGATTTTCATAGCAAACTTATCAGGAGGCCAAACCAGAGATTATCTCCATGTAAGAAATGAGAAAACTCAGGTTCAAGAAACTAAGTGACTTGTTCCATGTTATACAACTAGTAAATGATGATTCCAGAATTAGAATCTATTTTTTTTCTGAGTCTAGAGTCTTTCAATTTTACTATGAAATATACAAATTATTCTAAAAGAATGTTATGGGTTCTCCCTTTCTTTTGTTTTATAATAATAAACCTAATTTAAAAACAATAGTAATAGCAACAACAAATGCATCTTTAGGAATAAAATAGGAAGTTAGTGACTAGAGGAAATGAGAAATTATATTTATCAGATACCTACTAAGTCCCTGTGCTCTTTCTTTCAAACACATTTGAAAACAGTGCTCAAACCTGAGTTTATCTGATTCAAAATTCTGGTTCTTTTCATTATATCATTTTGCTTCC
This sequence comes from Oryx dammah, assembly GCF_014754425.2. Lineage (NCBI taxonomy): Eukaryota > Metazoa > Chordata > Mammalia > Artiodactyla > Bovidae > Oryx > Oryx dammah. The sequence continues at coordinate 85,703,161 of NW_024070207.1, read as the reverse complement.
AAAGAAACTAATCTCAGCTATATACATGTGCCTGTATGCTTACAATATGCTATTGTATATAGGAACTTATGAATGTGTTTGTGTTATGGATATCCACAAAATGTTAAAGCTTTGTGAGCCTGGCAATTTTCATGTCTAAACCTATTTCCTTATCTGTAATACTTATAGGCACTAATGCCTTTTGGTCTTTTACTGGTGCACTTAAATATTTATTTGTGTTCTATTCACTTATGGATCTTATTTCATTTAATCCTCACAACTACCCTGAGAAGTAGTAAATAATATTAATTCCATTTAAGATGAAAACACAAGGGCCAGATAAGTAAAGCAGTTTATCAAGTTATACAGCTAGGAAAAGTGAAGCCAGGGTTTGTTTAGGTAGTCTGATTCCAAAGCCTGTGTCTTCAATGTAAAATGTATCTGCAGGGCTCCCATCAAAGTATCTTTCAATAGATACACAAAAACTTCTAAGATACTAGATCCACTCTCAAGGAATTTATAGTTCAAGCTGGTAAATAAAGACAGTTCATGAGGCAGCTTATGAGACAAAAGTAATAATAATACAAAGTCTGACTTCATGCAATTTTATGCTATTTAGAGTAAGTAGTTCTTCAGAGGACAGTGATATGAAGAGGCTACAGGGGGCCTTCTGGAGCAGATAAGATTTAAGTTAGCCCTTAGAGTTGAAATATATGATGTGTGGGGGACAGTAAAGATAAATTAACAAACTGTCGCCAGGAGGGAGAAAGAAGAGGAAGGAAACCAACAGTTATAGTTTGTTATATTCTAAACACTAATTGTCCTGGGGCCTTTTCATGTAAGTTTTCTAATTTACTTCTCCAAAGCTTATAGTATTATATATATTTTATAGATAAGAAAACAGGTTCAGAGTGCCCAAGTCTACGCAATTGGTCAGCAGGAAAGCTAGGTTTTAGAAGAATCCAAGGCAGCGTGCTTAGTCACTTCAGTCATGTCCAACTCCCTGCAACTCCATGGACCATGGCCCGCCAGGCTCCTCTGTCCATGGGATTCTCCAGGCAAGGCAGGTTCTCCCCCATATCAAGGGCTTCTTCCAAATGTCATATGAAAACTGGGGGCGGGGGGGGGTGTGTTACACACTTGTGCCACTGCTTTGTGTGGAAGTGTTTGAGAATTTTTATGAGAGGTCCATAGTTCTATTTATCAATCAGGGTAAATATCTGGGCATTTCCTATCCACATGTGAGTCTGTGCATATTTTTTACTTTCTGTTTTCAATTAAAGTCCCTAATATCATGTGGTTTGGTTGAAGATTTAGTGAAATAATTTATGTAAGAACTGAGCATCATGTTTATTATATAGTAATTTCTCCATGAATGATAGTTACCATCATTATTATCATCATCATGAATGATACTCATTAGATGTATCTTTGCCTATATAAATATATATGTCTCTCTCTGGAAGTGATCATAACTACATGTGATTGGTTATTTCAGAGTATATGGGGTATTCTCAGATATAACAATAGCTATAAACACAAAGAAGCATACCTTGGAGATATTGCAGGTTCAGTTCCAGACTTCTGCAGTAAAGTTCATGTTGTAATAAATCTTCATACTTTTTTAAAAAAATTAATGCATATAAAAGTTATGTTTATGCTATACTATAGTTGATTAAGTGTATAATAGCATTATGTCTTTAAAATGTACATATATCAATTTTAAAATATTATTGCTAAAAAGTGCTAAACATCACCTGACAATGCAGAACTGCCACAAACCTTCAGTTTGTAAAAAACATGATGTCTGTGAAGTGAATTAAAGTGAAGCATAATAAAGCAAGATATGTCTGCAAATGTTCGCTGTGCATGTGCAAATATATTTTGTGAAAAGTAGTATAGCGTGGTAACTAACGTGAAACTAATATAATATTGTCAATCACTTATACTTCAGAAAAAGAAAAGCATAAACACTGAACCCATACTCCTGTTTACCACACAAGCCAACTCTGCTGATTGTTAACTATGGGAACTTTGACAAATTACCTCATATCTCTGTTTTTATAGTTCCTCTTTCTAATAATATGGGGATGATAAAGATATTTGCTTCATTGTACTGTTGTGAGGATTGAATGATTTAATCTGTAAAATATTTTAAACAATGTCTGACATATACACACATTATAAATATTGACTTATTATTTTAAATTGAAGTTAGTTGATTTTCAATATTGTGTTAATTTCTGGTATATACCAAAGTGATTCAGAAATATATATATTCTTTTTCAGATTTTTTTCCATTATAGGTTATTATTATTATGACAGTAACTAAGGCTCTATGTGACACTATGGAACTAATGTGGATGCAAGTATGTGTGTCTCTGCTCTTAGATAAGACTGCATGTGTCTACATATATGCAAATATATGTATATTTGTGTATATGTTATGTTGTTTGTGTTTCTTGGATTCACTGTGTCTGTGGTATGACTGAGTGCTTCATATCAGCCCCAAGAAGTCTAACTGCCATGTTTATGTATCAGAATGAAGGACTAGAGGCTTAGTTCTAACTCTGAGTCAAGATTGGACACATTAAATGGATTTGTGCATTGCAAAGAACCAGCAAAGAACATTTCTTCTGATAAATGTACTAAGTTCACAGTTCAGTGTATTTTCATAGACTGAACACATCCATGTAATCAATAGTTAAATTGAGAAACAGAACATTACCTAAAAGCCTTCCTCTTCTTCCCTACCAGCCAGTGATCCCTACCTTAAAGGCAAACATTATCCTAGCTTCTAACAGCATAGATCGGCTTTGCCTATTTTGTACCTTACATAAATGAAATCATATAATATTTACTTCTGTGTCTGGTTTCTTTCTGCAATATTATATTTGTGAGAGGCATCTATATTTTCATGTAGTGTTAGTTTGCTCATTACTATTGCTATACAGAATTTCATTATATAAATAAAATACAATTCACTCATCCATTATAGTGTTGTGGGCATGTTGGCTGTTTCCAGTTTGCATCTATGAACATTATAGCAAATGATTTTTGCTGAATTCTCATTTGTTTTTAAACACAGTTTATAGGGGACGGAAAATGATAATGATGAAAATAGAGACACAGGGAGAATTAGTGACTTCACTTGGGTACTGAGTGAGTAACAGTGACTCAATCAGGTTACTGATGCTTGTTTCCTAATTTGAGGGCCAGAGTATACTCTTCTTTTTACACTGCTGAAGAAAATGAACTCATATTTTTCTTCTGAAGAAAGTGATACCTTAAAAAAGTCAGTCCCAGTGACTTTTTAACTTTACCTTCCAAAGTCCAATGTGTAGAGATCCTTGAACACTTGTTGAAAGGAATCAGGTAAGGCAGAGATTCTAGGCTAGTCAGTTTTTATGTTCTCAGTCACTCAGTCTAGGTCTTGCCTCTTTACTTTTCCAGACACATTCAAAGTCCCTTTGTTCTCTTTCTTCCTTACCAGAAGTTATTCATTTGCCTGTTTCCCAGAGTAACGTGGGCCATGGAGTCAGGCCATCTCCTCTGGGCTCTGCTGTTCATGCAACCTCTGTGGCCCCAACTGACTGATGGGACTACTAGAGTCTACTACCTGGGGATCCAGGATGTGCAGTGGAACTATGCTCCTAAGGGAAGGAATATCATCACGAACCAGCCTCTGGAAAGTGACATGTAGGTTTAATCTCTTGTGGAATTAGAGATGGAGTTAGGGAGGGGCACCCTTGAGGTCAGCAGGTAGCTCTTGAGGACCTTTTCCCAGGGTGTGGTTGCAGTCAGCTCCAGATCTCTCTGGGCCATAATCCCAGTGGTGCATTTCCTAAGAAACAACTAATTGACTCAGGAGCCAGCATCTCATATGGAGTCTGCTTTTCCAGACTGAGATCCCTCAGCATTTTTAGGGTCTTAAAGGTCATTCCATATTGCCTTGATTCTAAGGTGATATTCACAATGCTGTTTTAATAATAGGTGTTTAGCTTTTAAACAGAAAAGAAACATGAAATATATACAGTGTAAGATGTGTGTGGTGTATGTATGCTGCAAATAGTTCAATGGAACTATACTGATTTAAGATATGTGAAAATGTGAAAAAATAAGATCAGCCTTAGAATCAAGGAAAGAACAGTAATAGCTATCACTTATATAACATTTTGTGACAGGCACCATATTAGAAATTTATATACTTTGTCTCACCTAATTCTTATAGAAACTAGAAGGTGAATATGAATATTCTCATCTTATAGATGAGAAAACTGAGGCTCAGGGAGATCAAATGACTTCCCCATGTACAGGATTTGAACCTGGGTAATGTGGATACAAAGTTGGTACTCCTCTCACCATTCAGCCTCTCATAGATCCTATAGGAATACATTTTCTTGATCTTAGAGCTCTGCACGCATTCCACAAATATCAGCTGAACAAAATTAATGTGTTAAAAAATCTTTTGTGATCATGAATCATGTTGTCTCTCCAAAGCATCAGAGTTTTCCAAAGTTGACAGTAACATCTCAGGGTTCTCTGAGAAGAATTTGAGTAAGAAAAAGCCATCTTTTCTTTGAAAAACCATCTTTATAATTATCTAGTTTTGGAGTCACAGAATCTGGATTAAAAGTATCCTTGAGGGATAACTTTGTTATCCCCCATTTCCAATACTTTGAAGTAATAGATAACATTTTTTTAAAACTATTTTCCAAGCATTTTTTCTAAACTCTTTATGTATTTTAATTACTTTAGTCACCAGTAACAGCTGGTACCATGATTCCCTCCATCTTACAGATGGAGAAATTATACTCAGAGAAGTTAAGTAAACTGTTAAAAGTCCTACAGATTTGAAAATGGCAATGCATGCATGCTAAGTCACTTCAGTCGTGTCTGACTCTGTGGTCCTATGGAGTGTGGCCCACCAGGCTCCTCTGTTCGTGGAGATTCTCCAGGCAAGAATATGGGAGTGGGTTGCCATGCCCTTCTCTAGGGGAAATGGCAATACTGGCATTTAATTGAAACTTCCTGGCTCCAGAGTTTATGATCTTAACCATTATGCTGTAAGACTTCCTGTATATAGCAGGACAACACTAAGTTAAGCCAACTGGATAGGAAGTTGAGCACTTAAAAAGGGTCTGTTCCTACTTGGTTGCCTCCCCACTACTATATATTAGGCTGTAGTGAGTGAATCTGCCTATTTTATAGGTTGTGTGCATGAGTGGTAAGTTGCTTCAGTCATGTCTGACTCTTTGCGACCCTATGGATTATAAACCGCCAGGCTCCTCAGTCCATGGGATTCTCCAGGCAAGAATACTGGAGTGTGTTGCCATGCTCTTCTAAAGGGGATCTTTTCAACCCTGGATGAAACCCGCATCTCTTATGTCTCCTGTATTGGCAGGCGGGTTCTTTACCACTGTCCTACCTGAGGAGCCGATTTTGCAGGTTAAAAGTGCATATCGGCAAATTCATACACTCTAAGTTAATACTTCTCCTTGTCTAACAATCAGATCCTAGCCTAAGGCTTTCATATTTTGATCAGTACAATCCCATTTCTTCTTATTTTGCCCTAAACAAAAATGGTCACTTTTTGATCAGCTTTCTCTAGAAGAAAGGCAAAAATATGAGTCTCTCTTTCCTTCCTTCCCAGAGTAGCGGCTAGCTTCTTGAAGTCTGACAAGAACCGAATAGGGAACAGCTACAAGAAGACCATCTACAAGGAATATAAGGATGACTCATACATGAATGAAATGGTTCAGCCAGCCTGGTTGGGCTTCCTGGGGCCAGTGTTGAGGGCTGAGGTGGGAGATGTCATCCTTATCCATTTGAAGAATTTTGCCACTCGTCCCTATACCATCCATCCCCATGGTGTATTCTATGAAAAGGACTCAGAAGGTAAAATATCCCATCCTTTCTTTCTCCTACCTGCAACAAACATCCCTTTTTCTTTACTGTCTTATGAGAGAGAGAGAGAAGCTGGGAATGAAGATAGTCTTCTTTTTTGAACTGAAGTGGCAGTTACTCTCCCCAGAGAAAATATGGGTACCATTATCAGCTCTGCTATTCATACACTGTGTAACTTTGGGCAAGTCACTGCCCATCTCTAAACCTCAATTGTTCATTAAAAATGTAGTGATTCAATTTACTTTTTATCACAGAAAATTGCTTAAATGGAATTCCCATAAAATATTTGACTGTTTTGGAAATAGAGGAGTGTTCTGTGAATTTTCTTCTTAAGAGGAAGATTGGTTTACTCATCCTTAGCTCCCACTATCCCAGGCCCAACAGTTTATAATACTGACACACCAGTGAGTGAGGAATAGAGAAGTCAGAAGGTCCTAAATTGATTGTTAACTCCCCGTATCACCTTGGGCAAATTATTTTCCCTCTGTTTTCTCTTTCACAAGTAGCCCATTTGATAATTGAGCTGCCTTCAGACTGAAATTCTGTGGTTGTCTTTGTTTTCCAAAGTGAGTGCTCAGAGGAAGGGAATTTTTATTTTCTCTTTCCTCCATGTCATTGGCTTTGCACTGGAGCATTACTAAGTTAAGCTGTATAGTACTTTCAATGGTTATATCTCCTCCCCCAAAAGCAGCTACCTTTTTAACCTGCTGTTGATTTGGAGTCTAGGGTTCTTGACTAGATATTACCTGAATCTGGCCTTCCTCAGGTTGTGAGGAATACTGTGCTGAACTTTAGAACTCTACCTTCCACAAAACTGAAACTAGATATCTCATATGTCAGCACTCCTGATTTCTCTATCTGCTAGGTCTCTCTTACCCTGGGACTGAGCATGTGCAATTTCATTTTTTAGGTTCCTTGTATCCAGATGGTTCCTCTGGCTGGCTGAAAGCTGATGATTCTGTACCCCCAGGAGGCAGCCACATCTACAACTGGACCATTCCAGAAAGCCATGCACCCACTGATGCTGACCCAGCATGCCTCACCTGGGTCTACCATTCTCATGTAGATGCTCCACGAGATATTGCTACTGGTCTCATTGGACCCCTTATAACCTGTAAAAGAGGTATAAGCCCCAAGTGTGAGCTGAAGATACAATTTGGGATATCTAGAGGGAGCCGTGATAAAATTGAATCACCTACATATTGAAAAACAACCTGGAGAGCATTAATTTAACACCCTCATTTATTAGCAAGAATAAACTCTACCAAACTCCCCTTTCACTATTTTTTCTATTTAATTATTTTTTAAAAAACAAACAAAAATATTAAAAAAAATACTTGCTACTTTTTTCTTATTTCATAAAAAAAACCCTCAAATTAGTAATGATAAAAATCAAGTTACATAAGAACAAATGTGTATTAATAGTTTTTTGGATAGGATTGAAAGTGTAGCCATCAGAATTTGGGGAGGATGGTAAGTTTGGTTGGAAATGTGGTATGTTTAAGGTATAGTCAGTCCTGAAGACCTGTGTGTTGTGGTCAGTATAAGGCCCTGAGTTGAAGACATAGGCAGGGATAGTGGGAGGGAATTATTCTAGATTCTATGTACTTCACCTTCAAGTCCTAGGCTCAACTGAATTGGTGACTTTATCTAAGGAGTTTGGAAATAGAAATTAGCAGCAGAAGGTTCTATATACTTTTCTGTTGCTGATGGACTCTTAAGGCTCCACTCTTTCTATCCTTACTTGTGAGTACCCTTTACAGCTTACTGTTGCTAAAGAAAGTTCTTAAAGGCTCTTTTCTTACTTTCAATAGGAACCCTGGATGGGAGCTTCCCTCCTCGGCGACAGGATGTGGATAATGATTTCTTCCTCCTTTTTAGTGTGATAGATGAGAACCTTAGCTGGCATATCAATGAGAACATTGCCACTTACTGCTCAGACCCTGCCTCAGTGGACAAAGAAGATGAGGACTTTCAGGAGAGCAATAGGATGCATGGTGAGCTGGGAGTAATTGACCACATATAACAGTGAACACTGAGGTTCTCCACTGGGCCTAGTATTTGGTGAATGTTTTCACATACCTGGTTCTTTTTAATCCTCACAAGGACCATGGGTAGTAGGTGGCTTCTCCATGTTTCACTCATGAGTAAACCAAGACTGTAGGATTACACAGAAAATAAACGGCACAGCTAAAATTCCAACCCTAATCTCTCTGACTGCATAGACTATGTTCTTGCCATTAGGTACCTTGCCTTATAACATGGAACAGCCCAGGGTTGTTGATTCCAAAGTCATATACTCTATGCTTAGTCACTGGCTAGGGTTGCCCAATGATATAACTAGTTAACATTTCTTTGTTTTAAAAAGGATGCAAACTGGAAAAATTAAATGTTTTATAGAGAGAAGAAATGAGTTCCCATAAGGGTGTTCTGTTCAGTTCAGTTCATTTCAGTCACTCAGTCATGTCCGACTCTTTGAGAGCCCATGAACTGCAGCACGCCAGACATCCCTGTCCATCACCAACTCCCGGAGTCTGCCCAAACCCATGTCCATCAAGTTGGTGATGCCATCCAACCATCTCATCCTCTGTCGTCCCCTTCTCCTCCTGCCCTCAATCTTTCCTAGCATCAGGGTCTTTTCAAATGAGTCAGCTCTTTGCATCAGGTGGCCAAAGTATTGGAGTTTCAGCTTCAGCATCAGTCCTTCCAATGAACACCCAGGACTGATCTCCTTTAGGATAGACTGGTTGGATCTCCTTGCAGTCCAAAGGACTCTCAAGAGTCTTCTCTAACACCACAACCATCTTAATTAAATTTAAAACAAACAAAAGGCACAGAAGTCCTAAGGCATGGACAGAAAATGGATTTTAGAAATGAAAAAAGTTGCTTTTGCTTTTGTTTAATTATAAGAGTGATTTACATAGTGACAGAGGTAGGCTCAAAACCAGAGTCCCAAGGGGAGGTGAAAACTCAAGGGGATTATGTGAGAGATGGTTTGGACAGCTCAAATTTCTTTTGAGTTTTATAGCAATTGCTTTTAATGACAGTTAGTTAACTTGACAATTACCTTGTGGAAATTTCAGAATGAAATTGGCCTTGAAGGAAAGAAGGTTTATAAAATAAAACTCCATTTCTTAAAAAGCTTCCTCAGATTGCTGGGTTTGAATCCTGGCTCTACCACTTAATACCTCTGTGGTCTTGGGAGAAAAGTATTAATAACTTTACCTCTCTGAGCCTAGATTTTCATATTTTTTTTTCCCATACCAGTGAATTATGCTTATTTTCCAGGATTGTTTGTGAGATTTATATGAGATAATGCATATGGTCAGCACAGTGTACTCCTGAAACCTCACCTAAGTGTTACCTATTATTATTGTCAGATGGTAAGGCTTCTCTCATTGGGCTATCATTTCCTAACTCTGATATTTTCTTGTGTTTTATTTTGCAGCAATAAATGGCTTTGTATTTGGAAACTTGCCAGATCTAAGTATGTGTGCACAGAAACGTGTGGCCTGGCACTTGTTTGGCATGGGCAATGAGGTAGATGTCCACACAGTTTTCTTCCATGGACAGATGCTGACCATCCGAGGTCATAGAACTGATGTGGCTCATATCTTTCCAGCCACTTTTGTGAGTGCTGAGATGGTGCCCCAGGAACCTGGCACCTGGTTAATCAGCTGCCAAGTGAATAGTCATTTGCAAGGTGAGATCCAACATCTCTGATCCTTTAGATATAGGAGGTAGGTGGCAGTGATGGTTATCAGGAGCCTGGGTTTCTGACCTGGAGCCATAAGATTGGTCTTTCATGTGAGATAACTGGATGTAAATGATGAAACATTAGAATTCTGGGATTCCAGGTTCCTTCCTGGCTCAGTCATTAAATTGCAGGTTGACCTTGGGCATGCTCTCTGGGTTTTATCTTCCCTGTCTCTAACATAAGATGGTAGAGGAATGGATGGGGATTGCAATAATATTTCCCACCTTATAAAGTTGTAAAGAGGTTTCAGAGAAATAATGGGATTTTGAAGCTTAGAGATGGGGGAATGATGAAACCAAGACTGGATACAAGAGAAGAAAATGAGCACTCAAATGTGCAGTTGGAAGATAGGCACTTAAATCTTAATTCTACCTCTGACTAGCTGTGTAATCTTGGACAAGTTATGTAACCTCTCTGCTCCTTAGAAAGAAAACTTCACCTGCAAAAAGGGACATTAAATCTGTTCCACAGGCTAGTTATGAGGACTGAAGGAAGTAACTAAAATATGTAAATCACCCAATAAAGGGTCTGGCAGATAGTACACATTCAATGAAAATGAATATCCTTATTTCCTCCTTCTTCATAGCTCAGATTTCTAATTTCAGATTTCAGATCTCCTTGGGATGTTGTGAGACTCAAATGAGATAATGTGCCTGAATGACCTCTATACACAGCCAAGCAAATATAACACAGTATCATCTATTACCACTATGCCTCAATGTAACAACTCCACATTTGGAAACACTACTTAGAATCTACACTTTCCTGACAGTCCCAAGTGTGAAGCTTCATCTTCATATGTATATGTTCCTTTACTTTGGAAGCTTCCCATTTTATAAATAACAGTCTTATTTTTAAAATTTGATGCTCCCACGGGCCTAGTGTAGTAGATTTCTCTCTTCTCCCCATTTACAAATCAGAGGTTAAGCTCAGATCTAGGAATTGACTTGCCTAAATTCTTATAGATAAGAATTTGGACTTGGAATTCAGGTATTTTAACTTCAAGTTCTGTCATATTGATACAGTGTAAGCATTTTGCAAAGGCAAGAATAAAGGTCTGATAAATGAGTTAGTAGTGGTGAGCAGGTGGGAGATACTTGAATTCCCACTTGCACTCCCTGTCTCCCAGTCAGGCTCTTTAGGAGTGAAAGTAGCTCATTTGGAGGGAGGGGTAAAGAGCCTAGTGAAGGGTGAAAGCAGGAAACATTAGGAAAAGGAGGAAGGTGAGTCACCTGGGTAAAATATGGTAGAATGGAGTCAGCCCTGATCTTTTTCCTCCAGATGGCATGCAAGCACTCTACAAGGTCAAGTCTTGCTCCATGGCACCTCCCGTGAACTTACTCACAGGCAAAGTCCGTCAGTACTTCATTGAGGCCCATGAGATTCAATGGGACTATGGCCCTATGGGGCATGATGGGAGTACGGGAAAGAATTTGAGGGAGCCAGGCAGGTAAGAAGTAATGTGTTTCCTCTCTCTACTCCTTAGTCTACCCACAAACACCTATTACTCCCTCTCAGAAATCTCTCACTTCACTTGGGGATCACAATCATTGTCTGGAGTTAATGGCACAACTATTAATCAAATTCTCGTGACCCTGCAAGAGTGCCTGCTCTTGGAGAGTTATAAAGCTTTTTGTATGGTCATGTCAAATATTCCCAGCCAGGGGTCCAAGCAGAAAAGAAGGCCAAGATGGGGTCATGTAATTTAAAATGACATTTCTCCAATTCTAATTTACCAATTATTTATCATGTTGCTCCTTTCTTTCTTTACCATAGTCTGAAGGACACATTTAAGCTGAAGTGTAAAATGTACTCTGAAAAGTATAAGACTAGGGGAAGGAACCTGCCTTATGGTCATTCCATGTCCCTCCTTTTTAAGGAATTTCTCCAATTTTTCATGCTTCATCCATGAGTCAGATATGGGCAAGATAGAGTAGAAGGTTGGTGCCCTAATCAGTTGCTGGGCCTTAAGTTACACTGACTCACTGGACTATCAGTGATTCCTGATCTTTTTAAAAGATGGACTTGATAGATGACTAAGAGAGTTTATGGAAAATACTATAGAACATCAAATCATGTTTATTCTCCAGTAGGAAATAATAGAATGAATCTGCAGAACATATAGAAAAGTAGGTGTCAGCATGGCTTCTAAGAATCTACAACTAGTCTTTCTAAGTTAGCGTGCTTTCATTTTTAAATGAAAGATATTAAGGGGAGAAAGGATTTTGAGTACCTGAGGATGATTAAGGACAGATGTAACTCTGGAGAATAGAACTGATCCCAACATCTAGAACTTACAAGCAAGAGGATTTCAGCTTACTATAAAAAACTCCAATTATAAAAACTATCCAACAGTAAGAGGAATTATTTTCTCTGAAAATGAGCTTCCTGATCTTGGAAAGGCTGAAGTGAGAAGCTATGTAACATTAATTTGTATTTTGCCAGAGGAGATACCTTCACCAGATGGACGTTAACTGGATGATCTCTGAGGTCCTTCCTAAACAAAGATCCATAACTTGATAAGAACAAGTGTGCAATGGGAATCTATTTGATATATGGCTAAATAATTTGATATTTGTCTCCTTATATGCCAGTGGCTCAGATAAATTCTTCCAGAAGAGCTCCATCCGAATTGGGGGCACTTACTGGAAAGTTCGGTATGAAGCCTTCCAAGATGAGACATTCCAGGAAAAGGTGCAGTTGGAGGAGGATAAGCATCTTGGAATTCTGGGTGAGGAGTCCTAACTTATGAATTTAATTGACTAGAGCCAGAGAATTGGGGAGGGCTTAAAAACTGGAGCCTTGTGGCTACTCAGAAACAAGCTCTAGACCAACATTTCTCAGAATGAGTCCCAAGAGAGTAGTGTTTTGTGGAAAAGGGTTACGTGTCTGAAAATGTCTGCAAAACACTAAGTTAAATCGAGTCAAATAGCATTTTTTGGTGCAGGGCTTCCCAGAGCTGTGGATTTATTTTTGTTTATCATGAATCTCCATGATGGGAGTAAAATATACATCATTTCTTATATATACTTGACTATTGAAACCTTTTTTTTTTTTTTACATTGAACATCTTCTGATAGCAGTACTGTACAGATCATACTTTTAAACATCATTTTCTAGGTATATTTCTGAGGAGCTATTTAAGGCGGTAAGACTGTTCAGGATCTTGGAAATAAGGGACCGGGAGCAAATGGCATGACATTTAGACATGGTTGCTATGGTGAGGGATGCAGAACAAAGCTTAGGGCCAGACCTAAGGAAGGTATCTAAAAGGCCTAAAGCACAGTATAGCACTGCAATAGTATAGGAAGATTGGATGTGGCTTATTCACTTAGTAGAGCCAGGCAACAAGATAGATTAGATGGGAGAAAACTTTGAAAATGAAATAATATAATAGACCATATTCTGGGGTTAGGTATTTACTAGTTAATTTTCTGAGATCTGATAATGGACAATTGGTGTTTCATTAGCTGGATAGGGAGATAATAAGGAGCAGAAACACACCTTGGTTTGGAAAAGAGAGTGAGTGGTAAGTAGAAAAGAGCTATCATTTGCTGGTATTCAGGATAGGTCCCCAGTCTTTTTTTTTTTTTCTTCAATGTTTTATTGTGGCAAAATATGTTTAACATAAAATTTACCATCTTAATCATATTAAAGTATGTAGTTCAATGGTATTAAGTACATTCATAACATTGCACAGCCATCACCATCATCCATTTCCATACTCTTTCCATCTTGTAAAACTGAAACACTATATCAATTAACAAATAATTACCTATTATCCCCCCAAACCCTTGTCAATTACCATTCTATTAATACCTCCTGTCTCTATGATTTTGATTGCCTTAAGTACCTCATATAAGTGGAATTATACAATATTTGTCTTTTTGTGACTTACATTTCACTTAGTATAATGTCCTTAAGTTCTAGCCATGTTGTAGTATATTGCAGAATTTCCACTGTAAGTATATAAGTTTTGTTAAACTTATTCATTTGTCTATCAGTGAACAGTTGGTTTGCTTCCACATTTTAGCCATTGGGAATAATGTTGCTATGAATATGGGTACACAAAAGTTTCTTTGAGAAATGCTTTCAATTGCTTTGGGTATATACACACAAATGAAATTGCTGGATCTTATGGTAGGTCTAGTTTTATTACTTGAGGAAATGCCATGGTGTTTTCCACGGTAACTGCACCATTTTACACTCCCACCAGCAGTGCACAAGGGTTCCAATTTCTATACATCCTTGGCAACACTTATTTTTCTCATATTATCTATCCTAATAGGTATGAGGAGATAGCTCATTGCAGTTTTGACTTGCATTTTCCTGATGACTAGTGATGTTGAGCATCTTTCCATGTGCCCACTGACTGTATATCTTCTTTGGAAAAATATCTATTCAAGTCCTTTATGCATCTTTATTTGAATTATTTTTTTGTTGTTGAGTTTTAGGAGTTCTATATATATTCTGGATATTAATCCCTTGTCACATATGATTTGCAAATATTTTCTCTCATTCTGTGGACTGCCTTTTTCACTCTGTTGGTACTGTTCTTCTTCTTCTTTTTTTCCTTGGCTGTGTTTCATGGCATGTAGGATATTAGCTCCCCAACCAGGGATTGAGCCTGCACCACTGACTTGGAAGTGTGGAATTGTAACCACTAGACCACCAGGTAGACCCTGTTGGCAGTGTCTCTTGATACACATTTAATGTTTTTTCATGAAATACAGTATTTTTTTAATTATCTGTGCCTTTGGTGCCATAGCCAAGAAATCATTGCCAAATCCAGTGTCATGAAGATTTTGCCATATGTTTATAAACAGTTGTATTGTTTCAGGCAAATTTATATCTTTGATCCATTTTTAGTTAATTTTTTTGCATATGATGTTAGGTAAAGGTCCAGCCACTCTTTTGCATATGTAAATTCAGTTTTCTCAACACCGTTTATTTAAAAAGTTGTCCTCATATCTGTGAGGATTTATTTCTGGGCTCTCTATGCTATTCCATTGATCTATATATCTGTCGTCCTTATGCTACTACCACACTGGTTTGATTACCATAGTTTGGTAGTAAGTTTTAAAATCAGGACATGTAATGTCTTCCAGTTTGTTCTTTTTACCCCCAAGATTATTTTGCTGCTTGGAGTCCCTTAAGATTACATATTGCTCATGTGGAATTGACATTTTAACAATATTAATTCTTCTGGCCTATGATCATGGGATGTATTTCCACTTTCATGTGTATTTTATCAATGGTTTATAGTTTTCTTTCTACAAGTCTTTCACCTCTTTGGTTAAATAATGTCTAGCTATTTTATTATTTTCATGGTATTATGAATGAAATTGCTTCTGTAATTTATCTTTCAAAGTTTTCACTGTTAGTGAAACTGACTTTTGTGTCTTGATTTTGTATTCTACTCTTTTGAGGAATTCATTTATTTTAATATTTTTTTTTGTGTGTGGAAGCTTTAGGACTTTCCAAATAATTATGATAAGGATCAAACCATCTTCAAATAGAGATATTTTACTTCTTCATTTCCAGTTTGGATATCTTTTATTTATTTTCCTTGACTAATTGCTCTGGCTAGAAATCCCAGTAATATGTTGAATAGAAGTGGTAAAAGCAAACATCCTTGCTTGTTCCTAATCTCAGAGGAAAAGTGTCAGTCTTTCAACATAGAATATGATGTTTCCTGTGGGTTTTTCATATATGGCTTTTATTATGTTGAAGCGGTCTCTTTCTATTCCTAGCTTTTGAATGTTTTGTATTATTAAAGGGTGTTCAATTTTGTTCAGTGTCTTTTTCTGCATTAACCAAGATGATGATTTTTTTTTCTTTTATTTTGTTAACATAGTGTATTACACTGACTGTTTGTGTGTTGAAACATTCTTGCATTACAGGAATAAATATGACTTAGTCAAGATATGTAATCTTTTTAATATGCTGCTGAATTTCGTTTGCTAGTAATTTGTGTTGGATTTTTGAATTAGTGTTCAGAAGTAATATTGGTGTATAGTTTTTCTTTTCTTGTAATATCTTTGTCAGGTTTTGATATAAGTGTAATTCTTACCTCATAGAATGGGTTAGAATATAATCCTTCCTTTCCAATTTTAGGGAAATATTTTTCTTTGCCTTTTATTTTATTTTATTTTATTTTAATTTTTAAAATGAGAATTGGTAGTAGTTCTTTAAATGTTTAGTAGAATTCACCAGTAAAGCCATCTGGCTTTTCTTAGTTGCCATATTTTTGATTAATGGTTCAATCTTCTTATTTGTCTTTCAGATTTTCTATTTCTTCACACTTAAGTCTTGGTAGGTTTTCTGTTCTAGAAATTCATCTATTTGCTTATGTACAATTATTAATAGCATTCTCTTATAATTTTATTTTTTTTACTTCTGTAGGGTAAGTAGTAATGCCCCTACTTTCATTTCTGATTTTAGTAATTTGAGTGTTTTTGGCTATGCTGGGTCTTAATTATTGTGCAGGCTTTCCTCTAGTTGCAGCAAGCAGGGGCCACTCTCTAGTTGTGGTAAGTTGGCTTCTCATTATGGTGGCATCTCTTGTTGTGGAGCACAGACTCCAGAACACTTGGGCTTCAGTAATTGTGGCATGTAGGCTCCTAGGCTCCATAACACAGGCTCGGTTGTTGTGGTGCATGGGTTAGCTGCTCTGCAGCATGCGATCCTCCTGTATCTGGGATTGAACCAATGTCTTCCACATAGGCAGGTGGACTCTTTACAACTGAGCCACCAGGGAAGCCTGAGATAGTGGATTTTAAATTGCTTTTTATAACTATAAATGGCAATATACTAGAAAAAGATTATTCTTATTATTACAGAGAGAAGTTTTCTCTCTTTTACATTTCTTTCCTTTCCCTTCTGTTTCCATCCTCCCTGGTCATCACTGTTTTCATTCCCATTGTCTCTCCTTCCCATTTTCCAGGACCAGTGATCCGGGCTGAGGTGGGTGACACCATCCTGGTGATCTTCTACAACCGTGCCTCCCAGCCATTCAGCATACAGCCTCATGGAGTCTTTTATGAGAAGGACTCTGAGGGAACTGTGTACAATGATGGTGAGCAGGCAGGGTTTCAAGAAATGTGGGCTTCAGATAATAACAGGTACCTCTAGAGCAGAAGTCTCCAACCTTTTTGGCACCAGGGACTGGTTTCATGGAAGACAATTTTTCCATAGATGGGGTTGGGGAGAATGGTTTTAGGATGATTCAAGTGCATTGTATTTATAGTTCACTTTATTTCTGTTATTATTGCCTCAGCTCCACCTCAGACCATCAGGCATTTGATTCTGGAGTTTGGGCACCCCTGCTCTAGAGGATATATAAATAGGGGAAGGAAGGAGAGAAAAGAAGGAAGAATTAACTGCCATGGATGGATGTTGTTGAGTATGATATTATAGTGAGACGGAGCTGGGATCAATGAGACAACTTTTAAATATAAATATATTCTGGTTATAAAAATAACATATGTTATAGAATTTTGATTAAAATGGAAAATTATAAAATAAATAGACTCCATAGGTAGAGTGTCATTACATTTTGATATACTTTTTCATATTTTCTGTGTTCATACAAATGTATATATTTATAATGATATGTTTTGTACACTTTGGTATCTTACTGTTTTCTTTTTTTAAATATTAGTTTATTTATTTTAATTGGATGCTAATTACTGTTTTCACTTACCTTTATACTGTGCCCATCTTCTATGTCATTATAATGTTACAAACATTTTAATGACTATGTAATAAGGTAAAAATATTTACCTTATCCCCTGTCATTTGGACATGTACATTGCTTTCATTATTTGTTTGATATTGTAAATCATGTTGCAATGAATGAATATGTACATTTGGTTTGAATTACTACCCCAGGAAAGAATCCTATAAGTGAGATTATTGGGTAGTTAATTTCTTCTTTTCCTTGAGAGTAATACTAACATATGCATGCTAATCTCAAGTCAAAAGTACACACACAAAAAAAAATAGTGAAAACATAAAAGGCAAAGTTACAGACAAATCTAGAATAAAAGAATATTCTACAATGCAAATGATCTAGACTTTTCAAGAAATCGGTGCCAAAGTGGCGGCTGGGTGGGGGCATCAAAGAGACAACACCAAGGGCAACATGAAATCTTTGTTTAATTTTGGTTATATAAAAAGAGACATTTAGGAGATAATTGGATTTTTTAATATACACTGATATTAGACGGTATTAGGGTATTTTTGAGGTGTGGTAATCTTATTGTGATAATATAAGAGATGGTTACTGATGTATATAGAAGTAAAATGTCATTATTCTTGCATTTCACTTCCCAATGATTTAGAAAAAGTAACTATACACATAGATTTAGATAAATTTAAGATGGCCAAGCCTGTGATAAAACAGATAACCAACAAGTCCCTACTGTAAAAAGAAAAAAAAAAGATGAATAAATTTTACAAATAAAATACAAAAAGAAGGATGGCTAAATATTAATCAGCTCCAAGTAGTAGAGTGATTATTGTACTATCCTTTAAGGTCTTCTGTATGTTCGAAACTTTAAAGAATTAGGAACAATTGTAAAGTAAAATAATAAATAAATAAATAAATAAATAGGAACAATGAATGAACAAGAAAAAAATAAGTTAAAATCATCCTAAATTATACTACCAAGTGATAAATTCCAAAATGCCTTTGTAGTTTATGATCTTTACTCCACTATTTGGAGATGTTGATACTCTAGCCAATGTGAACAATAAATTCTATGGTTTTCCTGCAGACTCTTCCCACTCTGGCTTAGTGGCCAGGCCCTTTGAGAAAGTAACATACCGCTGGACAGTCCCTCCCCATGCTGGCCCCACTGTTCAGGATCCTGCCTGTCTCACCTGGACATACTTCTCTGCTGCAGATCCCATAAGAGACACCAATTCTGGTCTGGTGGGCCCCCTGCTGGTGTGCAAGGCTGGCGCCTTGGGTGCAGATGGCAAGCAGGTATTGTCAAGGTTTCTGGCTGGAAAGCCTGCTAAGAAGGTGATGAGGCTGGGTTGTTAAACAGAAGTTATGCATGGATCTGGGTCCTAAAATTAAGAGCATAAAATTAACCAAGTTATTGAATTGCAAATTAATAGTTGGTGACCTCATGCTATGTTTTCTTTGCCTCATCTCTTTGTCTAAACTTTATTTTTTTTTCCTTTTCTTCTTCTTTTTACTTTTTTTTTAATTGGAGGATAATTGCTTTACAATGTTGTGTTGGTTTCTGCCATACAACTACACAGATCAGTCATCACCTCATGCTATTTTGCATGCTATTCTGTTCACAAACACACATCTTCCTTAGTGTCTATTCCTTTCAATTTTATATCCTCCCAATATCTCTTCATTTTTAAAAATCTCAGTGGCCCTTAAAACTTGCTCCTAATCTCCAAATCTTCCCTACTGTTTTCTTGTCTTCTTTTATATTCAGCCCACAATTCTTAGCTGTTTAACTTTGGGCAAATTACTTAACCTCTCTTTGCTTCAATTTTATCATCTATAGTAAAGGGTTAACAATGGAAATAAACATCTTGGCATTCTGTGAAGATTAATTAAAATAATCCATATAGAGTGCTTAGAATAGTGTCGGATACCTAGTAAACACTCAGTAATAATAATATTACTAAAATTAATAATTGATAATAAAATATGTTAATAATTAGTGTATTTATTTTTAATTTTATTTTCTAACTTATCCCCCCATAGAGTCCCCCTCTGATCTCCTAGCCATCTTTCCCCACTCCTACTCCTAGTTGATTCCAGGCACTCTTCTATCATACTCTGTACCTCTTCATCATAATCTTTTACTTCTTCCCTACCCCCTTTCTTGCATTCCTCCCCTCCAGTCTTATAACTTTATTCTAACCACCTTTACTCACATGCAATTTGAAGTTACCTGAGGAAAAACTTCTTAGCAACAACTACAGCTCTAGGCAGGAGATATGGATTTGGCTCTGTGTTTGGAAAGGAAATGGGAAATAATCAAGGATCACTGGGATCTGAGGCTGCACAGTTCATAACTGTTAAAATTGTTGTTATTCCCCTTTGTTTTCTTCCGCTGGGACTACAGAAAGGGGTGGATAAAGAATTTTTTCTCCTTTTCACTGTGTTGGATGAGAACAAGAGCTGGTACAGCAATGCCAATCAAGCAGCTGCTATGTTGGATTCCCGACTGCTCTCAGAGGATGCCAAAGGTTTTCAGGACTCTAATCGGATGCATGGTATGGGGAGTGCTTTTACCCTAAGCTATAGCTGAGAGGTTATCAGTAAAATCTAACCTAGACCTAATCATGATCCACCCCTGAAAACATTGATTCTATTGGTCAGCTCTGCTAAGAGACAAGCTAAATTGAGGGATTAAACCTAAGACAACACATCTTATCCTTAGCGCCTTCCTGTGTTTTGTTCTATGTTATGCAGTGTGGGAGACACTGGAAAAAAAAAGTACTATGAAATGAGGATTGCATACAAAGGGCCCACTAGGAGAATGAGGAGAGTAACCTGGGATGATACGTTTCCAGTCTTATCTCCTCTCTTATCACCCACTATCCTTGCTTCTCAACTTCCTACTACAGCCAAATGGAGATATTTTCTCTATGTAGACATGTGTGTGTAGCGTGCTCAGTCGCTCAGCCATGTCCAACTTTTTGCGATCGCATGGACTACTGTAGCTTAACAGGCTCCCCTGTCCATGGAATTTTCCAGGCAAGAATACTGGAGTGGATTGCCATTTCCTGCTCCTGGGGATCTTCCTGACCTAGGGATTGAAACTATATCTTCTGAATCTTCTGCTTTGGCAGGCGGATTCTATACAGACATACCCTTTGTACTTTTCTGAGCTTAAGCTTTTGTAATGCTTTGTACTCCACTTGAAAAGCCCCTTTTTACATATTTGCTTTTATCTTATGGAAATTCTGCCCATTCTCTAAAACTCTACTCATAAATGACCTCTTCCATGTAACCATTTCTTATCACCTTATCCCAGGATAATGACACCCTCTTGTGAACTACTGTTGTATTTTTTATCAGATTTTTAAATTGCAAGTTCCATACAATCTTC
Organism: Oryx dammah; assembly: GCF_014754425.2. Lineage (NCBI taxonomy): Eukaryota > Metazoa > Chordata > Mammalia > Artiodactyla > Bovidae > Oryx > Oryx dammah. The sequence goes on along the minus strand of NW_024070207.1, from coordinate 85,682,425 downwards.
AATATTGTAGTTATTTGCTACATGGCTTTTGACTTCTGCTAGACTGTAGTCTCCTTAAAGGTGAGTATTATTTGCTGTTTATCTGTTTACACTTTACATGGTCTAATATATAGTAAATAGTTATTGAACTGATGAACTACTAAATTAATGAGTAGGTGAATGGATCCGTGAGTGAATTGATAGGGAGAAATGGTCCAAGTTTACAAGGAGCTTTCAGCATTTAGCAACTAAATGAGATTAATAATGTCCATTAAACAATTATAGAACATGTAAGACAGACTATGATTAAGTGCTAAATTGTGTGGAACAGCTTTTAAGTGACATAGAGTTCAGAAGAGGAGAACATTGATGAAGAAAAATCCAATTAAAGAATTCTTGGAAGAAGGAAGTGTTTGACTGAGCCTTGAAGTTTGAATCAAACTTTGCAATCAAACACTGCAGTAAAGGAAGCATAATCAAGAGGTTAATGATTTTTCTGTCAGCATCCCATGGAATTATCAAATAAGGTTACTCATTAAAGCTGGTTTCAGTAGGTGTAAGGACATTGAAAAGGGATCAGCTTCAAGCAGGCCTCCCTGTATTTTTGAGGGGAGTGTGCAGGGTGAGATGGGGTCAAGAATGAATATGTTGTCTTTTGGCTCTATCTCTTGGTTCTCATTACCAGTCAATTACATCAGTTGGAAAAAAATAATACAGTCTATGAACCAAATTTATTCCAGATTGAATTTATTGGGCACCTGGTAAGTATTAGGCAACATCCTAGGTGCTTAGATACAGAAAAAATGATGTGCTTCCTGCTAAGTCAATCTAGTGTAGAAGATAAATGTAAGTAAATCATAGGACTCTATGGTAAGTGACATTTCAGAATTTTTGTGGGGAGAAAATATCAAGGAAGCCAGAAAGAGTGTAATAACTCTGCTTCACAGGGTAGGTGATATTTGAGCTACAGTATAATGTATGTGTAGTAGTTTGCTGTAGTGAAAGACCACAGGGGGAATTTATTACAGGCGGAGTGAACAGCATGTGAAAAGCCAACATGTATTTTCTAAGTGCCTACCATGTTTAAGGTCTTGTGGTGTGTGTTAGTTGCTCAGTTGTGTCTGAGTCTTTGCAATCCCATAGACCATAACCCACGAAGCCTCTCTGTCCACGGAATTCTCTAGACAAGAATACTGGAGTGGGTTTCCTTCTCCAGGGGATCTTCCCAACCCAGGGATCGACCTCAGGTCTCCCACATTGCAGGCAGGCTTTCTACCATCTGAGCAACATGTACAAGCAAATAGAGCTCACAGGATAATGGTGTGTATGTGTATATGAAAGAGATTGGGGGAATAGATTATAGGTAGAAGTACAGGGAGGAAGATTCTGTAGGATTCAAGCCAGAGATGATGAGAGCCAGAATCAGGGCAGTGGGAGTGAAGATGAAGATGATGATATAGATTGAAAGCTAAAGAAGGAATGTTGGGGAACTCTAACACTTCATAGGAGCATGGAAAATGAGAATAAGTTGGAGGAGAAACAATCAGAAAAGCTATAAGAGAACCAGGGAAGTATGGTGCTACAGAACCAAGGGAGGGGAGTTTTAAGAAAGTGGGAATAGGAGAGATTGATACTTTTTTGGTATGTGAAGTTTTGGGAGTGGAGGATAGTTCAGTTTTGCCAGGGTGTGTATGGTGGAGGAAGGTCAGGATGTAAAACCAGAAAGGTCATTCGAGCCCTCATCCCAAAGAGGCAGAGAATCATAAGTAGAATTAATGTGGCTTAGAGAAGAAGGTAGAGGAGTTTACAATGACTCAGAAATTTCAAGTTGTGGAAAACCTTAGTACAGTGCTGATGCCACACTGCCGGCTGGTGTCTGAGTAACCTGTTTTCATCTTCCCATTCTGTCTTGTGTTTCTGTTTTCCAGCCATTAATGGGTTTCTGTTCTCTAACCTACCCAAGCTGGACATGTGCAAGGGTGACACAGTGGCCTGGCACCTGCTTGGCCTGGGCACAGAGACTGATGTGCATGGGGTCACATTCCAGGGCAACACTGTGCAGCTTCAGGGCATGAGGAAGAGTGCAGCCATGCTCTTTCCTCACACCTTTGTTATGGCCATCATGCAGCCTGACAATCCTGGTAAGTGCCTTAGCAGCTGGCCCTAGGCTGAGAAAATTTGTTGAGCACTGGGGCGGATGAAGTGTGGAGCTGTTGAACAGCAAAAAAAAAAGTCATATTGAGGTACTTGGGAACTTTTCAAAACTGTTGTATCCTTTTCTCAATGTGTACTCCATGTTTTGGTTATTTGGATTCTCTTCTCAGCTGCAGGCAGAATAAAGAGCTGAGGAAGTTATTTTCTGGAGTGACAGGAGTAAAATAAAGATGCTGCCCAGTATTAGGGCAATTCTTGCATAGGCAGAGAATGGACTTGGCCACATAGCCCCATGGCCATGTAGAAATTCTAGATATAAGCCCTGCACTGAAGAAAAGATCAATGAAATATACCTATAAGTGCTTCTAACTCCGACATTCTGTGAAGATTTTTGCAACTTTCTGGTAGGAGCAGGGTGGCATGTGCTGTAACAGTTTTAGCCTAAGAATTAGAACACAGGAACTTCTAGTCCAGGGTCTTTTATTAACTTGCTGTCCGATTTTTGTCTAGTCACTTCCCCTCTCTGTGGCTAGATTTCTCCCTTTGTTTCTTTTTTTGTTCATTTCTCCTCCTCTCTCCCTCTCATTCATTCTTCCCTCTCTTCCTCCATCCCTCCTTCCTTCCCCCTCCTCTTCCCTCTCTTTATTTTTCTTTCATAATTAAATTTGACTATAATGTTTCTTCAGATTCCATCTTTGTGTGACATTTCCTAACTTGGCAGAAAGTTTTCTCTGCAGTTCCTAGGATGTATTCTTTTTTCCAGGCAATAGGTGACAGTAGTGTTTGTAAGAAATATCTGTCAGTTCCATGAAGTTCTCACTAAACTTTTAGTTCCATAAATCCATTCATATTTGAGGAAAAATCCTTAAACAAAGCAAGTTTCCTTGACAACATAATGATTTCATCCTGGCATTGGGTTTGACACACACTTGGCATGAAGCAGGCCTCCACAGACTTCTTGGGTCCTCATTTCTGCCCATGTACCTAGGATACTTTGGTCAAGGGGAGTTGATGTCAGGAAATTAGAAACAGCCATTAATCGGGCTGAAAGGACCAACAAAAATGAATGCTTGTAGTGAGCACTGGCATAGGGAATTTCTGAAAAACAAAGACTCTTCTCTCTAGCTGTGGTCTGAAAGCCAAACCCTAGGTTTAATCTCCTTCATACAAAATTAACCAGGCTCCCCTGTAAGATCTACATGGCTCTCTAGGGCTCACAGTTATCAATATTTTGGCAGTGAATGGGTTTATAAGAAAGGCTTAAAAGGTTAATCTCAGTCAAAAAAAACCCTAACTTTTTATCTTTGCATTTTCCAGTCTTTCAAATTCTCCTCTTCCTGAAGAATTTTTGAGTCATAGAATATTGCAACTGGTAGAGCCCCTTAGAGATAATCTTATTTCACTTATTTTACTAATGGGAGGAAGAGACAGAGATCTGGAGGGGGAAAATGATTTTCTCAGGTTAGGGATGTCAGCTCTATTCCCTCCCCCCTTTGGCCCCATCTCCATCAACCCCTGTTAATTCTTACTCCTAGATAATATTTTATCTGAAGTCACCTTCATTATACCTTTGGTAGGGGTTAATGTCTGATTAAGATTGAGAGAGACCGTTGGGATAGCTCCCCAAAGATAGGACAAAAGTACCACATTAATAAAAAGACCAGAACCAGAATCTGGCTTTGGAAGTCTAGAAAAAGGAGTTGCAATGAAGATTGGTCAATATACATATGCAATTAAGCAGCTTTGCAGGTAACTTAAAAACATCACCATGGAGATTCAACATGTTGCTTGCTGGATGCTTACAATTATGTTTAACAAAAAAGAAGAACAAATTCACAGAAATAGTGCAGCAAAATGCTAAGAGTGTGAGTGTTATAAGTTTATTTGTGACTTTTTTAAATCTTCTTTTTGCTTTGCTTTAAATCCTAATAATATTTTAATTTCAGATATTAACTACATTTAATGGAAATGACATTTTTACATTTAAAAATATCCTGAATAATACACCTCAGCTGTCCCAGAAGAACTACTGATACTAGAGTTTTGATAGCCAGAGAAAGTGGCAGGTAAAGAGGCTAGAGCTTGTAATGTGCTATTTTCCACCAACTTCATGTTAGATTTCTCAGCATTAAAAAGAATATTTATTACTGCTCTGATGCTTCAGAGTTTCTTTTCTCTTTCACCATTAGAACTCATTGTTTATTCATTTTTCCCCCTCCACACCCTCTTTTTTTCCCCCCATTACTTTTCCTCTCTTCTCTCATTTTTTCTATTCCTCTTTTGTCTTTTCTTTGTTTTGTTTCTTTCTCCTTTTTTATATATCTTCTTTTCCCCTTCCTTTCCTTCATTCTTCACCCTTTTAAATCTATTTTCTCCTATCTTACCTTTTATCTTTCCTTCTTTTCATTTTCTTCTTGCATTATTTTTTTTGCATTCTTCTTTTCCTTCTCTTCTCTCTCTTTTTTCACTGTTTTTTTCTTCCTTTGAGTTTTTCCTAGGCTTCTTTTTTACTTTCTTTCTTTTTGCTTTTAATCTTTTTTCTCTTTATTTATTTTTCCATTCCTCCTATTTTCTTTGCTTCTTTTTCTTTTTCCTTTAATATATATATTTTTTTTTGGTCTCTTGTCGTCATGTTTTTTTCTTTTTCTTCCTCATGTTTTATTTTACCCTTTTTTTTTACAGGTAGATTTCCCCCAGACATAGTAAATGTGTGTTTTCTTACATTTGTTGGTCTAGATGCTAGGGATGTGAGAATGAATGAGGCAGTTCACAGTTAGTGTGGAAAGGAGATAGGTATGCAAACAATATTCACAATTCTATGACAATGCTATCAGACAAGGGCTATAGTAACACACAGGAAACTAGAACAAATTCTGCCTGACTTGTGGAATGAAGCTTTCCTAGAAAAGTAGACATTCAAACTGAACTTTCAAAGACTAATGAACTGTTACCAGGCAAAGACAGAGGGTGAATGGTGAAGAGGGTATTACAGGCAGTAGGACCCACATAAGCAGTGACTTGAGAGCATCATCTGCCTGGAGAAGGTTATGTCGATTGATTTTATTCATTGGTTTTCAACTAAAGTGGTATGCTGGTGTTTGGAAATGTGTGGAATACTTTTAGCTGTCACAATGACTGGAGTTATAAGGTTATGATACTGTTGTTTATATAATGGGAGTCAGAGATTCTAAAGCTTTCTTCAATATGTAGGACAGCCTTAAACAATGAAGAATAATCACACACAAAATGTTAATAGCAGCCTTGTTGAGAAACATCAATAAATAAGATTGGAGAGGTGATAGCAGGAGGCCTTTGTAAGAAGTGATAAGAACCTGACAATGGGTGGGAGCAAAAGAGATGGAGAGAAGGGGCAGAGTTAAGAGATATTTGAGAAAAAAATGGCAAGACTTTGCTAATGGGCTGAGCAAGAAGAAAGGATGTCTGAGGTTTTCAGCTTGTGTGCTAGATGGATGGTAGTGTCATTAATCGTATGAGCAAACACAGAAAAGGGGAGAAGGTACTAAATTTTAGATAGAAAGTATTCACTGGGAACATGTTGAATTTTAAGTTTCTGATGAAGTCCAGGTGGTGTAGATTTTACAGTAGGAAGCTGCGGGTAGTAATGTAAACATTGGAGGAGAAGTCCAGGCTAGAGAGAGATTTGAATGTTTTCATGTTGGTGTCCTTTAGCATGCTATAGGAAATAAAAGTCATAGGAAGTTATAGGAAATAAAACTTAAGGCAGAAATCAACATTTAAGTGGTAGAAGGAAAAAAAAATAAGCAAGAATAAGGAGACAGTAGAAATATTGGTCACAGAGGTAGGAGGAGACTCAGATGCAAAGGACCGAAAAGTATTTAAAAAGAAGCATCTTGGAGAACAACGTCCATATGAGATGATGTGTTACTCTCAGGTCACATGATTCTTCCATAACGTCTTATATTTGTTTCTATTCCATCCAATGATTAACAGACTTTCTTGTTCACACCAACCCCTGAGCTATGACTTTTAGACATTGTATACAGTGTATCCAGTCATTCATTTGCACATAAATTCATTCACTCAACACATATTTATTGCATACTTTCCATGTGCTAAGTCTGGGGTAGAGGGATGAAAAGATAGACATGAAAATTACTTCCAGGGAAAATCTACAACAAACACACAAAATCACATCATAAAATGGTAAGACATTTTCAGATCATGATATATATCATGAAGGAAAGGAAATACATTGGTGTGATAAACTGATAGGGGCATTACTTTAGAGATGGTGTTTAGGGAAGGGCTCTCGGACAATGTGACATTTAAGGCCTAAGTAATGGGGAGAAAGAAGCTATATGAAGATCCCTAAGCAGAATATCCTAAGTAGAGGACCCAGCAAGTGTAAATGTCTCAAGATGGGAATAAGCATGTCTTGTTCAAGGGTTGGAAAGAAGGTCAGTATGGTTGGAGTATAATAAACAAGGAGAAGACTGACACCACATGAAATCATAGAGGTTGGTAAGAATCATACTATATAGAGCCTTGTAGACCACAGTCCAGAGCTTTAATTATATTCTGAGTATGAATGGAGCATTTAAAGCAAGAGAGCAATGTGCTCTGGATCATATTTGTTAAAGAGGACCCTGTATCCCTTTTGGAGAATGTTGAAGAGGGAAGGAGAAGCAGAAAAGACAGTTGTGAGGCTATGGAAGTTTTTCAGGTGAGAGATGATAGTGAGTTTGACTAGAGAAGTGACAGAGTAGAAACAGAACAATGACTGTAAAGGAAGTGATGATAGGATTTATTGATGGAACAGATATGAGGGATAAAGGAAATAGAAGAGTCAGAAAGTAGATATGGAAAAAATATTTTCCATGAAGTTTATAAACTAGTGGAAAAGATTGTTTTTTAAAGAGAGAAGCACTTAGTCCTTAACCATGTGATCTAGATGAAAAGTGTTTTAGAAGTAGAAAAGCAAAACTGTAGAGCACAATGTGGGCTGGAATAGTCAGGGAGGACTTTCTGGAAGAGATTAAATATGAATTGGATCTTGGAGAATGAGTGAACTCATAAAGATATTTATGAGGAAGGAGAGGTCTATTCCAGAAAAGTAATAATGAGTGAAAATTTCAAGATAGGAATGAAATATGTGAGAGGGGCAATCAGGGGCAAATTTAGTTAGAGCCCTGGTTGAATTTGGGGCAGAGTGGGAAGTGGGATTGCGTCCATAGTTTGGAGCTAGCTCATAGAAGCCTTTAAAAGCCAGGAAAATTTTGTAGCTGTGGTATAGGCAGTCATCAGTAAAATAAGGAACACTGGGGAAATAATGAAAGAAAGTTAGCTTCTCCTGATCAATAGTCTATGAACCTTTGTGTCCTTGACATAGAAACCTGGATCTTGAGATCAGATACAGCCAGCTCTACAATTCAGATATTTATGGCTGATATCCAAACATTTTATTGTAAAAGACTTGGGGAAGGCCATTTCAGAGTTCTCTGATGTAAGCATTCTTATGATCAAAAAGTTCATTACATGTATGCCCACCTTTATTTCTTTAAGACTTGGTAGGAAGGGGATAAAATTGGTCAATGCCTTCTTTCAAATAATAATTATTCAGCTTTATTTACTTATAGTTTTACTTATTGAACATTTTACACTATACTATGCCAAGCAATATGTACATATTTTTGTGGTTAATTTTAAAATAATCCCATTAAGTAAAATGTTCCTCTCTTTACCATGAGGAAACTGAAATACACAGAAGCTTAAAATTTTTTTGAAAGTTATATGGTTAATAAGTGTCAGATAAGATGATTGACTATCTCAGTTTTCTCATAACTGAGGAGTTCCCAGAGATGTTGCACTTTCAGTCCTAAAACTAGAGAAGTCACTGGTAAACAGAGAGGAGTTTGTCATTCTAATGGCAGGTTTAGTTAGCCTCTGTGCTCATTATTCTCAATAAATGTAATAATATTTTACCTAATGCATATCAAAACCATATCTGAAGCTACCTACTCTCTGCTATACGACTAGAGAGAAGTAGGAACTCCCTCAGGCACTATACAGGGGTATTCTGAATTCAGGTTTTGCTCTCTGTTCCCACCTCAGGGACATTTGAAATTTACTGCCAAGAAGGCAGCCATAGAGAAGCAGGGATGAGGGCAATCTATAATGTCTCCCCTTGTCCTGGACACCAAGCCAATCCTCATCAACGTTACCAAGCTGCAAGGATCTACTACATCATGGCAGAAGAGATGGAGTGGGACTATTGCCCTGACAGGAGCTGGGAACTAGAATGGCACAACCAGTCTGAGAAGGACAGGTAAGTTTTCAGAAAAGAAGAGACCATCCTTTCAGAGACTCTAGACCAGTTTACTGAAATGGAGGACATTATAAGATGATGAGGTACTTATCTAAACTCACCTAATAACATACCAACAAATCTAGAGCAGGGACTAAGACACAGGTAAGGTGGAACTCAGTGCTTCATCTATGTTGCTATACTCTAGAGCTGAAGTAAAGACCTTGCCCAAGTCTTCATGCTCTAAGTCTCGGTCTCCTTTCCTCCACTCCTCAGAAAGGCTGATATTGGGACTTAAATTTTGTATGGAATTTACTTAGGGGACTGAATATCCCAAGCTCAAACGTCCCTTACCAAAATGTCATTAAGATAGAGGCTAAAATGAATAGCAGAAAAAGTCCGCAAAGAGTGGCTTAAGTATGTTAGAATTTTATTTCTTGTTTACATACTAGTGCAAATATGAGCAGTTCATGGCCAAAAGGAACTAAAATGTCTATTTAAGTTGTAGTCATTCCCAGCTATCAAGAAAGGGGGAGTAAATCCAGGCTAAGCAGCATTATTTGTGAGGCAATAACTTGAAGTTGTATACATTACTTTCTCTCATATCCCATTATCCTGAACTTATTCATATGGCCATACCTAGCTGCAAGAAAGTCTGGAAAGTGTAATCTCTGGTTAAGCAGCAATGTGCTCAGATAAAACCTAGGTAATTCTATTACTAAAAAGGAAGGAGGGAAGAATGGAAACTATGGTACAGTTTAGCAGTTTCCGCTATCGTTTATTTTTGGTGTTATCACTTGCTAAGTTGCTTCAGTCGTGTCCAACTCTGTGCGATCCCATAGATGGCAGCCCACCAGGCTCCACCATCCCTGGGATTCTCCAGGCAAGAACACTGGAGTGGATTGCCATTTCCTTCTCCAATGCATGAAAGTGAAAAATGAAAGTGCAGTCACTTAGTCATGTCCGACTCTTCAAGATCCCATGGACTGCAGCCCACCAGGCTCCTCCGTCCATGGGATTTTCCAGGCAAGAGTACTGGAGTGGGGTGCCATTGCCTTCTCTGGGTGTTATCACTACCCTTTGCCAATTATTTGTATCGGCTGTTGAAGGTTGAAGGCTTCTTGCTAACTTGTTCTGCAACTTTGAAAAAATGAACTCCCTTTTCTGATTTCTGGTTTACTCATCTTTAAAGTGATGTGGTATAATTGAAAGAACTTGACCAGACTTTAATCCAAGCCCTGGTTCCCCTTTTGGCTGACAGTATCAATAAAGATAAGTCCTGTCATCACTGAATCGTAGGATTCTACCTTTAGGATGTACATACCTCATCAGTCTATTGGAAATGTCAAATGATAAAATGAATAATATAGCTCTTTGTAAATACGAAAACATCTCGTGATGAGAAATCTGTAGGATTTCGTTTTCTTCCTGCCTATCCCCATCCCTCACCCACCAGCAACAGAAGCTGTTAGTATTCTCCTACCATCTGTACCTTGTCCTTTGTCAGACTAATTTCATCTAAAACATCATTAAGACTAGAGCTAACATTCAGGGTTTGATTATCTTAGTGTTTTTACCATATAAATTTTACTATAAATTCCTAACTAAATGATTGCAAACAATAGACTATAAATAAATATTGAAATCTACCATTTTTAACTGCAGATATGCAGCCAAGGTGGATAATCTGACATAGGAATAGGGCTCTCCTAATATCTGTGCCATGAAGTTGGGTCTGACTTTGCTTTCCCATATCTGAAAATGAGAGGTTAAAGGCCAGGTGCTAATACTACTCTTTGGATTCCTCTAGTTATGGTCACATCTTTCTGAGCAACAAAGATGGACTCCTGGGTTCAAGATACAAGAAAGCTGTGTTCAGAGAGTATACTGATGGCACATTCAGGGTCCAACGGCCAAGGACTGGATCAGAGGAACACTTGGGAATCTTAGGTAAGGGAATTCCACTTTCCTCCTAGTATCTAGAAGCCTGTGATGCGCCTATGGAGGCTGTGTCATATCAGGAAGCCCTCTCCATTTCTCATTATCCATTTTCCTTATGACATACTGGAAATATGGTCATATTTTATAAATCATCCGTGAAAATAAGCAATCAAATGGAGTTAATTCATGAATTCTGCAGCAATCTGAACCAGGTATTTCCAGGCCTCTATATCTTGGGATCTATAATAGTGATACAATTTTTAAATGCTAAAGGCAAGAGAACTTAAGAGTATTGAAAAGTGGCAAAAATGGTACAGGGAACCAGTATTACCCTTATATCCTTGCAATTATTGCTTCAGTTTCATCACTTTTATAGGAGCCAATGAGCTTCCTCATTCTTATCATCATACAGAAGATACCCACTAGTCCTTGAAGGGAATCCTCTCTCATTCCTTACCAACAATGATTCCACAGAATTCTGATTATCTAGAACCTTGAGCTATTATACAAAGAGATGGGAGGTGGGGATAATTGGAGACATAATCTTGTTGAAGTACCCTCATCATGTGGGTAGCAATATCAGTTCAAGGGCTTCTGAATTTAAAAATGGAGCCAGTCATGACTTTTAGTCTTGCGACCCTTTCACAGGGCAAACTCTTAATTCTAGGCGGCTCCTGTGTATATCCCTTTCTTTAATGCCCTTGTTTCACTATTGCACTAATGAGAAAGTTTTTCTTCTTTTGCATTTACTAGGTCCACTTATCAGAGGAGAGGTTGGTGATATTCTAACTGTGGTGTTCAAGAACAATGCCAGCCGTCCCTACTCTGTGCATGCCCATGGAGTGCTAGAATCTAGCACTGGTTGGCCACTGGCTGCTGAGCCTGGTAAGTGGGAACAATTAGTGAAGGATCATAGGAGGTGAAGCATCTCTGTTTCAGCCTCTGGCTTGTTCCTTTTTTAAAAAGTGTATTCTTAGCAAACAGAAACAGGAATATTTACCAGAACTAAGCCATAGTCTGAATTTGTCTCTAAGATATATTCATTCTTTCAATCTTAGAACAAACTGCCTACCTTAGGTCTTTTGCTTCAACAAAGACCTACTCGACACTTGTTACACATGGAGCCTTATACTATCCTTAAGAATACAGACTGAGCTTCTAGCCTCTCTAGATCTGGCTATATGTAATCTGAGCTCTTAATCATGACTAGAGAGTGGCTTGTCCCAGACCACAAACTGATCCTTAAGCCTAGTCATAGATAAAGTTCCTGTCCTCTTAGTACAGACTGAATCTTAACCACAGTTACATATTAAAATTCTAATACTAAATGTAGAGTTATCATAATCTTGACCACATTATCTTCTATTCATTCATTCATTCATTCATTCATTGAATAAACACTTACTGGGGGCCTACTGGGTGAGGAACAATGTTAGAAGTTATGGAAGTTTTGGGGAATAATACTTGTTCATACTCTAAAAAAAACCTGGGCTATTATTCTATAGAGATAAGTAAACTGGTAATTATAATGTAGTCTTTTAACTCTTAAATAGGGGCTTTAAAAAATGTGTCATGGAATTTTAGAATAAGATACCAAATCTAATGTTTGGATGGTCAAGGATGGTTCCCAAAGTAGGTGATATGTTAGCTGAGATCTAAATCAGTAATTCTCAAACTTTAGCATGTATCAGAATCACCTGAAAGACTTGTTAAATCATGGATTTCTTGGAATAACTCCAGCACCTCTGATTCAGTAGGTCTGGGATAAGGTTTAAGAATGTTCTCACTCACAAAAGTGACCAAGTGATTCTTATGTTGCTGGATCAAGAACTACACTTTAAGAACCATTAATATAAAGAATGAGAAATAAGTATACAGGTAAAGGGAAAATGTGGAACAAAAGCAGGGGAAAGGAAGCTCCAGTTGTGGGGAATGCAATATGTAAAGATTCAGTAGTAAAATAGGTGAAATTTGAAGTTGACAAAAGGGTTCCAAAAAGATAAAGTAAGTAGAATCAGTGGGATTTGATTAATGAATACAGAACATGAGAAGGTGAAGGGTTCTTGAATGGTAACCACATTTTTTGGAGGAAAATCCTGAAATGTTTCCCATTTTTTGGTCTGGACTACCAGGTACAAGGGCTACCATTCAACAATATAGAGAACATAGGCAGCAACTAATCTGGGATGGGAGAGAATGGGTGATGATGAGTTCACTTTTGAATTTCTTAATTAGAGATGTCTATGCCTGGAAAATCCCATGGACGGAGAAGCCTGGTGTGCTGCAGTCCATGGGGTTGCTAAGCGTCGGACACGACTGAGCGACTTCCCTTTCACTTTTCATTTTCATGCATTAGAGAAGGAAAAGGCAACCCACTCCAGTGTTCTTGCCTGGAGAATCCCAGGGACGGGGGAGCCTGGTGGGCTGCCGTCTATGGGGTCGCATAGAGTCAGACACGACTGAAGCGACTTAGCAGCAGCAGGATAAGACAACAAAATAGAGATATCTAATAGGCATAAAGGTCTGAAGTTCAAAAGAAGGGTATTATCTGAGGGAATAAATGCGAAAAGCATCAACATTTAAGTAGTAATTGAAGCCAAAGAAATAAAGTCACCCTAGAAGAGTACATTCAATGGGACAGTAGGAATCCTAGAATAAAACCCTAAGGAAAACAAAATTTAAGAGAGGTACTAATTGAAAAGTAAACCTGAGAAAAAAGTGAGCAAAATGTTAGAAGAAAAATCAGATAAGATGGTACCAAAGATGTTAAAAAGATCATTTCAAAGATGAAGAGGTCAATGGTTTTAGCTTCCTCAGAGAGGTTAAATAACATGAAATTTCCCATTGGATATAGCAACAGACGAGTCACTGGTGCTTTTAATAAATTGGTGGGAAAAGAAGCCAGATTACAATGGAATAACGAATAATTGGGAGATCTGGGAGTGAAAACAGTGAGTGTAACTTAATTTTAAAACTTAAACAGAACAATTTCAGGTGATAAGATGATATCTGTAGTTTAACCAATGGCCAAAGGAAAGTGGGGGCTTCCTAGGTGGTGCTATTGGTAAAGAACCCACCTGCCAATGCAGGAGACTTAAGAGATGTGGGTTCAATCCCTGGGTTGGAAGAGGGCAAGGCAACCCACTCCAGTATTCTTGCCTGGAAAATCCCACGGACAGAGGAGCCTGGTGGGCTACACTTGATAGGATCACAAAGAGTCGGACACAACTGAAGTGACTTGGCACACAAAGTAAAGTGGAGGTGAAGGTTACTGGAATTGAGTAGCCGAAAGAACTAGAAGGCTAGAGTTTTAGATGAGCTATCCATATAGACTTTAAAGTCATTCAGAAGAGTGGTGGAGATTGAGGTAGAAAGGAAGATGGTGATCCAGGTACTAAAATAACCAATAAATGACTAATAAGAAAAAGGGGATACATTGGAAGCAAAGAAAACTTTTAAAAGGCTGTTGTAGTAGTACATACAAGTGATGACAATGACTTTATCAAAAGTTGTAGGAAATGAGGACTGAGAGAATTAGTTGGGTTTGAGGGATTTTAATGGATAGTCAGGGCTTCTCTGGTGGCTCAGTAGTAAAGAATCCTTTTGCAACACAGGAGACATTGGTTCAATCCCTGTGTCAGGAATATCCCCTGGAGAAGGAAATGGCACTCCAGTATTCTTGCCGGGGAAATCCTATTGACAAAGGAGACTAGGGACTACAGTTCATGGGGTTGCAAGAGTTGGGCACAACTTAGTGATTAAACCAGCACCACCAATAGATAATCAATAAGACATGATGATTGTACAGGTCTTAGGCAGGCAATAAGAGAGAGTAGAGTTAAGGATAAGAAACTGATTTTTTGATTAAGCACCCAGATGGTGGTACCAATAAGAAAAAAAAAAAAAGCAAGAAGTATGGGGTATTTTTTGTTGGTTTATTTATTTAGAGGGGAAATATTATGTTTACTTTTTAATGTATTGAATAAATAAGTTACCCATAAGACATCCAAGTGGAGAAGAGAATGCTTATAAAAATAAGAGGCTATACTCAACTTGAGTATGAGTCTGTAATTTGAAAGAAACATCTGGAAGATACGTAGAGATTTAACAGTCATCTGTAACTACAATAAATGATGGTTGAAATCATGATCATATATGAGATTACCTAGTGAGATAGTGTTTAGAGTGATAATAACATTGAGCTGAAAATGGAACTTTGTAAAATACCATTGTTTACTAGGGGGTGATTTACCTTAAATAATTTATAGGTTTAAAGTATTTCTAATCAAAATCACAATTGGACATTTTTGTACTTAAATGAAGTGATTGTATATAAAGTTCATTTGGAAGAATAAGGAACACCTGGACAAGAAGATCCAACAAGTATTTTTTTTAAAAATTAATGAGATGGATGGACCTAGGGAATATTATACATAGTGAAGTTAATCATACTAAGACAAATACTATGTGATATCACTTACATTTGGAATCTAAAAAATAATACAAATGAATCTATATAAAAAGCAGAAACAAACTCACTGATTTAGGGAAAAAAAATTATGTTTACCAAAAAGGGAGAGGAAAAGAGTAAGGGACAAATTAGGAATATGGTATTAAAAGATGAAAAATACGATCCATCAAATAGACAAGCAATAAAGATAAATTGTATAACACAGAGATTTATATTTAATATCTTTTGATAACCTATAGTAGAATATAATCAGAAAAAAAAAACTGAATTTCTATACTGTATACCTGAAACTAACACAATATTTGTAAATCAGGTATTCCTCAATAAAAAAGATTAATGAGAGACAACTCAATATTATAAAGGTACAATAATTAAAGCAGCCTGGTACTGTTAAAACTAATTAATAGAACAGAAGAAAATTCCCTGAAACAGACCCAAAGTTCTATCTTTGTCAATAGACATGGGGATACAACTATTATACTATTAACCTACATTTCTTCTTTCTACATCCCTCCTTAGGTCTCCTCACAAGGGAGATGTTATTAATATGATTAATCAGAACCTAGGATTTTGTTGGACAATGTCTTACTAATGGGCAGGGTTATTGTTTCTTTCATCTCAACACTCAACACTCTCTGTTGCACTGCCTGCTTCCATGTGGTAAGCTGATCTGTGCCTGTGAATGGGTGAACTGGTTATATGAGTTAGGATAATGTCTGCACTACACGTTGAGCCATCTTAATTTCAAGGGACTAGAATGAGGAAGGTTTCTTTATTCCTTTAAGTCAAAGCTTTTAAACTCATCAATTATCAAAGTTCTGCAATAGGAGTTAATGGACACTGCCTCAGCTATTAAAGAAGTGGCACTTTGATTCTCATTTGGCTACAATTCTTTTTATTTTCTTTGATAAAAAGCCTCAAGGAGAAGAGTAAGTAATAAAAACCAGGTTTTCTTGTGCTCCTGTATTAATATCATCACAAGAGCACTGAAATATTGCCTCTAATGCTGAGTATATTTAAAGTTTAATATTAAAAAAGCTAGCATTTCAATGGAAGAAAAGTTAATCAATACAGCCAGCTCTTCAAACCCACAGATTCAAGCAACTACAGATTTAAAAAACAAAACATAGTTGACCTTTGAACAACTTGGATTTCAACTGAACAGGTCCACTTATATGCATATTTTTTCAATAAACATGTACATACTACACAATCTGTAGTCAGTTGAATCCACAGATGAGGAACCATGAATATGGAGGGCCAACTGCAAAGTTATAGGTGGTTTTTTGATTGTGTGAAGGTTGGCATAATTAACCTCTATGATTCTACTGTATTCAGAATAAATTCCAGAAAGTTCCAAAAAGCAAAACTTTAATTTGCCGTGGGCTAGGGGCTTCCCATGTGGTTCTAAGTAGGAGGTACAGGTTCCATTCCTGGGTGGGGAATATTCCCTGGAAAAGAAAATGGCAACTCATTCAAGTATTCTTGCCTGGAAAGGCCCATGGACCGAGAAGCCTGGAGGTCTACAGTCCATGAAGTCATGGAGTCAGACATGATTTGGTGACTAAACAACAGAAACTATTTAAATAACATTTACACTGTATTAGATATTATAACTAATTTAGAGTTGGAAAAGTATATAAGAAGAGAGGATGTGTATAGGTTATGTGCAAATACTGTACCATTTATATAAGAGACTTAAGCATGGATTTTGATATCTATGGGGGTTCCTGGAATCAATTCACCAAGGTTATCAAGGGAGGATTGTATATGGTTTTAGGACAAGCTGTTATTCCTTAAGAAATACAAAATTATATCTCTGTTTATTATCATATGCTAAAATAAATTATAAGTGGATTCAAGGTAAAATAGCTTAAAAGTAAAAGAATTCAAAGAAAATATAAGTAGAAGAAGAGCAGGAAGTAGGTCATGTAGCATCTTATAAGTCATAAAGATTGTGAAGTCATTGGAAGATTTTAAGCAGAGAAGTAACATGATCTGACTTTCATTTTATCACAATCAATCTAATTGATGTATTTTGAAAATACTGAAAGTAGGCAAGGAATTATGGAGATAATCTAGGAAGCAATGCAGTAATTATGGTGAGAGATGAGATAATGGTTGCTTGGAAGAGATGAGCAGTGGTCATATTTAGATGGATTTTTTAAATGGAGAAGCTCTATACAGTCAGCAAAAACAAGACCAGGAGCCGACTGTGGCTCAGATCATGAACTCCTTATTGTCAAATTCAGACTGCAATTGAAGAAAGTAGGGAAAACCACTAAACCATTCAGGTAAGACCTAAATCAAATCCCTTATGATTATACAGTGGAAGTGAGAAATAGATTTAAGGGACTAGATCTGATAGATAGAGTGCCTGATGAACTATGGATGGAGGTTTGTGGCATTGTACAGCAGACAGGGATTAAGAACATCCCCATGGAAAAGAAATGCAAAAAAGCAAAATGGCTGTCTGGGGAAGCCTTACAAATAGCTGCAAAAAAGAGGCAAAAAGCAAAGGAGAAAAGGAAAGATATAAGCATCTGAATGCAGAGTTCCAAAGAATAGCAAGAAGAGATAAGAAAGCCATCCTCAGCAATCAATGCAAAGAAATAGAGGAAAAGAACAGAATGGGAAAGAATAGAGATCTCTTCAAGAAAATGAGAGATACCAAGGGACCATTTCATGCAAAGATGGGCTCGATAAAGGACAGAAATGGTATGGCCCTAAGAGAAGCAGAAGATATTAAGAAGAGGTGGCAAGAATACACAGAAGAACTGTACAAAAAAGATCTTCATGACCGAGATAATCATGATGGTATGATCACTCACCTAGAGCCAGACATCCTGGAATGTGAAGTCAAGTGGGCCTTAGAAAGCATCAGTATGAACAAAGCTAGTGGAGGTGATGGGATTCCAGTGGAGCTATTTCAAATCCTGAAAGATGATGCTGTGAAAGTGTTGCACTCAATATGCCAGGAAATTTGGAAAACTCAGCAGTGGCCACAGGACTGGAAAAGGGCAGTTTTCATTCTAATCCCAAAGAAAGGCAATGCCCAAAATGCTCAAACTCCCTCACAATTGCACTCATCTCACATGCTAGTAAAGTAATGCTCAAAACTCTCCAAGCCAGGCTTCAGCAATATGTGAAACTGAACTTCCAGATGTTCAAGTTGGTTTTAGAAAATGCAGAGGAACCAGAGATCAAATTGCCAACATCCGCCAGATCATAGAAAAAGCAAGAGAGTTCCTGGAAAACATCTGTTTCTGCTTTACTGACTATTCCAAAACCTTTGACTCTGTGGATCACAATAAACTGTGGAAAATTCTGAAAGAAATTTGAATACCAGACCACTTGACCTTCCTCTTGAGAAACCTGTATGCAGGTCAGGAAGTAACAGTTAGAACTGGACATGGAACAACAGAATGGTTCTAAATAGGAAAAGGAGTACATCACGGCTGTATATTGTCACCCTGCTTATTTAACTTTTATGCACAGTACATCATGAGAGATGCTGGACTAGAAGAAACACAAGCTGGAATCAAGATTGCCAGGAGAAATATCAATAACCTCAGATATGCAGATGACACCACCCTTATGGCAGAAAGTGAAGAGGAGGTAAAAAGCCTCTTGATGAAAGTGAAAGAGAAGAGTGAAAAAGTTGGCTTAAATCTCAACATTCAGAAAACGAAGATCATGGCATCTGGTCCCATCACTTCATGGGAAATATATGGGGAAACAGTGGAAATAGTGTCAGACTTTATTTTTTTGGGCTCCAAAATCACTGTAGATGGTGATTGCAGCCATGAGATTAAGACGCTTACTCCTTGGAAGGAAAGTTATGACCAACCTAAATAGCATATTCAAAAGCAGAGACATTACTTTTCCACCAAAGGTCCGTCTAGTCAAGGCTATGGTTTTTCCAGTAGTCATGTATGGATGTGAGAGTTGGACTGTGAAAAAAACTGAGCGCTGAAGAATTGATGCTTTTGAACTGTGTTATTGGAGAAGACTCTTGAGAATCCCTTGGACTGCAAGGAGATCCAACCAGTCCATTCTAAAGGAGATCAGCCCTGGGATTTCTTTTGAAGAAATGATGCTAAAGGTGGCATTCCAGTACTTTGGCCACCTCATGCAAAGAGTTAACTCATTAGAAAAGACTCTGATGCTGGGAGGGATTGGGGGCAGGAGGAGAAGGGGGCAACAGAGGATGAGATGGCTGGATGGCATCACTGATTCGATGGACGTGAGTCTGAGTGAACTCCAGGAGATGGTGATGGACAGAGAAGCATGGTGTGCTGTGATTCATGGGGTCGCAAAGAGTCGGACACGACTGAGGGACTGAACTGAACTGAACTGAACTGAACTGAATGAGGTATTTTGATGGTCTCAGATGAGGAATAGGATGGGAAAGGAACAGAAAAAGATGGTTCCAAGGTTTTTGGCCTGGATCAATGGAAATAGTTGTCATTTAATGAAATGGAGAACTTTGAAATAAAGTTTAAGATGCCTATGGACATCCAAGAGCAAATATCAAGTAGATACCTTACTTCACATGTAACCAAATTAGAGGAGAGGTGCGAACTAGAGAAAGGGATTTAAATCGTCAATATGTAGACGATGATGTTTGAAGATAATTTGATAATATGCATGAGATCACTTAGACAGTGAGTGAGACAATAAAGAGTGACCAAGATAATTATATTAATCCATGTACAAAATGATGGCAGCTCAGGCAAGCCCTATAGAGTGAAAGGAATAACAAGTGTTTTGGTTCTGGATGTATTTTAAAGTACATGGATGGATTGGGGTTTCCAGATAGGTTTTTCTTTTTGATTTTTGAAAGTTTCTATCTTTTATCTACTATACCATGTTTGTGTTTGTATATTGCAGATATCCTTTCCCAATTTGTCATTCATCTGTTAATCTTCATGGTGTTGTTTGTTGAACTGAACAACATTTATAATCAAATTCATCAAATTTTGGCTTCAAGATTTGTGCTTTTTAAGTCTTGTTTTTAAAGTCCTTCCAACCTCTATATTATCTTCTATTTATGATTTTGCCACATTTGGATATTTAATCATGGCAAAATCTACCTTTCTATGTGCCATTAACTAAGGATCTATTTCATATATTCCCCATATAGTGAGGAAGTTTTCTCAATATGCTTAATCTTTGTGACCCCGTGAACTGTAGCCTGTCAGGCTCCTCTGTCCATGGGGATTCTCCATGCAAGAATACTGGAACTGGTTGCCATGCCCTCCTCCCTGGGATCTTCCTAATCCAGGGATGGAACACAGGTCTTCTGCATTGCAGGCAGATTCTTTACTGACTGAACCACCAGTGAAACCCAAGAATACCCACCAGGGAAGCTCAAGAATAGAAGAATTTCTGTCTACAAGAATCTCTGTTCCCCTTCTCGAGGGGAACTTCCTGACCCAGGAATTGAACCAGTGTCTCCTGCATTGCAGGTGGATTCTTTACCAGCTGAGCTACCCAGGAAGCCCACTTTTCTCAATACCATATCTTAAACAATTCAGCTCTTCCTCCTTTGATTTGTTTTTTAGCCACCTTTAGTGTTTGGTTTCTTTAAATAAATAGATCTGACTCCAAGTTGTTTATTTTGTTGTATTTGTATATTATTTTGTTAAGGCAACAGTATCACACTATTTTTATTATCATAAATTTGATTTTTAAATTTTTTTGTCAAATATTTTTTCTTTAGAATTTCTTTTTTTCCCTTTTTAAAATTTAAATTTATTTATTTTAACTGGAGGCTAATTACTTTACAATATTGTATTGGTTTTGCCATACATCAACATAAATCCTCCACGGGTATACATATGTTCCCCATCCTGAACCCCCCTCCCACCTCCCTCCCCGTACCATTCCTCTGGGTTATACCAGTGGACCAGCCCCAAGTATCCTGTATCCTGCATCAAACCTGGACTGGTGATTCGCTTCTTATATGATAATTTACATGTTTCAATGCCATTCTCACAAATCATCCCACCCTTGCCCTCTCCCACAGAATCCAAAAGACTCTTCTATACATCTGTGTCTCTTTTGATGTCTTGCATACAGGGTTATCGTTCCCATCTTTCTAAATTCCATATATATGTGTTAGTATACTGTATTGGTGTTTTTCTTTCTGGCTTACTTCACTCTATAATCAGCTCCAGTTTCATCCACCTCATTAGAACTGATTCAAATGTATTCCTTTTAATGGCTGAGTAATACTCCATTGTGTATATGTACCACAGCTTTCTTATCCATTCATCTGCTCTTGGACATCTAGGTTGTTTCCATGTCCTGGCTATTATAAACAGTGCTGCGATGAACATTGGGGTACACGTGTCCCTTTCAATTCTGGTTTCCTTGGTGTGTATGCCCAGCAGTGGGATTGCTGGGTCATAAGGCAGTTCTCTTTGCAGTTTCTTAAGGCATCTCCACACTGTTCTCCATAGTGGCTGTACTAGTTTGCATTCCCACCAACAGTGTAGGAGGGTTCCCTTTTCTCCACACCCTCTCCGGCATTTATTGCTTGTAGACTTTTGGATCTCAGACTTTCTGACTGGTGTGAAATGGTACCTCATTGTGGTCTTGATTTGCATTTCTCTGATAATGAGAGATGTTGAGCATCTTTTCATGTGTTTGTTAGCCATCTGTATGTCTTCTTGGAGAAATGTCTGTTTACTTCTTTGGCCCACTTTTTGATTGGGTCGTTTATTTTTCTGGAATTGAGCTGCATAAGTTGCTTGTATATTTTTGAGATTAGTTGTTTGTCAGTTGCTTCATTTGCTATTATTTTCTCCCATTCCAAAGGCTGTCTTTTCACCTTGCTTATAGTTTCCTTTGTTGTGCAAAAGATTTTAATTTTAATTAGATCCCATTTGTTTATTTCTGCTTTTATTTCCAGTAATCTGGGAGGTGGATCATAGAGGATCCTGCTGTGATTTATGTCAGAGAGTGTTTTGCCTATGTTCTCCTTTAGAGGTTTTACAGTTTCTGGTCTTACATTTAGATTTTTAATCCATTTTGAGTTTATTTCTGTGTATGTGTTAGAAAGTGTTCTAGTTTCATTCTTTTACAAGTGGTTGACCAGTTTTCCCAGTACCACTTGTTAAAGAGATTATCTTTACTCCATTGTATATTTGTGCCTCCTTTGTCGAAGATAAGGTGTCCATAGGTGTGTGGATTTATCTCTGGGCTTTCTATTTTGTTCCATTGATCTATATTTCTGTCTTTGTGCCAGTACCATACTGTCTTGATGACTGTGGCTTTGTAGTAGAGCCTTAAGTCAGGCAAGTTGATTCTTCCAGTTCCATTCTTCTTTCTCAAGATTGCTTTGGCTATTCGAGGTTTTTTGTATTTCCATACAAATTTGAAATTATTTGTTCTAGTTCTGTGAAAAATACCGCTGGTAGCTTGATAGGGATTACATGGAATCTGTAGATTGCTTTGGGTAGTATACGCATGTTCACTATATTGATTCTTCCAATCCATGAACATGGTATATTTCCCCATCTATTAGTGTCCTCTTTGATTTCTTTCCTCAATGTTTTATAGTTTTCTATATATAGGTCTTTAGTTTCTTTAGGTAGGTATATTCCTAAGTATTTTATTCTTTTGGTTGCAATGGTGAATATTGAAACATGTATAATATCATGTAAGAATCGAATCGCCAGTCTATGCCCGATGCAGGATACGGCATGCTTGGGGCTGGTACACGGGGATGACCCAGAGAGATGTTTTGGGGAGGGGGGTGGGAGGGGGGTTCATGTTTGGGAACACATGTACACCTGTGATGGATTCATGTCAATGTATGGCAAAAACCAATACAGAATTGTTAAAAAAAAAAAAAAAGAAATGTTTCCTTAATTTCTTGTTCTGTTTTCTCATTATTAGTGTATAGGAGTGCAAGGGATTTCTTGTTTTGATTTTATATCCTGCAACTTTACTCTATTCATTGATAAGCTCTGGTAATTTTTCTGGTGGAGTGTTTAGGGTTTTCTATGTAGAGGATCACATCATCTGCAAACAGTGAGAATTTCACATCTTCTTTTCCAATTTGGATTCCTTTTATTTCTTTTTCTGCTCTCATTGCTGTGGCCAAAACTTCCAGAACTATGTTGAATAACAGCGGTGAAATTGGGCACCCTTGTCTTGTTCCTGACTTTAGGGGAAATGCTTTCAATTTTTCACCATTGAGGATACTGTTTGCTGTGGGTTTGTCATATATAGCTTTTATTATGTTGAGGTATGTTTCTTCTATTCCTTCTTTCTGGAGAGTTTTTTTTTTTTTTATTATCATAAATGGATTTGAATTTTGTCAAAGGCCTTCTCTGCATCTATTGAGATAATCATATGGCTTTTACTTTTCAATTTGTTAATGTGGTGTATTACATTGATTGATTTGTGGATATTGAAGAATCCTTGCATCCCTGGGATAAAGCCCACTTGGTCATGGTGTATGATCTTTTTGATGTGTTGTTGGATTCTGATTGCTAGAATTTTGTTAAGGATTTTTGCATCTATGTTCATCAGTGATATTGGCCTGTAGTTTTCTTTTTTTGTGGCATCTTTGTCAGGTTTTGGTATTAGGGTGATGGTGGCCTCATAGAATGAGTTTGGGGGTTTACCTTCCTCTGCAATTTTCTGGAAGAGTTTGAGTAGGATAGGTGGTAGCTCTTCTCTAAATTTTTGGTAGAATTCAGCTGTGAAGCCATCTGGACCTGGGCTTTTGTTTGCTGGAAGATTTCTGATTACAGTTTCAATTTCCGTGTTTGTGATGGGTCTATTAAGATTTTCTATTTCTTTCTGGTTCACTTTTGGAAAGTTGTACTTTTCTAAGAATTTGTCCATTTCTTCCACGTTGTCCATTTTATTGGCATATAATCGCTGATAGTAGTCTCTTATGATCCTTTGTATTTCTGTGTTGTCTATTGTGATCTCTCCATTTTCATTTCTAATTTTATTGATTTGCTTTTTCTCTCTTTGTTTCTTGATGAGTCTGGCTAATGGTTTGTCAATTTTATTTATCCTTTCAAAGAACCAGCTTTTGGCTTTGTTGGTTTTTTGCTATGGTCTCTTTTGTTTCTTTTGCATTTATTTCTGCCCTAATTTTTAAGATTTCTTTCCTTCTACTAACGCTGGGATTCCCCATTTCTTCCTTTTCTAGTTGCTTTAGGTGTAGAGTTAGGTTATTTATTTGACTTTTTTCGTGTTTCTTGAGGTATGCCTGTATTGCTATGAACTTTCCCCTTAGCACTGCTTTTATAGTGTCCCACAAGATTGTGGTTGTTGTGTTTTCATTTTCATTCATTTCTATGCATATTTTGATTACTTTTTTGATTTCTTCTGTGATTTGTTGGTTATTCAGAAGTGTGTTGTTCAGCCTCCATATGTTGGAATTTTTAATAGTTTTTCCTTCTGTAATTGAGATCTAATCTTAATGCATTTTGGTCAGAAAAAATGCTTGGAATGATTTTGATTTTTTTTTGAATTTATCAAGGTTAGATTTATGGCCCAGGATGTGATTTATCCTGGAGAAAGTTCCGTGAGCACTTGAGAAAAAGGTGAAATTCATTGTTTTTGGGTGAAATGTCCTATAGATATCAATTAGGTCTAACTGCTCTATTGTATCATTTAAAGTTTGTGTTTCTTTGTTAATTTTCTGTTTACTTGATCTGTCCATAGGTGTGAGTGGGGTATTAAAGTCTCCCACTATTATTATGTTATTGTTAATTTCCCCTTTCAAACTTGTTAGCATTTGCCTTACATATTGTGGTGCTCCTATGTTGGGTGCATTTATATTTATAATTGTTATATCTTCTTCTTGGATTGATCCTTTGATCATTATGTAGTGGCCTTCTATGTCTCTTTTCACAGCCTTTGTTTTAAAGTCTATATTATCGGATATGAGTATTGCTACTCCTGCTTTCTTTTAGTCTCTATTTGCGTGGAATACCTTTTCCAGCCCTTCACTTTCAATCTGTATGTGTCCCTTGTTTTGAGGTGGGTCTCTTGTAGGCAGCATATATAGGGGTCTTGTTTTTGTATCCATTCAGCCAGTCTTTGCCTTTTGGTTGGGGCATTCAACCCATTTACATTTAAAGTAATTATTGATAAGTATGATCCCGTTGCCATTTACTTTATCCTTTTGGGTTTGGGTTTATACGCCCTTTTTGTGTTTCCTGTCTAGAGAAGATCCGTTAGCATTTGTTGGAGAGCTGGTTTGGTGGTGCTAAATTCTCCCAGCTTTTGCTTGTCTGGAAAGCTTTTGATTTCTCCTTCATATTTGAATGAGATCCTTGCTGGGTACAGTCATCTGGGCTGTAGGTTATTGTCTTTCATCACTTTAAGTATGTCTTGCCATTCTCTCCTGGCCTGAAGCGTTTCTATTGAAAGATCTGCAGTTATCCTTATGGGAATCCCCTTGTGTGTTATTTGTTGTTTTTCCCTTGCTGCTTTTAATATTTGTTCTTTGTGTTTGATCTTTGTTAATTTGATTAATATGTGTCTTGGGGTGTTTTACCTTGGGTTTATCCTGTTCGGAACTCTCTGGTTTTCTTGGAGTTGGGTGATTATTTCCTTCCCCATTTAAGGGAAGTTTTCGACTATTATCTCCTCAAGTATTTTCTCATGGTCTTTCTTTTGTGTTCTTCTTCTGGGACTCCTATAATTCGAATGTTGGAGGGTTTAATATTGTCCTGGAGGTCTCTGAAATTGTCTTCATTTCTTTTCATTCGTTTTTCTTTTTTCTTCTCTGATTCATTTATTTCTACCATTCTATCTTTTGTTTCACTAATCCTATCTTGTGCAACCATTATTCTACTGTTTGTTGCCTCCAGAGTGTTTCTGATCTCATTTATTGCATTATTCATTATATATTGACTCTTTTTTATTTATTTTAGGTCCTTGTTAAACCTTTCTTGCATCTTCTCAATCCTTGTCTCCAGGCTATTTATCTGTGATTCCATTTTGATTTCAAGATTGTGGATCATTTTCACTATGAATATTCGGAATTCTTTCTCAGGTAGATTCCCTATCTCTTCCTCTTTTGTTTGGTTTGGTGGGCATTTCTCCTGTTCCTTTACCTGCTGGGCATTCCTCTGTCTCTTCATCTTAGTTATATTGCTGTGTTTGGGGTGGCCTTTCTGTATTCTGGGAATTTGTGGAGTTCTCTTTATTATGGAGTTTCCTCGCTGTGGATGGGGTTGTATCAGTGTCTTGTCAAGGTTTCTTGGTTAGGGAAGCTTGTGTTGGAGTTCTGGTGGGTGGAGCTGGATTTCTTCTCTCTGGAGTGCAATGAAGTGTCCAGTAATGAGTTATGAGACGTCAATGGTTTTGGAGTAAATTTGAGCTGCCTGTATATTGAAGCTCTGGGGTGTGTTCCTGTATTGCTGGAGAATTTGCATGTTATGTCTTGTTCTGGAGCTTGTTGGCCCTTGGGTGGTGTTTGGATTCAGTGTAGGTATGGAGGCGTTTGATGAGCTCCTATCGATTAATGTTCCCTGGATTCAGGAGTTCTCTGATGTTCTCAGCATTTGGACTTAAGCCTCCTGCTTCTGGTTTTCAGTTTTATTTTTACAGTAGCCTCAAGACTTCTCCATCTATACAGCACTGATGATAAAACATCTAGGTTAAAGATGAAAAGTTTCTCCACATTGAGGGACACCCAGAGAGGTTCACTGAGTTACATGGAGAAGAGGGAGTGGGTAGTTAGAGGTGACTGGAATGAGATGAGGTGGGATCAAAAGAGGAGAGAGCAAGCTAGCCAGTAATCACTTCCTTATGGTGCTCCACAGTCTGGACCGCAGAGATAATCACGGAGTTATACAGGGAAGAGGAAAGGGAGGAAGTAGACAGCGGTGGCCAGGAGGATAAAAGAGGGAAATGAAAAGGAGAGAGACAGATCCAGCCAGTAATCAGTTCCCTAAGTGTTCTCCACCGTCTGGAACACACAGATATTCACAGAGTTGGGTAGAGAAGAGAAGGGGTAGGGAAGAGACAGAGGCCACCTGGTGGAGTAAAGGGAGAATCCAAAGGAGGAGAGAGTGGTCAATCCAGTAATCTCACTCTCAGATAAAATTGGGTACTGAAGATTGGGTTTTTAAATGTTAAAAATTGACAACAAATACCAAAAAGCAAAGATTAAAAGTCAACAGTCGAGGTTGGATTTTCAAAAATACAATATTAAAGAAAAAAAGAAAAAAAGTCACAAGAATTATTAAAAAACAGCTACAACGAGAAAAAAGTATATATATGGTGTTTGCTTTAAAAATAGGGTCTTTTTTTTTTTTTAAGTAATAGTTCAGTTCAGTTCAGTTGCTCAGTCGTGTACGACTCTTTACAACCCCATGAATCACAGCACGCCAGGCCTCCCTGTCCATCACCATCTCCTGTAGTTAACTCAGACTCACATCCATCGAGTCAGTGATGCCATCCAGCCATCTCATCCTCTGCCGTCCCCTTCTCCTCCTGCCCCCAATCCCTCCCAGCATCAAAGTCTTTTCCAGTGAGTCAACTCTTCGCAAGAGGTGGCCAATGTACTGGAGTTTCAGCTTTAGCATCATTCCTTCCAAAGAAATCCCAAGGCTGATCTCCTTAAGAATGGACTGGTAGGATCTCCTTGAAGTCCAAGGGACTCTCAAGAGTCTTCTCTAACACCACAGTTCAAAAGCATCAATTCTTTGGCGCTCAGCCTTCTTCACAGTCCAACTCTCACATCCATACATGACCACTGAAAAAAAAACATAGCCTTCTCTAGACGGACCTTAGTTGGCAAAGTAATGTCTCTGCTTTTGAATATGCAATCTAGGTTGGTCATAACTTTTCTTCCAAGGAGTAAGCGTCTTTTAATTTCATGGCTGCAATCACCATCTGCAGTGATTTTGGAGCCCAGAAAAATAAAGTCTGACACTGTTTCCCCATCTATTTCCCATGAAGTGATGGGACCAGATGCCATGATTTTCGTTTTCTGAATTTTGAGCTTTAAGCCAACTTTTTCACTCTCCTCTTTCACTTTCATAGAGTGGCTTTTTAGCTCCTCTTCACTTTCTGCCATAAGGCTGGTGTCATCTGCATATCTGAGGTTATTGATATTTCTCCCAGCAGTCTTGATTCCAGCTTGTGCTTCTTCCAGCCCAGCGTTTCTCATGATGTACTCTGCATAAAAGTTAAATAAGCAGGGTGACAATATACAGCCCTGACGTACTCCTTTTCCTATTTGCAACCAGTCTGTTGTTCTATGTCGAGTTCTAACTGTTGCTTCCTGGCCTGCATACAGATTTCTCAAGAGGCAGGTCATGTGGTCTGGTATTCCCATCTCCTTCAGAATTTTCCACAATTTATTGTGATCCACACAGGCAAAGGCTTTGGCATAGTCAATAAAGCAGAAATAGATGTTTTTCTGGAACTCTCTTGCTCTTTCCATGATCCAGCAGATGTTGGCAATTTGATCTCTGGTTCCTCTGCCTTTTCTAAAACCAGCTTGAACATCTGGAAGCTACAGTTCACGTATTGCTGAAGCCTGGCTTGGAGAATTTTGAGCATTACTTTACTAGCGTGTGAGATGAGTGCAATTGTGCAGTAGTTTGCACATTGTTTGGCATTGCCTTTCTTTGGGATTGGAATGAAAAGTGACCTTTTCCAGTCATGTGGCCACTGCTGAGTTTTCCGAATGTGCTGGCATATTGAGTGCAGCACTTTCACAGCATCATCTTTCAGGATTTGAAATAGCTCGACTGGAATTCCATCTCTTCCACTAGCTTTGTTCATAGTGAAGCTTTATAAGGCCCACTTGACTGCACATTCCAGGATGTCTGGCTCTAGATGAGTGATCACACCATCGTGATTATCTGGGTTGTGAAGATCTTTTTTGTACAGTTCTTCCGTGTATTCTTGCCACCTCTTCTTAATATCTTCTGCTTCTGTTAGGTCCATACCATTTCTGTCCTTTATCGAGCCCATCTTTGCATGAAATGTTCCCTTTGTATCTCTCATTTTCTTGAAGAGATCTCTAGTCTTTCCCATTCTGTTCTTTTCCTCTATTTCTTTGCATTGATCACTGAAGAAGGCTTTCTTATCTCTTCTTGTTATTCTTTGGAACTCTCCTTTCAGATTATTATACCTTTCCTTTTCTCCTTGGCTTTTCACTTCTCTTATTTTCACAGCTATTTGTAAGGCCTCCCCAGACAGCCATTTTGCTTTTTTACATTTCTTTTCCATGGGGATGGTCTTGATCCCTGTCTCCTGTACAGTGTCACGAACCTCATTCCATAGTTCATCAGGCACTCTATCTATCAGATCTAGGCCCTAAAATCTATTTCTTACTTCCACTGTATCATCATAAGGGATTTGACTTAGGTCACATCTGAATGGTCTAGCGATTTTCCCTACTTTCTTCAATATAAGTCTGAATTTGGTAATAAGGAGTTCATGATCTGAGCCACAGTCAGCTCCTGGTCTTGTTTTTGCTGACTGTATAGAACTTCTCCGTCTTTTGCTGCAGAGAATATAATCAGTCTGATTTCCGTGTTGATCATCTTGTGATGTCCATGTGTAGAGTCTTCTCTTGTGTTGTTGGAAGAGGGTGTTTGCTATGACCAGTGCATTTTCTTGGCAAAACTCTATTAGTCTTTGCTCTGCTTCATTCTGCATTCCAAGGCCCAATTTGCCTGTTGCTCCAGGTGTTTCTTGACTTCCTACTTTTGCATTCCAATCCCCTATAATGAAAAGGACATCTTTTGGGTGTGTTAGTTCTAAAAGATCTTATAGGTCTTCATAGAACCGTTCAACTTCAGCTTCTTCAGTGTTAATGGTTGGAGCATAGACTTGGATTACTGTGATATTGAATGGTTTGCCTTGGAAATGAACAGAGATCATTCTGTCGTTTTTGAGAATGCATCCAAGTACTGCATTTCGGACTCTTCTATTGACCATGATGGCTACTCCATTTCTTCTGAGGGATTCCTGCCCACAGTAGTAGATGTAATGGTCATCTGAGTTAAATTCACCCATTCCAGTCCATTTTAGTTTGCTGATTCCTAGAATGTCGACGTTCACTCTTGCCATCTCCTGTTTGATCACTTCCAATTTGCCCTGATTCATGGACCTGACATTACAGGTTCCTATGCAATATTGCTCTTTACAGCATTGGATCTTGCTTCTATCATCAGTCACTTCCACAACTGGGTATTGTTTTTGCTTTGGCTCCATCCCTTCATTCTTCCTGGAGTTATTTCTCCACTGATCTCCAGTAGCATATTGGGCACCTACTGACCTGGGGAGTACCTCTTTCAGTATCCTATGATTTTGCCTTTTCATCCTGTTCATGTGGTTCTCAAGACAAGAATACGGAAGTGGTTTGCCATTCCCTTCTCCAGTGGACCACATTCTGTCAGACCTCTCCAGCATGACCCGCCTGTCTTGGGTTGCCCCATGGGCATGGCTTAGTTTCATTGAGTTAGACCAGGCTGTGGTCCTAGTGTGATTAGATTGTCTAGATTTCTGTGAGTATGATAATAGTAGGTTATAAAAATAAAAATTAAAGGAGAAATAGAGGACTTAAAAATTTTAAAAATTAAAAAAAGAAGAAAAAATCAGACAACATCATCAACAACAACAAAAAGAATGATCATAGAAATAGTAAAGATATATCTGGGACTTTGTCTGGTGTTGTGGGCAGTGTGGGGTCACTTTCAAGGCGGTTCCCTCTGTTTAGTTTCTTCTGTTTGCTGGTCTCTTCAATGTCTGATTTCCTCCCTGACACAAGAGGAGTGGTGGTAGACACACTTTTTTTTTTTTTTTTTTTTTTAGGCTCACTTGTTCAGTTGCGCTGAGGGGAGGGAGGGATGCTGCAAATACCACTGGTGTGTTTTCGTAGTATCTCAGCCATGCTGGGCCTGCCCCTGCTCATGGCAGACAGTGCTCAGGCTCTACGTGGCTCTACCGGGAACCGTCTGAGGCCAGCCCTAGGCTGCATGCACCTCCCTGGTCTAAGCCCCTCAGCCTCGGCACTCAGGTAGCTCTCAGAGGTACAGATTTGGTTGGGCCTGTGTTTTGTGCCCTTCCCAGGTCTGAGTAGCTCAGGTGTTTGGCAAGTGTGGTCACTGTGACTTATCGCCTTTCCCTTCCCTTCTGCTCAGTTTTCTGGGTGTACCACTGGCATCCCTTCTCAGGTGGGTGGTGACTGTCCAGAACCCCAAGAAGTCTTAGTTAGCAAAGAAGCCTGCTTGCAGTTTGGTAGGTAATCACAGCTAGGGCTGTGATTGCCCCCTTCCAGCCCTTATGGCTCTGGCTGCCTGTCACCGGAGGGGGATTGTCTCCACCCGGCTATTTCTTTTCCATCCTTTGTTCTGTGCACGGTCCTGGTGGTGTCTTATGTTAGAGCTTTTTGCGTGATAGCTATCCCACAGTCTGGTTTGCTAGCCCAAGTTTGTTCGCTCTGGTTACACTCAGGGCATTCTGGCCCAATTCTTAAAAAGCACTGCAGCCCTCACCTCCCTGCCCAGCCCCCACTTGCTAGTGTCGTATGCAGGCATCTGCGCTGCTTGTCCACTGGGGGAGTTACCGTTGGGCTTGTAATCTGTTGGTTTTAATTATTTATTTATTTTTCCTGCCTGTTATGTTGCCCTCTGTGCTTCCAAGGCTCACCACAGACTCAGCAGAGAGAGTGTTTCCTGGTGTTTGGAAACTTCTCTCTTCTTAAGACTCCCTTCCCGGATGGGACTCCCTTCCTGGGATGGAGCTCCCTCCCTACCTCCTTTGTCTCTTTTTTCGTCTATTTTTTCCTACCTGTTTTTGAAGACAATGATCTGCTTTTCTGGATGCCTGATGTCCTTTGCCAGCATTCAAAAGTTATTTTGTGGAATTTACTCAGCGTTGAAATGTTCTTTTGATGAACTTGTGCGGGAGAAAGTGGTCTCCCTGTCCTATTCCTCTGCCATCTTAGGACCGCACTATACCACATTGTGGTTTTGATTTGCATTTCTATGATAATGAGTGATGTTAAGCATCTTTTCATGTGTTTTTTAGCCATCTGTATGTCTTCTTTGGAGAAATGTCTATTTAGTTCTCTGGCCCATTTTTTGATTGGGTCGCTTATTTTTCTGGAATTGAGCTGCAGGAGTTGCTTGTATATTTTTAAGATTAGTTCTTTGTCAGTTGCTTCATTTGCTATTATTTTCTCCCATTGTGAAAGCTGTCTTTTCACTTTGTTTATAGTTTCCTTTGTTGTGCAGAAGCTTTTAATTTTAATTAGGTCCTGTTTGTTTATTTTTGCTTTTATTTCCAATATTCTGGGAGGTGGGTCATAGAGGATCCTGCTGTGATTTATGTCAGAGACTGTTTTAATTTTTTCGTTTTAAATTAATTAATTTATTTTAATTGGAGCTAATTATTTTACAGTATTGTGGTGGTTTTCTCCATACATAGACATGAATCAGCTACAGGTGTACAGGTGTCTCCCTCATCCTGTATGAATTTGTAACTTGTCTTACTATTTGGAGGATAAGTCTCCTTTGTTCAGGATTGAATTAGGTATGTGTCAATTTTTAATTCAATTTTTACAGTGAGTTTATTAAATTGCTCAACAAAATGCAGCTGGAATTTTGCTTCTCATTGCATTGCATTTAAAGATTATTTCAGAAATAATTTGTATTTTTATGTTATTCACTTATTGGAATGACTTTCCATTTATTTACATAGTCTTATATGCCTTTTGTCTTGCTATGAAATTTTCACTATAAAGGTTTTACATATGATTGGTTAAATTAATCTGAGGATATTTGATTCCTTTTGTTGTTAATTTTAAGTTATAATTATAATTGATTATTAATATTATAGATAAATATTGATTTTTATGATAATATTTTATCTGGTGGCTTCTTGAAGTTCCTTATTAATTCTGTAGTATGTTGATTGTGGAAAATGCTGGGAATTGTATCTTTCTACCCATTATTTCTTTCTTCACATGAGTGTTTGCCAGGAGCTGTAATATTGTTGATAGCAGTGGTAACCCTTGTGGTTTTCCTAATCTCAAGGGGACCACAACTAATATTTCTCTTTTTGTTATGGATCATTTTTAGTTGTTGTTCAATCCCTTAGTGTCTGATTCCTTGAAACCTCATGGACTGCAGCACACCAGGCTTCTCTGTCCTTCACTATCTCCCAGAGTTTGCTCAAACTCATGTCCACTGAGTCAATGATGCCATCCAATGATCTCGTCCTTTTACATCCACTTGTCTTTCTGTTCTCAATCGTTCTCAACATCAAGGTATTTTCCAATGATTTGGCTCTTTGCATCATGTTGCCAAGGTATTGGAGCTTCAGCTTCAGCATCAGTACTTCTAATGAATATTCTGGACTGATTTCCATTAGGGTTGACTGTTTTGATCTCCTTACTGTCCAAGAGATTGTCCAGAATCTTCTCCAGCACCACAGTTAGAAAGCATCAATTCTTCAGTGCTCAGTCTTCTTTATGGTCCAACTCTCATATGAATACATGACTTGAAAAAAAACATTCATTTGACTATCTCAATCTTTGTTGGTGAAGTGATGTCTCTGTTTTTTAATATGCTGTGTAAGTTGTTCATAACTTTTATTCTAAGGAGCAAGCATCTTTTAATTTCATGGTTGCAGTCACCATGTGCAGTTATTTTGGAGCTTAAGAAAATATTTTGTCACTGTATTTTTCTCCCATCTGTTTGCTATGAGATGATGGGACTAGATCTTATGATCCTAGGTTTTTGAATATTGAGTTTTAAGCCAGCTTTTTCATCCTCCTTTTTCACCTTCATCAAATGGCTCTTTAGTTGTTCTTCACCTTCTGTCATTAGGGTGACATCACCTGCATATTAGGGGATAATGATATTTCTCCCATCAATCTTGATTCCAGCTTGAGATTCATCCAGTTTGGCATTTCACATGATGTACTCTGCATATAAGTTAAATAAGCAGGGTGACAATATACAGCCTTGACGTGCTACTGTCACAATTTTGAACCATTGTTCCATGTCCGTATCTAACTGTTGCTTCTTGACTTGCATACAGGTTTCTCAGGAGTCAAGTAAGCTGATCTGATAATCCCATCTCTAAAAAAAAAAAAATTCCAGTTTGTTGTGATCTGCATAGTCAAAGGCTTTAGTGTAGTCAATGAAGCAGAAGTAGATGTTTTTCTGGAATTCTCTTCCTTTTTCTATGATCCAACACATGTTGACAATTTGATCTCTTGTTCCCCTGCCTTTTCTAAATTCAGCTTGTACATTTGGGAGTTCTTTGTTCACATACTGTTGAAGCCTAGCATGAAGGATTTTGAGCATTTACTTTCTAGCACGTGGAATGAGTGCAATTGTATGGTAGTTTGAACATTCGTTAGTGTTGCCTTCCTTTGGGATTGGAATGAAAACTGACCTTTTCCAGTCTGGCCTCTGCTGAGTTTTCCAAATTTGCTTGCATATTGAGTGCAGCAGTTTAACAGCATCATCTTTTAAGATTTGAGATAGCTTAGCTGGAATTTCTTCTCCTCCACTAGCTTTGTTCATAGTAATGTGTCCTAAGGACCACTGACTTCACATTCCAGTATGTCTAACTCTAGATGCATGATCACACCATCATGGTTGCCTGGGTCATTAAGGCCTTTTTTTTTTTTTTTTTTTGTATAGTTCTTCTGTATCCTTGGAGAAGGAAATGGCAACCCACTCCAGTGTTCTTGCCTGGAGAATCCCAGGGATGGGGGAGCCTGGTGGGCTGCCGTCTCTGGGGTCGCACAGAGTTAGACCCAACTGAGGTGACTTAGCAGTAGCAGTCTGTATCCTTGCCACCTTTCCTTAATATCTTCTGCTTCTGTTAGGTCCATAATGCCTCTGTCCTTTATTGTGCCAATCTTTGAGGGAAATGTTCCCTTGGTATCTCTAATTTTCTTGAAGAGATCTCTAGTCTTTCCCATTCTATTGTTTTCCTCTTTTTCTTTGCATTGTTCACCTCAGGTTTGAAAGAAAACAGCAAAATTCTGTAAAGCAATTATCCTTCAATAAAAAATAAATAATTTTTTAAAAAATAAATAAAAAAAAGGTTTTCTTATCTTTCCTTACTATCCTTTGAACTCTGCATTCAATTGGATGTATCTTTCCCTTTCTCCCTTGCCTTTTGCTTCTCTTTTCTCAACTATTTGCAAGGCCTCCTCAGGCAACAATTTTGCCTTCCTGTATTTCTTTCTCTTGGGGATGGTTTTTGTCACCACCTCCTGTACAATGTTAGGAACCTCTGTCCGTAGTACTTCAGGCACCCTGTCTATCAAATCTAATGCTTTAAATCTATTTGTCACTTACAGTGTACAATTTTAAGGGATTTGATTTAGGTCACACATAAATTTTCTATTGATTTTTCCTACTTTCTTCAATTTAAGTCTAAATTTTGCAATAAGAGTTCATGATCTAAGCCACAGTCAGCTCTACATCTTGTTTTTGCTGACTGTATAGAATGTCTCCAACTTCGGCTGCAGAGTATAACCAATCTGATTTCAGTATTGACCATCTGGTGATGTCATGTCTAGAGTCTTTTTTATAGGAAGATGGTAAAAATTATTTAAATTTTAGACAATGTAAATGACTAAAACTTTAATAAAAGGATCATTTTAAAAACACTTCACAAATTAACTCTGTAAAATGATTTTTCTAAGATGATTATATCTTAATTCTTTAAAATATCTTTAAAGATATAGGTGCCAATAAGTTTGGAATTTATACTCCTCCTCTTCTTCCCTAAAGAAAATTTAAAGATTTATAATACAGACTCCCACACAGCATACAGATTTTCCTGTATTCAATAAATTTCCTCGTTAGATAGGAAAAACCCAACCTAATTATGAGGCTAGTTACACCATTATTAAAAAGCTGTATTTACTACTTCAGACTATTGGTAGTAACAACTTGTATTTTAACCTAAAATTCTTATTAAATCCTAGTTTAATGTCTGCATTATCAATTAGAGGGTTGGCTAACTTTGGTGAAATGAGATTTATACAAGTAATAATGCAGCATAATATGTTACTACTATAAAAATAAGTATAATGCAGTCAGAATTGTTACTGTATACCCATCTTAAAAATGTTTCCCCATACACCTATGTAAAAATACAATTTGAAGTTACTGACATCACAATATGTAAATAGTTATTATGAATGTACTTAGCATATTCTACAGACACCATATTTACTTTTTAGGAGACCATAAATTATACCATGGAAAAATTACACCATTGGAAAATCTCATGTTCTAATAGTGCTGTGTGTTCAAATATAATGACCCCAATTACTAAGTATCTAGATTAAAGAATAAATTTTATTTCAGAAGCATGCTATTTGATTTAGGTCATACATAAATACATGTATATCATTTTTTAATTTAAATTTATTTATTTTAATTAGAGACTAATTAATTTACAATATTGTATTGGTTTTGCCATGTACCTTAAGTGCTCACCAACAAATCATTACTATGCAGAGGCATTCATCACAAGAATGAAGAACTATCATTCATCTCTTCTGTATGTTAAAAGGTGGTCAACTCCAAATCAACAGTGCTCACACCATTATGCCTGTAAATAGTCATTCAGTTTAAAGATGGGCTGAATTAAGTACAACTGCAACATATTATAAACAATTTATTGCAAAAATGTTACAAGTTAAAACTAGAATACTCTACATAATTGATAATAAGACATCACAAAATATTTTCAATAAAGCTCTCTCTATAATAAGTTGGCCAACTGGAGATATATGGATATGATAAAGATCTTATTGAAGATGCATACAGGTCAGAATTTTGAGGGGGAAAAAAAAACACATCTGCTTCACCAGGCTCTTGAAAAGTATCCATTACTGCATTTCAGAACCTCAAGTCTGGTTTGAAGCCCCAGACAACAGATTTTCAATAGACACTTTGTTCGTCTCTGGTAATGACAACAGAAATCTTGAATTTGTATGATGAGGCTTCTTCTTTATTGAAGTAAAATTGCCATTTAACATCATGTTACCTTCAGATGTATGATATAATAATTTAATAATTGTATACATTATGGAATGATCACCATAATTAGTGTTGTTTACTTCTGTCACCATGCATAGTTGCAATATTTTTTCTTGTGATGAGAACTTTGAACATCTATTCTCATAACAGCTTTCAAACAGGCAGTAGAGCAGTGGTCCCCATCCTTTTTGGCATAAGGGACTAGTTTCATGGAAGAAAATTTTTCCACAGACTGAAGGTGTGGATGGTTTAGGGATGATAAAAGTGCTTTACATTTTTCGTGTGCTTTATTTCTATTATTGCATTGTGATATATAATTAAATAAGTATAAAACTACCATAATGCAGAATGAGTGGGATTCTGATTCTGATTTTGATTCTGATTCTGATCCTGAGCTTGTTTTCCTGCAATTAGATGGTCCCATTTGGGGGTCATGGGAAACAGTGATACCTGAAGTATATTACTTATTCCCAGTCTACTCCATAATCTTGTTTGGTTGTTGGCATTGCAGAAAAACAGGCTTCACAAAGATAGGATGTTGGAAATGGAAGCAGGCTTTTCATTGCTTTGGTGGTGATCTCAGGATATTCCACCTTGATGTTAATCCAGAATGTATGGAGATTTGAAGTTATCTCAAACATACATTTAATGCCACCATCATGTGATCTCAAGCAGTTGATCCCTTTCTAGTAAGGACAAAGTTGATTCACCTGGCTAATAAACAAATGGGTCACAAATCCACTCCTTTGCAGTTCAGGAGTCTTTTGTGGTTGGGAAGTGATGCTCAAACTCTTAAAAACTGAGATAGGTGACCATGCACCAGCTGGGAGAAAGAAGGCACTTGTTCAGTCTCATTCAAAATCTCTACTAATGTTTGAAACATGTCAAAAATTCCAATGTTCACTTTTTGCTCCTGTAATCCCAGTTTGGCTTTGAATGCAGCCATTTTTTTGTTTAAATGCAGTCACCATTTTTCTCTGAAGTGACAGATTGAGTTCATTGAGCAGGTTGATTATGTCACACAAGTAAGCAAAATCCGTGACCCATTCTGTCACTGAAATGTGCTGCCAGTGGTGACTGTTTTCTGAAAGAAATCCCTAGATGTTGATGTATGGCAAAACCAATACAATATTGTAAAGTAAAAAGAAATAAAGAAATCCCTGGAGCTGTTTTCATAATTCAAAAACACTGGCCACTGAACTACCTATAGAAACCTGGCTCACTTCTGTGTATAAGACAAAGCATGTGTGCTCTGCATCCATCTCCTCACAGAGCTGCATGAACAGAATATAAGTTAAGGGAAGAAGCTGAAGTTGAATGCCTCTACAAGAACCTTCTAGAAGTAACACCAAAAACGATGTCCTTTACATCATAGGGGAATGGAATACAAGAGTAGGAAGTCAAGACATACCTGGAGGAACAGGCAAGTTTGGCCCTGGAATACAGAATGAAGCAGGACAAAGGCTAACAGAGTTTTGACAAGAGAATGCACTTCTCATAGCAAACACCCTCTTCCAACAACACAAGAGATGACTCTACACATGGACGTCACCAGATGGTCAATACCAAAAACAGATTGATTATATTCTTTGCAGCTGAAGATGGAGAAGCCCTATACAGTCAGTAAAAACAAGACCAGGAACTAACTGGCTCAGTTCATGAACTCCTTATTGCAAAATTCAAATTTAAATTGAAGAAAATAGGGAAAACCACTAGATCATTTTGATATGACCTAAAACAAATCCCTTATGATTATAAAGTAGAAGTGACAAATAGATTCAAAGCATTAAATCTGATAGCCAGAGTGCCTGAAGAACTAAGGACAGAGGTTTGTGACATTGTACAGGAGGCAGTGATCAAGAATATCCCCAGGAAAAAGATATGCAAAGGGTCAAAATGGTTGTCTGAGGAGGCTTTACAAATAGCTCAGAAAAGAAGAGAAGCTAAAGGCAAAAGAGAAAAGGAAAGCTATCCCATCTGAATGCAGGGTTCCAAAGAATAGCAAAGAGAGATAAGAAAGCCTTCCTAAGTGATCAATGCAAAGAAATACAGGAAACCAATAGAAGGGGAAAGACTAGAGATCTCTTCAAGAAAATTAGATACCAAGTGAACAATTCATGCAAAGATGGGCACAATAAAAGATAGAAGCCATATGGATCTAACAGTAACAGAAGATACTAAGAAAAGTTGGCAAGAATACATGGAAGAACTATGCAAAAAAGATCTTCATGATCCAGATAACCACGATAGTGTGATCACTCACCAAGAGCCAGACATCCTGGAATGTGATGTCAAATGGGCCTTAGGAAGCATCACTCTGAACAAAGCTAGTGGAGGTGATGGAATTCCAGTTGAGCTATTTCAAGTCCAAAAAGATGATGCCATTAAAAGGCTGCACTCAATATTCCAGCAAATTCGGAAAACTCAACAGTGGTCACAGGACTGGAAAATGTCAGTTTTTATTCCAGTCCTAAAGAATGGCAATGCCAAATAATGTTCAAACTATCGTACAATTGCATTCATCTCACATGCTAGTAATGGAGAAGGCAATGAGACCCCACTCCAGTACTCTTGACTGGAAAATCCCATGGACCGAAGAGCCTGGTGGGCTGCAGTCCATGGGGTCATGAAGAGTCGGACACGACTGAGCGACTGCCCTTTCACTTTTCACTGTCATGCATTGGAGGAAATGGCAACCCACTCCAGTGTTCTTGCCTGGAGGAAACTTAGCAGCAGCAGCACATACTAGTAGAGTAATGCTCAAAATTCTCCAGGGTAGGTTTCAACAGTACATGAACCAAGAGCTTCCATATTTTCCAGTTGGATCTAGAAAAGGCAGAGGAACCAGAGATCAAATTGCCAACATTGGTTAGATCATAGAAAAATCAAGAGAGTTCCATAAAATAGTCTCCATTATTGACTATGCCAAAGCGTTTGACTGTGTGGATCACAAGAAACTGCAAAATTGTACAAGAGATGACAGTAACAGATCACCTTACATGCCTCCTGAGAAATCTGCATGCAGGTCAAGAAGCAACAGTTAGAACCAGACATGGAACGGTGAACTGTTTCCAAATTGGGAAAGGAATGTGACAAGTCTCTATATTGCCACCCTGCTTATTTAACTTATATGCAGAGTACATCATGTGAAATGCCAGGCTGGATGAAGCACAAGCTGAAATGAAGATTTCTGGGAGAAATATCAGCAACCTCATATATACAGATGACACCACCCTTATGGCAGAAAGTGAAGAGGAACTGAGGAGCCTCTTGATGAAAGTGAAAGAGAAAAGTGGAAAAACTGGCTTAAAACTCCACATTCAAAAAACTAAGACCATGGCATCTGGTCCCATCACTTCATGGGAAATAGATTGGCAAGCAATGGAAACAATTAGAGACTTTCTTTTCTTGGGTTCCAAAATCACTGCAGATTGTGACTGCAGCCATGAAAATAAAAGACGCTTGCCCCTTGGAAGAGAAGTTATGACAAATCAAGACAGTATATCAAAAAGCAGAGACATTACTTTGCCAACAAAGATCCATCTAGTCAAAGCTATGGTTTTTCTGGTAGTCATGTATGGATATGAGTGTTGGACAATAAAAAGGACTGAGTGCTGAAGAATTGATGCATTTGAACTGTGGTGTTGGAGAAGACTCTTGAGAGTCCCTTGGACTGCAAAGAGATCCAACCAGTCCATCCTAAATGAAATCAATCCTGAATATTCACAGAAGTTCTCATGCTGAAGCTGAAGTTCCATTACTTTGGCCACCTGACTCGAAGAACTGACTCATTGGAAAAGACCCTGATGCTTGGAAAGATTGAAGGCAGGAGGAGAAGGGTGGATGGACCAACTCGATGGACATGAGTTTGAATAAGCTCTGGGGTTGGTGATGGACAAAGAAACCTGGTGTGCTGCAGTGAATAGGGTTGCAAAGAGTCAGATACGACTGAGCAACTGAATTGGACTGACTTGAATGCAGCTGATAATTTTAATCATGTCCTTCAAAACGTTGTTAAGTTCAGGTGGTGTTTTTTGGCTAGCCAGCATTGCTCTGGGCTTCCTTGGTAGCTGAGTGTTATGGAGTCTGCCTGCAATGCAGGAGACCTGGGTTTGATCCCTGGTTTGGGAACATTCAGAAGTGACCTCTTTGACCAAAGTAGTAAAACCATAAAACTCATTCAGTCATAGCAGCTGCTCTGTTCATGCATAAAATGACACAAAATGACTTATTCAGTTTTCCTGATATATAATCATTCAAAGGGGCTTTCCTGGTAGCTCAGTTGGTAAAGAATCCCCCTGCAATACAGGAGACCCTGGTTCAATTTCCGAGTTTGAAAGTTACCCTGGAGAAGGGATAGGCTACCCACTCCAGTATTCTTGAGCTTCCCTGGTGTTTCAGTTGGTAAAGAATTCACCTGCAATGAGTGAAACCTGGGTTTGATCCCTGGGTTGGGAAGATCCCCTGGAAGAGGGAATGGCAACCCTCTCCAATATTCTTTCCTGGTGAATTCCCATGGACAGAGGAGCCTGATGGGCTACAGTCCATGGAGTCACAAAGAGTTGGACATGACTCAGCGACTAAGCACAAGACACAACAACACAATCATTCAAAGACTTGAATATTTCTGAAGCTATGGTGTTGGTTGGCAGCAGAAGTGTATATAACACACAAAAATAAGCATCGTTGCCTTGTTGTCAACATCAGTAGACTTGTCCACCTGGATTGCTTACCTTGTGATGTGTGCTATGCTGTGCTGTACTTTACTTAGTGTGTCAGTCATGTCCAACTCTTTGCAACACTATGAACTGTAGCCTGCCAAGCTCCTCTGTCCATCAAGATTCACTAGGCAAGAAAACAGAAGTGGATTGCCATACCCTCCCCCAGGGGATCTTCCTGACCCAGGAATCGAACTGGAGTCTCCTACATTGCAGGCAGATTCTTTACCAGCTGAGCTACCAGGGAAGCCCGGTGACTCATTAACCTTCTCTGAAAATTGTAGCTCAGTAGCCTCTCCTATTTTATCAGTTACTCTAGTTTTGGTGCTAGCTGAAAGAGGAATACCTGCCACAATTGGAACTGTACCCTCTCCTAAAAGTTCATGACGAATGTCCTTAGAAGCAGGGCAGGATCAACTCTTTACCAATAGTAAAAGAACTTTTTTTTTTGGAAATTAATTAATTTATTTTAATTGGAGGCCAATTACTTTACAATACTGTAGTGTTTTTTTCCCATACATTGACATGAATCAGCCATGGATGTATATGTGTCCCCCATTCTGAATGCCCCTCAACTACCCCCCATCCCATCCCTCAGGGTTGTCCCAGTGTACCGACAGTGAGCACCCTGTCTCATGCATCAAACCTGGACTGGTGATCTATTTCACATAGTAAAGGGCTTCTTAGCTTTAGCAATGTGGTTCAGTTCAATTCAGTTACTCAGTCATGCCCGACTTTTTGTGACCCCATTCACTGAAGCACGCCAGGCTTCCCTATCCATCACCAAAGCCCAGAGCTTGCTTAAGCTCACGTCCATCAAGTCAGTGATGCCATTCAACCATCTTATCCTCTGTCATCCCCTTTTCCTCCTGCCTTCAATCTTTCCCAGCACCAAGATCTTTTCAAATGAGTCAGTTCTTCACATCAGGTGGCCAGAGTATTGGAGCTTAAGCTTCAGCATGAGTCCTTACAATGAATGTTCAGGACTGATTTCCTTTAGGATGGACTGGTTTGATCTCCTTACAGTCCAAGGGACTCTCAAGAGTCTTCTCCAATGCCACAGTTCAAAATCATCAATTCTTTGGCATTCAGTTTTCTTTATAGTCCAACTCTCACAAGACTACTGGAAAAGCCATAGCTTTGACTAGATGGATCTTTGTCAGCAAAGTGATGTCTCTGTTTTTTAATATGGTCTCTAGGTTTGTTATAGCTTATCTTCCAAGGAGCAAGAGTCTTTTAATTCCATGGCTGCAGTCACCATCTACAGTGATTTGGGAGCCCAAGAAAAAAAAACGCTTTCACTGTTTCCATTGTTTGCCCATCTATTTGCCATGAAGTGATGGGACCAGATGCCATGATCTTAGTTTTTTTGAATGTGGAGTTTTAAACCATCTTTTGCTGTTTGACTTTCATCAAGAGGCTCCTCAGTTCCTCTTCGCTTTTTGCCATGAGGGTGGTGTCATCTGCATACCTGAGGTTATTGATATTTCTCCCAGAAATCTTGATTTCAGCTTGTACTTCATCCCGCCC
This sequence comes from Oryx dammah, assembly GCF_014754425.2. Taxonomy (NCBI): domain Eukaryota; kingdom Metazoa; phylum Chordata; class Mammalia; order Artiodactyla; family Bovidae; genus Oryx; species Oryx dammah. The sequence continues at coordinate 85,639,315 of NW_024070207.1, read as the reverse complement.
CATATTGTTCATGATGTACTCTACATGTAAGTTAAATAAACAGGGTGACAATATACAGACTTGTCGCACTCCTTTCCTAATTTGGAACCAGTCCATGGTTCCATGTCTGGTTCTAACTGTTGCTTCTTGACCTGCATGCAGATTTCTCAGGAGTCAGGTAAGGTGGTCTGTTATTCCCATTTCTTGAATAATTTCCAGCAGTTTGTTGTGATCCACACAGTCAAAAGCTTTGGCATAGTCAATAAAGCAGAAGTAGATGTTTTTCTGGAATGTTCTTGTTTTTTCTTTGATCCAACAGATGTTGGCAATATGATCTCTGGTTCCTCTGCCTTTTATAAATCCAGTTTGAACATCTGGAAGTTCTTGGTTCACGTACTGTTGAAATCTAGCTTGGAGAATTTTGAGCATTACTTTGCTAGTATGTGCTGCTGCTGCTGCTAAGTCGCTTCAGTCATGTCCGACTCTGTGCGATCCCATAGACGGCAGCCCACCAGGCTCCCCCATCCCTGGGATTCTCCAGGCAAGAACACTGGAGTGGGTTGCCATTTCCTTCTCCAATGCATGAAAGTGAAAAGTGAAAGTGAAGTCACTCAGTTGTGTCCGATTCTTAGCAACCCCATGGACTGCAGCCCACCAGGCTCCTCCGTCCATGGGATTTTCCATGCAAGAGTGCTGGAGTGGGGTGCCATTGCCTTCTCTTGCTAGTTTGTGAGATGAGTGCAATTGTGAAACAGTTTGAACATTCTTTGGCGTTATTGTTCTTTGAAATTGGAATAAAAATTGACCTTCCTCTCCTGTGGCCACTACTGAGTTTTCCGAATTTGCTGGCATATTGAGTGCAGCTCTTTAACAGCATCATCTTTTAGGATTTGAAAGAGCTCAACTGGAATTCCATCACCTCCAATAGCTTTGTTCATATTGATGCCTCCTAAGGTCCACTTGACTTTGCACTCCAGGATGTCTGGCTCCAGGTGTGTGATCACACCATTTAATTATCTGGGTCATTAAGTTTTTAAAATTTTTTTGTATAGTTCTTCTCTGTATTCTTGCCATCTCTTCTTTATATCTCCTGCTTCTTTTAGGTCCTTAAATTTCTGTCCTTTATTGTAACCATCTTTGCATCAAATGTTCCTTTGGTATCTCTAGGTTTCTTGAAAAGATCTCTAGTCTTTCCCATTCTATTGTTTCCCTCTATTTCTTTGCATTGATCACTTAGGAAGGCTTTCTAGCCACAAAGAATAATGCTTTCAGTGAGGACACATTTGTTGAATTGGTGACCTTCTATTCCTCATGTTCATTTTTTTTTTTCTTTTGAACAAATACAGTGGCTTGTCTTTTAATTCAGGCGTTTGGTCTTCATGTCATGAAGCAATTTTGAAGGTTTCTTGGCTTCTTTGGATAGTGATTGCCACATATTATATAAACCAGCCTTGGAGAATGTGAATCACCTGTTGCAACGAACCTGTAGCCTAAGTAGTTCTCTATATTGTATTTAAATTGAGCTTTCTTTTTGTTGTCTCTATTAGAGTCTTCTGCTCTGTCATCATTGGGTCTTTTGTAATTTTCAACGAAGCTCCCCAGTGACATTTTTTCTTTTTAAACTCATTTTGGCTAGTGTTATCTTGTGGGCTTACCAAAGCTGTGACTGAGACAACTGTGCAGTGTAGAAAAGAGGCATGGATGGAAGTGGTAAATCAAATAATGAGTTGACCATGCGTGGACTAAAATAAGTGTCAGATTTTAACTTAAGGCTTCCTATCAGATGCAGACTGTCACTTGCCACTCAATAATATGGACTAGATATGAGTGTGCAAGCAACTGATTTATTATTGTCTCTGTACAATCGAACCTCTCTGCTAGTGACGATATGTATTTGTAGCCACTCCCACATCACCACCTCAGCTCAACAACATATCATCAAGTATTAGATTCTCATAAGGAGTGTGCAACCTAGATCCCTTACATGCAGAGTCAGCAGTAAGGTTTGCACTCCTATGAGAATCTAATGCTGCTGCTTATCTAACAGGAGGCAGAGCTCAGGCAGTAATGAGAGTGATGAGTAATTGTAAATACAGAGGAAGCTTCATTCACTCACTCACTGCTCACTTCCTGCTGTGTGGCCTGGTTCCTAACAGGTCATGGACTGTTGATACTATTTTAACATAGAGTCCTTGGATTGTTTTGCTATCAGGGTAAAGCTGGTCTGACAAAATGTTTAAAAATATTTCTTCCTCTTCTATATTTTGGAAGAGTTTGAGAAAGACTGCTGTTAATTCTTTTTTGAATATTTGGTAGAATTCACCAGTGAAGACTTATGGTGTTGGCCTTTTATTTATGGGTACTTTTGCTCACAGATTAAATCTGCTTGCTGTTGATCAGTCTATTTAGATTTCTATTTCTTTATGTTCTAGTCTTGGAAGAGTGTATGTTTCCAGTAATTTACTCATATCTTCTAGGTTGTCAAATTTGTTGTCATGGTATTGTTTCTAGTAGTCTCCTGTGATCCTTTGCACTTCTGTATTATTAGTTATGATATGTGTTCTTTCATTTAATTTTGAACTTATTTTTAATTGGAGGATAATTGCTCTACAATGTATTCTTGGTTTCTGCCATAAAACCGCATGAGTTAGACATACGTATACATATATCCCCTCCCTCTAGAACCTTGCACTAACTCCCCATTCCACCCCTCTAGGTTGTCACAGAGCACTGGGTTAAATTCCCTGCTGTTGTACAGCAGCTTCCAACTAGCTATCTGTTTTACATATGCTAATGTATAAGTTCAGTTCAGTTCAGTCGCTCAGTCATGTTCAACTCTTTGCGACCCCATGAATCGCAGCACGCCAGGCCTCCCTGTCCATCACCAACTCCCAGAATTCACTCAGACTCATGTCCATCGAGTCAGTGATGCCATCCAGCCATCTCATCCTCTGTCGTCCCCTTCTTCTCCTGCCCCCAATCCCTCCCAGCATCAAAGTCTTTTCCAATGAGTCAACTCTTCCCGTGAGGTGGCCAAAGTACTGGAGCTTCAGCTTTAGCATCATTCCTTACAAAGAACACCCAGGGCTGATCTCCTTCAGAATGGACTGGTTGGATCTCCTTGCAGTCCAAGGGACTCTCAAGAGTCTTCTCCAACACCACAGTTCAAAAGCATCAATTCTTCAGTGCTCAGCCTTCTTCACAGTCCAACTCTCACATCCATACATGACCACTGGAAAAACCATAGACTTGACTAGACAGACTTTAGTTGGCAAAGTAATGTCTCTGCTTTTGAATATACTATCTAGGTTGGTCATAACCTTTCTTCCAAGGAGTAAGCATCTTTTAATTGCATGGCTGCAATCACCATCTGCAGTGATTTTGGAGCCCAGAAAGATAAAGTCTGACACTGTTTCCACTGTTTCCCCATATATTTCCCATGAAGTGATGGGACCGGATGCCATGATCTTCATTTTCTGAATGTTGAGCTTTAAGTCAACTTTTTTACTCTCCTCTTTCACTTTCATCAAGAGGCTTTTTAGTTCCTCTTCACTTTCTGCCATAAGGCTGGTGTCATCTGCATATCTGAGGTTATTGATATTTCTCCTGGCAATCTTGATTCCAGCTTGTGTTTCTTCCAGTCCAGCATTTCTCATGATGTACTCTGCATAGAAGTTAAATAAGCAGGGTGACAATATACAGCCTTGACGTACTCCTTTTCCTATTTGGAACCAGTCTGTTGTTCCATGTCCAGTTCTAACTGTTGCTTCCTGACCTGCATACAGATTTCTCAAGAGGCAGGTCAGGTGGTCTGGTATTCCCATCTCTTTCAGAATGTTCCACAGTTTCTTGTGATCCACACAGTCAAAGGCTTTGGCATAGTCAATAAAGCAGAAATAGATGTTTTTCTGGAACTCTCTTGCTTTTTCCATGATCCAGAGGATGTTGGCAATTTGATCTCTGGTTCCTCTGCCTTTTCTAAAACCAACTTGAACATCAGGAAGTTCACAGTTCACGTATTGCTGAAGCCTGGCTTGGAGAATTTTGAGCATTACTTTACTAGCATGTGAGATGAGTGCAGTTGTGAGGTAGTTTGAGCATTCTTTGGCATTGCCTTTCTTAGGGATTAGAATGAAAACTGACCTTTTCCAGTCCTGTGGCCACTGCTGAGTTTTCCAAATTTGTTGGCATATTGAGTGCAGCGCTTTCACAGATTTGAAATAGCTCAACTGGAATTCCATCACCTCCACTAGCTTTGTTCGTAATGAAGCTTTCTAAGGCCCACTTGACTTCACATTTCAGGATGTCTGGCTCTAGATGAGTGATCACACGATCGTGATTATCCGGGTTGTGAAGATCTTTTTTGTACAATTCTTCTGTGTAATCTTTGATGCTATTCTCTCAATACATTATCAACCTCTCTTTACTCTGATGTGTCCACAATCTTTTCTCTGTATCTCTGTCTGTATTCCTGCCCTGCATATAGGTTCATCAGTATGGTTTTTCTAGATTCCATATATATGTATTAATATGCAGTATTTGCCTTCCTCTTTCTGATTTACTTCACTCTGTAAAACAGGTTCTAGGTTCATTAACCCCAGTTCAACTGACTCAAATTTATTGCTTTTTATGACTGAGTAACATCCCATTGTGTGTGTATACACACACACACACACACACACACATATACACACACACTTCTTTATCCATTCATCTGTTGATGGACATCTAGGTTGTTACCATGTCCTGGCTATTATTAATAATGCTGCTATGAACACCAGGGTACATGTGTGTTTTTGAATTATGGTTTTCTTAGGGTATATGCCTAGTAGTGGGATTGCTGGGTCATACAGTAGTTTTATTCCTATTTTTTAAAGGAATCTCCATAATGTTCTCCATAGGGGCTCTATCAATTCTCATTTCCACCAACAATGAAAAAGTGTTCCCTTTTCTCCACATCCTCTTAAGCATTAATTTTTGTAAATGCTTTGATGATGGCCATTCAGAGCAGTGTGATGTGATACCTCATTTTAGTTCTGACTTGCATTTCTGTAATAATGAGCTAGGAACTTACCAGTGGCTCAGTGGTAAGGTGCAATGCAGGAGAAGCAGGAGATATGAGTTCAATCCTGCATCAGAAAGATTCCCTGAAGGAAGGCATGGCATCCCACCCCAGTATTCTTGCTGGGAAAGTCCCATGGATGGAGGAACCTAGTGGACTACAGTCCACAGAGTGGCAAAGAATCAGACACAACTGAGGCAACTCAACATGCAATAATGAGCTATTTTTAGCATCTTTTCACATGTTTATTGGCCATCTGTATGTGTTCTTTGGAAAAATGCCTGTTTAGGTCTTCTGCCTATTTTTAAAGTGGGTTGTTTGTTTCTCAATACTCAGCATCATGAGCTGATGTATATTTTGAAGATTAATCCTTTGACATTTGCTTCATTTGCAATTATTTTCTCTCATTCTGAGGGTTGTCTTTTCATCTTGTTCATAATTTCCTTTGGTGTGCAAAAGTTCTTGTTTAATTAAGTCCCATTTGTTATTTTTATTTTTACTTCCATTGCATTATGAGATGAGTCAGAGAATCTTGTGCAATTTATGTCAAAGAGTGTTCTGTCTATGATTTCCTCTAAGAGTTTTATAGTTTCTTACCTTACAGTTAGGTCTTTAATCCATTTTGATATATTTTTTGTGGATGGTGTTAAGAACTGTTCTGTTTTCATTCTTTTATGTGTAGCCATCCAGGGTTCCCAACACCAATTATGGAAGGCCCTCTCTTTTCTCCATTGTATATTTTTGCCCCTTTATCAAAGTAAGGTGCCCATAGATGTTGGTTTATTTCAGGGCTTTCTATCTTGTTCTATTGATCTATATATCTGTTTTGGTGAAAGTATCATAATGTCTTGATTACTGTACCTTTGTAGTACAGTTTGAAGTCATGAAGGTTGATATTTCCAGCTCGTTTTCTTTCCAAAGATTAATGTTGCTATTCCAGACCTTTTGTGGTTCCATGCAAATTGTTAATTTTTTGTTCCAGTTCTCAGGAAAATGCCATTGTTAATTTGATAGGTGTTGCACTGCATCTGTAGAATGCTTTGAATAGTATGGTAATTTTCGTGATGTTGATTTTTCTGATCCAAGAACATGATATATATGTATCTCCACTTTTTGTGTTATCTGTTTTCTTTCATCAATGTCTTATAGTTTTCTCAATATAGGTCTTTTGTCTCCTTAGGTAGGTGTATCCCTACACATTTTATTTCTTTCTTTCTTTATTGTTGCAATGGGGAATGGGATTATTCTTACAATTTCTCTGACTTTTAGTTGTTAGTGTACAGGAATTCAAGGGATTTCTGTGTATTGATTTTCCATACTGTGACTTTATCAAATTCATTGATTAGCTCTAGTAAGTTTCTGATGGTATATTTCAGTTCACTTCAGTTCAGTTCAGTCGCTCAGTCGTGTCCAACTCTTTGCAACCCCATGAACCGCAGTATGCCAGGCCTCCCTCTCCACCACCATCTCCTGGAGTTTACCCAAACGCATGTCCATTGAGTCGGTGATGCCATCCAACCATCTCATCCTCTGTCGTCCCCTTCTCCTCCTGCCCTCAATCTTTCCCAGCATCAGGGTCTTTTCAAATGAGTCAGCTCTTCGTATCAGGTGGTTGAAGTATTGGAGTTTCAGCTTCAACATTAGTCCTTCCAAGGAACACCCAGGACTGATCTCCTTTAGGATTGACTGGTTGGATCTCCTTGCAGTCCAAGGGACTCTCAAGAGTCTTCTCCAACACCACAGTTCAAAAGCATCAATTCTTCAGTGCTCAGCTTTCTTTATAGTCCAACTCTCATATCCATCCATGACTACTGCAAAAACCATAGCCTTGACTAGATGGACCTTTGCTGGCAAAGTAATGTCTCTGCTTTTTAATATATCGTCTAGGTTGGTCACAACTTTCCTTCCAAGGAGCAAGTGTCTTTTAATTTGATGGCTGCATTCACCATCTGCAGTGATTTTGGAGCCCGAAAAATAAAGTCAGCCACTGTTTCCACTGTTTCTCCATCTACTTGCTATGAAGTGACAGGACCAGATGCCATGATCTTTGTTTTCTGAATGTTGAGCTTTAAGCCAACTTTTTCACTCTCCTCTTTCACTTTCATCAAGAGGCTTTTCAGTTCTTCTTCATTTTCTGCCATAAGGGTGCTGTCATCTGCATATCTGAAGTTACTGATATTTCTCCTGGCAATCTTGATTCCAGCTTGTGCTTCATCCAGCCCAGCATTTCTTATGATACCCCTCCAGTGTTCTTGCCTTGAGAATCCCAGGGACGGGGGAGCCTGGTGGGCTGCTGTCTATGGGATTGCACAGAGTCGGACATGACTGAAGTGACTTAGCAGCAGCAGCAGCAGCATTCTGCATATAAGTTAAATAAACAGAGTGACAATATACAGCCTTGACATACTCCTTTTCCTATTTGGAAGCAGTCTGTTGTTCCATGTCCAGTTCTAACTGTTGCTTCATAACCTGCATACAGGTTTTTCAAGAGGCAGGTCAGGTGGTCTGGTATTCCCATCTCTGATCCATGCATTCAAAGGCTTTGACATAGTAAATAAAGTAGAAATATGTGTTTTTCTGGAACTCTCTTGCTTTTTTGGTGATCCAGCACAAGTAAGATTTTCCACATATAGTATCATGTCATTTGCAAATAGTGAGAATTTTACATCTTCTTTTCCATTCTGAATTCCTTTTATTTATATTATCTCTCTTATTGCCATGGCTAGGACTTCCAAAACTGTTGAATAATAGTGGAGAGATTGGGCGCTCTCATCTTGCTCTTGATCTTAGAGGAAATGATTTCAATTTTCCATCATTGAGAATAATATTTGCTATGGGTTTGTCATATATAGCCTGTATTATGTTGAGGTAGTTTCATTCTATAACCATTTTCTGGAGAGGTTTTCTTTTTTTTTTATCATAAATGGGTTTTGGATCTTATGTAAAGCTTTTCCTGTAACTGTGGAGATTACCATATTATTTTTTATCTTTCAATTAGTTAATATGGTGTATCACATTGATTTATTTGCATATATTAAAGAATCCCTGTATCTCTATGATAAACCCCACTCGACCATCTAATATGATACTTTCAATGTTTTGTTGCATTCTGTTTTCCAGTATTTTGTTGAGGATTTCACATCTATGTTCATCAGAGATACTGGCCAATAATTTGTTTTTCTTGTGATACTTTTATTTTGGTATCAGTGTGATGGTGGCCTCATAGAATGAGTTTGGGAGTGTTCTTCCTTATGCAGTTTTTTGAAAGATTGAGAAAGACAGATGTTAGCTAACCTCTCAATGTTTGAGATAATTTGCCTGTGAAGCCATCTTGCCCTGGGCTTTTGTTTTTGGGGAGATTTTTTAAAAATAAGTTTCAGTTTCAGTGCTTGTGTTTTGTCTGTTCACATTTTCTATTTCTTCCTGGTTCAGTCTTGAAAGTTTGTACTTTTCTAAGATTTATCCATTAAAGAAGTTTTCCTATAATTGTTCATAATAGTTCTTATGATCCTTAGTATTTCTACATTTTCTGCTGTATCTTCTCCTTTTTCTTACTAATTTTATTGATTTGAGTCTTCTCCCTTTTTTCTTGATGAGGCTGGCTTATGGATTGTTAATTTTGTTGTTTTATTGATCTCTGTTATTGTTTCCTTTATTTCATTCTCATTTATTTCTCTTCTGATCTTTATGATTTCTTTCCTTCTACTAACTTTGTTTTGTTGCTGTTGTTGTTCTTTTTCTGGTTGCTTTGTGTGTAAGGTTAAGTTGTATATTTGATGGTTTTCTTGTTTCTTGAGATAAGAATGTCATACTTCACTCTTAGAAATGCTTTGCTGCATCCCATGGGTTTGGGGTCATCATGTTTTCATTGTCATTTGTTTCTAGGTATGTTTTTTTAATTTCTTTTTTTTTTTTCAGTAAACTCTTGGTTATTTAGAAATATATCATTTATCTTATATATTTGTGTTTTTAAATAGATTTTCTTGTAATTGATATCTAAATTCATAGTTTTGCGATTAAAAAAATGCTTGATATGACTTCGTTTATCTTAAATTTATCAAGAATTGATATGTGATCCAAGATGTGATCTATTCTGGAAAATGTTCCATGTGCACTTGATAAAAAGTATATTCTGCTGCTTTTGGTGGTATTTCCTGTAGATATCATTAGGTCTATCTGATCTAATGTGTCACTTAATGCTTGTATTCCTTTATTAATTTTCTGCCTGGATGATTGATCCATTGATGTAAATGGGGTGTTAAACTACCATACTATCATTTTGTTATTGTCATTTTTTTCTTTTATGCCTGTTAGTTTGCCTTATATATTGAGGTTCTTTTAGATTGGGTGCATAAATATTTACAATTGTTATGTCTTCTTCTTGGATTGATCTCTTGATTATTGTGTAGTATCCTTCCTCATCTCTTGCAATATTCCTTATTTAAAAGTCTATTTTACCTTATATAAGAATTGCTACTCTGGCTTTCTTTTGATTTCCATTTGCATGAAGTATCTTTCTTCATCCTCTTACTTTCAGTCTGTATGTCTCTAGGTATTATGTGGGTCTCTTGTAGACAACATATATAAAGGTTTTGTTTTAGTATGCAGTCAGTCAACCTTTGTGTTTTGGTTGGAGTATTTAATCCATTTACATATAAAGTAAATATATATATATATATTCCTTTGTTTATTTTATTTTTTGTTTTCTTTTATATATATTCCTTTTGACATTTTCTTAATTCCTTGGGTGACTCACATGGTAAAGAATCCGCCTGCAATGCTGGAGACCTGGGTTCGATCCCTGAGTTGGGAAAATCTCCTGGAGGAGGGCATGGCTAATTGTTTTCAGTTTGTTTTTTGTATATCTTTTCCTTCTCTTGTTTTTGGCCTATAGAAGTCCTTTTAACATTTGCTCTAAAGCTGGTTTTGTGGTGCTGAATTCTCTAAACTTTTTCTTGTCTTTAATCTTTTGATTTCTCCATCAATTTTGAATATGATACTTGATGGTTAGAGTTATCTTTGTTGTAGGCTTTTTCCTTTTTATTTCTTTTTTTCAGTCTTTGTGTATTTTATTTTATTAATTTTTAAAATTATTTTATTTGGAGGCCAATTACTTTACAATATTGTGATGGTTTTTGCCATATACTCACATTAATCAGCCATGGGCATACATATGTTCCTCATCCTGACCCTCCCTCCCACCTCCCTTCCCATCCCATCTCTCTGGGTCATCTCAGTGCACCAGCCCTGAGCACCCTGCCTCATGCATTGAACCTGGACTGGCGATCTATTTCACATTTGATAATATACATGTTTCAATGCTATTCTGTCAAATCATCCCACCCTCACCTTCTCCCACAGAGTCCAACAGTCTGTTGTTTACATCTTTGTCTCTTTTTCTGTCTCAGATATAGGGTCATCATCACCACCTTTCTAAATTCCATATGTATGTGTTAATATACTGTATTAGTATTTTTCTTTCTGCCTTACTTTACACTGTATAATAGGTTCCAGTTTCATCCATCTCATTAGAACTGATTCAAATGCATTCTTTTTAATAGCTGAGTAATATTCCATTGTGTATATGTACCACAGCTTTCTTATCCATTCATCTGCTGATGGACATGTAGGTTGCTTCCATGTCCTAGCTACATGTGTCTCTTTTTAATTCTGGTTTCCTCAGTGTGTATGCCCAGCAGTGGGATTGCTGGGTCATAAGGCAGTTCTATTTCCCGTTTTTAAAGGCATCTCCACACTGTTCTCCATAGTGGCTGTACTAGTTTGCATTCCTACCAACAATGTAAGAGGTTTGGTTATTTTTTTTTTCCCACACCCTCTCCAGCATTTAATGTTTGTAGACTTTTTGATAGCAACCATTCTGACCAGCATGAGATAGTACCTCATTGTGGTTTTAATTTGCATTTCTCTGATAATGAGTGATGGTGAGCATCTTTTCATGTGTTTGTTAGCCATTTGTATGTCTTCTTTGGAGAAATGTCTGTTTAGTTCTTTGGCCTAATTTTTGATTGGGTCACTTATTTTTCTGGAATTGAGCTGCAAGAGCTGTTTGTATTTTTTTTCAGTCTTTTATTTTATTTTTTTAATGTTTATTTTTACTTTATTTTGCTTTATAATACTGCATTGGTTTTACTATACATTTGTATATTTTTGAGATTAATTCTTTGTCAGTTGCTTTGTTTTCTATTATTTTCTCCGTTCTGAAAGCTGTCTTTTCACCTCGCTTATAGTTTCCTTTGTTGTGCAAAAGCTTTTAAGTTTAATTAGGTCCCATTTGTTTATTTTTGCTTTTATTTTCAATATTCTGGAAGGTGGGTCATAGACAATCCTGCTGTGATTTATGTCAGAGAGTGTTTGCCTATGTTTTCCTCTAGGGGTTTTATTGTTTCTGGTCTTACATTTAGATCTTTAATCCATTTAGAGTTTATTTTTGTATACAATGTTAGAAAGTGTTCTAGTTTCATTCTTTTACAAGTGGTTGGCCAGTTTTCCCAGCACCACTTGTTAAAGAGATTGTCTTTTCTCCATTCTATATTCTTGCCTTCTTTGTCAAAGATAAGGTGTCCATAGGTATGTGGATTTATCTCTGGGCTTTCTATTTTGTTCCATTGATATGTTTCTGGCTTTGTGCCAGTGCCATACTGTCTTGATGACTATAGCTGTGTAGTATAGCCTGAAGTCAGGCAGGTTGATTCCTCCAATTCCATTCTTCTTTTTCAAGATTGCTTTGGCTATTCAAGGTTTTTTTGTGATTCCATACAAATTGTGAAATAATTTGTTCTAATTCTCTGAAAAATACCGTTGGTAGCTTGATAGAGATTGTTGAATCTATAGATTGCTTTGTGTAGTATACTAATCTTCACTATATTGTTTCTTCTGATCCATGAACATGGTATATTTCTCCATCTGTTTGTGTCATCTTTGATTTCTTTCATCAGTGTTTTATAGTTTTCTATTCTTTAGGTAGATTTATTCCTAAGTATTTTATTCTTTATGTTGCAATGGTGAATGGAATTGGTTCCTTAATTTGTCTTTTTGTTTTCTCATTGTTAGTGTTTAGGAATGCAAGAGATTTCTGTGTTAATTTTATATCCTGCAACTTTACTGTTTTCATTTATTATCTCTAGTAATTTTCTGGTGGAGTCTTTAGAGTTTTCTATGTAGAGGATCATGTCATCTGCAAACAGTGAGAGTTTTACTTCTTCTTTTCAGTGTGGATTCCTTTTATTTCCTTTTCTGCTCTGATTGTTGTGGCCAAAACTTCTGAAACTATGGTGAATAGTATTTTTTTTTTTAATGCATCCTGCCACTCCCTCTGGCCTGCAGAGTTTCTACTATACAATCATCTCTTAAACTTGTGGGACTTCCTCTTATGTGTTACTTGTTGATTTTCTCTTGCTCCTTTATTTTTTATTTGTGTTTAATTTTTATTAGTTTGATCATTATGTGTCTTGCTGTGTTTCTCTTTGACTTTATCCACTATGGGACTCTGCATTTCTTGGACTCCATTAACTATTTCCTTTCTCATGTTAGGAACATTTTCAACCAAAATCTCTTAAGTTTTTTTTTTCTCAGATCCTTTCTCTTTCTTGTCTTCTTCTGATAAACCTAATAGTTCAATTGTTGAAGTGTTTAATATTGTGCCAGATGTTTTTATTTTGCCTTTCAGCAGTTTTTTCCACCATTGTGTTTTCCAGCTCACTTATCACTTCTTCTGCCTCAGTTTTTCTGCTACTGATTCTCTGTAGAGTATTTCTAATTTCAGTGATTGTGTTTTTTGTTGCTGTTTATTTCCTCTAGATCATTGTTAAATGTGTTAAGTGATTCTTGCATTTTCTCCATTACATTTTCAATATTTTGTACCATGATAATTATCATTACTCTTAATTTTTTTTTTCAGGTAGTTTGCCTATTTCCTCTTCATTTATTTGGTCTTGTACATTTTTAGCTTTTTCCTCCACTTGCACATTATTTCTTTGTCTTTTCAATTTTTTCCCTAACACTGTGTTTGAGGCCTCCTTTACCCAAGCTATAGGTTCATAGTACTTTCTAAATGGTCTGCCACTTTTGGGTGAAGTTGGTCCAGTGGGTTTTGTAGGCTTCATATTGGGAGGGATGTGTGCTTTTGTTCTGAAGAGAGAAGATAAAATTTTCCCTCTGATGGGCAGCGCCTTGTGAGGTAGTGTGTTTTCAGTTTTCTGTAAGCAGCCTGTCTGATGATGATTGCCTTTAGTTCCTGTCTTCTTATTGTTTGGGTTGGACATACAGGGCTGGGTGCTGCAGGCAGTTGGGTTGTGCTGTGTCTTGTATTTGGATGGAAGTGTTTGTGGGAGTTCTCACTGATTAATACTCCCTGGGGTCAGGAGTTCTCTGGCAATCTTGTGTCCTGGAGTCAGCATTCCCACTCAAGGGGCTCAGTCCCTACTTTTGGTTGGGGAACTAAGATCCCACAAGTCATTTGTCATGGCAATAAAGGGTACTAAAACAAACACACAAAAAAACAAACAAACAAACAAAAAACAAACAGATACAAAAAATGAAACCCAGTCAAATGGTAAAAACAAAATCAGACAAATAGAAAAAAAAAAAGGAACACATACACACATACACAAACGAAACCAAAACAGACCAAAAAAAAAAAAAACA
>NW_024070207.1:85621243-85625210 GCF_014754425.2 Oryx dammah | reverse complement strand
AAGCAAAGGAAACAAGACAAATGAACAAAAATGGTGAAAAAGGTTAAAAAAAAAAAGAAAAAAGAAAGAAAAACAAAGTTAAATAGAAGTATACAAAAAGATCTATGTATCAAAGAAAATTTGCAAGAAAACAATCAAAAAAGACCAAATTTAAAAATTATGACAATAAGATATCAACAACAGATGTAGAAATATATAAAGAACTAAAAAGTGTGATTTTTAAAAAGTTCCTAAAAGCCTACATGAAATAATAAAAATAACAACCACAACAAGAGAAAGAAAAAGAAGAGAAAAATGAAAACAAAAGTCCAGAACCAACTACAGAATGATTCAAACATAAGAATGATACTAATTTTTTCCCTCTGGTCTCAGCTGTCAGCATCCTTTCCCCTGCTGTGAGCCACAGCCTTCCACGTCCATAGGGGGCCCTCCAGCTTCCTATGGGGCACTTCTATGCTGGTAGACTGGTCTTTGGACATCCTATGGGGACAGCTCAAATTCTAATCTGGTCCTACACCTGTGTGTGCTTGCCTCCAAAATCCACAGCTTTCAGCGCTAGAGTGTTTTGTTTTGTGGGAACATTCAGTGTCCTTTTATATAATCCATAGACAGAGTCTACTAGGTTATCAGGTGGATTTAATCTGCAGTTTATACAGCTGATGGAACGGTTTTTGATCCTCTTCCTTAGTTGCTCCACCTCTGGAGCTCAACTGTGGCTTTATCTTCACTACTGCATATGGATAGCTCACTGGACTTTGCTCCGGAGGTAGCCCTAGAGGATTTGGGTCTGCCCCAGTGAGGACTGGACATGGAGGTGGCATGGCTATTTGGATCACAGGGACCTCAGAGGTACCAGGTGTGCGAGGAAGCCAGTGGAAACACTTGCAGGTGATATGGCTCTATTAGGATTATTTTTCTAGCCTCTTGGCAGCTGGCACTCAAAAGGCCTCCCTAGTTGGTCCTTCTCTATTATATTTCTTGGCATATCAGGGACTCAAAGGGCCACCCTTGCTGGTGTCTTTCTCTATTGCTCAGCTGTGGGCCAGTGTGTGAGGAGACAGAGGCTACAGTGATGTCTCTACCCACTGCACATGACTGAGCAGTAATGCACTGCTTCCATGGCTGCCCAAATTGAGATTTCCTTTTCCCATCTCCTCAGGCTATCTTCTCAAAGTTAACAGCAGTCCTTGCCCCAGGATTACTCTCCAATACCTATGCTCCAGCTCCCAGCTGCCATGCACAATGTTGGACTTGATTCCCTGTCTGAAATACATGCAGATTGTCTGTGTGATTCTCACTCCATTCAGACTATCACAGACCAGCTCCTTCACTCTCCACAACAGCCTCAAATACTTCCCTTCTGTTTCAACCAATTGCCCTGGATATGAGGATCTCTCCCCTACTTCATCTCCCCCACAACTGGGTGCAGGTTGGTCCTGCTCACTCTCCTCCTTTTCTCTTCTTTCCTTCATCCTACTAAGTTGTGCATGGAACCATATATTCTTTTCCAGTGGTCAGAGACTCCTGCCAGTATTCAGCTGGTGTTCTGTGAGGAACACTGCCATCTGTAGATACATTCTTGATGCATCCATGGAGAGAGATGTGCTCCATATCCACCAACTCCTCTGCCATCTTGTCAAGTCCAGTAAATTTTAATTTTTCCTTCTGATAATTAGTAGTGTATAGAAATGCGACAGATTTATGGATATTAATATTGCATCCTGCCACCTTACTAAATTCATTTATTAGTCTTAAAAGTTTTTTTTTTTTTGTAACTTAGAATTTTTTATATATAGTATCATGCATCAGCAAACAGTGAGAGTTTTACTTCTTTCTTTCCAATCTAAATTGCTTTCTTTTCTCATTTGATTGATTCAGGTAAGACTTCCATTTTTATTTATTTTTGGTTGCACTGGGTCTTCACTGCTGCATGTGGACTTTCCCTAGTTGCAGTAAGCAGAGGCTACTCTTTGTTGTGGTTTCTTATTGCAGTGATTTCTCTTGTTGAGGAGCACAGCACAAGATCTAGATGCACAGGCTTCAGTATTTGAAACATGCAGTCTCTGTAGTTGTAGTGTGTGAGCTTTAGTTGCTCTGAAACATGTGGAATCTTCCCACACCAGGGATGGAACTCATGTCCCTTGCATTGGCAGCCAGATTCATATCCACTGTACCACAAGGGAAGTCCCCATTACTGTATTGAATAAAAGTGGTGAGTGAGCATCTTTGTCTTGTTCCTGATCTTAGAGGAAATGTTTTCAATTTTTTACCATTTAGCATGTTGCTTTCTGTGGGTTTTTCTTGTAGAGCTTTTATTATGTTAAGATATGTGCCCTGTTTACTCACTTTCTTTAAAGTTTCTATCATAAACGGATGTTGAATTTAGTAAAAAAAAAAAAAAAAAACTTTTCTACATCTATGGAGATAATCATATACTTGTTATTTCTACAAAATTTGTTAATGTGATGTATCACATTGATTTATTTGTTGATATTTAACTATGCTTGCATCCCTGGAATAAATGCCATTTGATCATGGTGTATGATTCTTTCAGTGTATTGTTGAACTTTTTGCTAATATTTTGCTGAGGATTTTTTGCATCAGTGTTTATCAGAGATATTGTCCTGTAATTTTATTTATTTATTTGCATCTTGTCCTCTGGGTTTCATATCCTGTTGATGCTAGCCTTGAAGAAAAAGTTTGAAAGCATTTCTTTCTTTTCAGTTTTTTGGAATAATTTGAGAAGGATAATATTTAACTCTCCATTAAATGTCTGGTAGAATTCACCTGTGAAGCTTTCTGGTCATGAATTTTTGTGTGTTGAAAATATTTTAATTACTGATTTAATTTTATTAGTGTTAATTTGTCTGTTCATACTTCTCATTTCTTCCTGATTTAGTCTTCAAAGATTATATGTTTGTAGAAACTCATTCATTTCTTTTAGAATGTCCATTTTATTGACATAGATATTTTTTATTATTCTTCATTTTTCTGTGCTGTCAATTGTAACATTTTTTTAATTTATGATTTTATTCACTTAAGCCCTTTCTCTTTTCATTGTAATGAGTCTGGTAGAGGTTTATCAACTTTGCTTATCTTTTGAAGGAACCGTCCCTTAGTCTCCATGATCTTTTCAATTATTTTGGTCTTTATTTCATAGATTTCTGTTCTGATCCTTAATATTTCCTTTCTTATACTAATTTCTTTTTCTAGTTCCTTTAAGTATAAAGTTAGGTTGTGTATTTGAGATTATTTTTGTTTCCTGAGAAGGCTTGTATTGCTAACAACTTCCCTCTTAGAATGACTTTTGCTGCATGCCATGGAATTTGGATATATTTACATTTCCATTTGTCTTTAGGTATTTTTTTTTAATTTCCTCCTTGATTTTATCAGTAAATCATTGGTTCTTTAGCAACATGTTATTCATACTCCACATGTTTGTGTGTGTTTTTTTTTTTCAATTTGTGTGTGTGTGTGTAGCATGTGAACTATCCTTGAAAATGTTCTATGTGCACTTGAAATGTTAGTTGACAACCTTATGCAAATTACGTTATACATCACTAATAGTTTTTTTCTTGCTGTTTTCAAAATTCTCTTTATCTTTCATTTTTGCCATTTTAATTGTCATGTGTCTTGGCATAGATCTCTTTGGGATTCCCTCTGCTTCCTGGACATGGATATCTGATTCCTTCCTAGTTTAGAGACTTTTTTAGATATTATTTCTTCAAATAAGTTACCTTCTCCTTTCTCTCTCTCTAGTTTCAGTCTGGGGACTTCCTACAGCAGGAATGTTAATATCCATGATATCATTCCAAAGGTCTCTTAAACTATCCTTACTGTTTTCAATTTTCTTTTTTTCTGTTCGGCTTGTGTAATTTCCAGTACTCTATCCTTCATATTGCTGATCCATTCCTGTGTATCACCAAATATACTGTTAATTCCTTCTCAGTATATATATATATATATA
>NW_024070207.1:85590574-85621143 GCF_014754425.2 Oryx dammah | reverse complement strand
TGTTTGTTTTTTTTTTTCCTATTTTCTGATGCTTTGTTGAAATTCTCACTGTGTTCATTCATTCTTCTTTTGAATTTGGTTAGCATCTTTACTATTACAATCTTGAACTTTATATTGGATAGATTGCTTATCTCCACTGTGTTTAGCTCTTTTTCTGAGATTGGGGCTTCCCTGATAGCTCAATTAGTAGAAAAAAATCTGCCTGGGATGAAGGAGATCTACTGGAGAAGGGATAGGCTACCCACTCCAGTATTCTTGGGCTTCCCTTGTGGCTTTGCTGGTAAAAAATCCACCTGCAATGTGAAAGACCTCGGCTTGACCTTTGGGTTGGGAAGATCCCCTGGAGAAGGAAAAGGCTACCCATTCCAGTATTTTGTCCAGGGGAATTCCTTGGACTGTATAGTCCATGGGATGGCAAAGAGTTGGATATGACTGAACAACTTTCACTTCACGTCTTTGAGATTATGCCTCGTTCATTCATATTCTGCACAATATTTTGTGTTTATTTCAATGTATTAGTTTGGTTACATTTCTTAATTTAGAATTGGCCTTGTATAAGAGACATCTTACAGGGCCCAGCAGCATTCTCTCTTGTCCTCACCAGAGCTAAATGAACTAAGGGTGCCCACAAGGTGGATTGTGTGTAGTCTTATGGTGGGGCTGACAACTATGGGTGCAGTGGTATGTGTGGTTGGCCCTTGGAACAGTAGATTGTGAGCCTGTGCCTTGTGTAGTGGCTGCAAACCTGATGGATGGTAAGATAATCTTCACACTCAGTCAGGTGCAGAGACCAGGAGGGCACTGGACACATGCTGGCTTCTGGAGCAAGCCAGTTGCCCTATAAAGGTGTCTATATAGCATATGGAGTGCCTCAGGGCTGATGTTGGCCTGCTGGAGGGCAAGACTTGGACATGTATGGCTGTCTTTGAGACCTGGGTGGGGAGAAGTCTTGGTTTCCAGTGGTAATAGGCTAGATGTTGCTGCTTTTTAGTCTCTCAGTTGTGTCCAACTCTGCAAGCCCATGGACTGCAGCATGCCATGCTTCCCTGGCCTTCACCTTCTTCAAGACTTTGCCCAAACTTATGCCATTGAGTCAGTAATGTCATCCAACCATCTCATGCTCTGTCACCACTTTCTCCTCCTGCCCTCAATCTTTCCCAGAAACAGGATCTTTTCCAATTATTCAGCTCTTCACATCAGATGGCCAAAGTACTGCAGCTTCAGCTTTAGCATTAGTTCTTCCAATGGATATGCAGGGTTGATTTCCTTTAGGATTGACTGGTTTGAACTTGCTGTCTGAGGGACTCTCAAGCGTCTTCTCCAGCACTACAGTTCAAAAATATCAGTTCTTTAGCACTCAACCCTTTTTATGGTCCAACTCTCACATCCATACATGACTACTGGAAAACCATAGCTTTGACTAGATGGACCTTTGTCCAGCAAAGTGATGTCTGCTTTTTAATATGCTGTCTAGGTTTGTCATAACTTTTCATCCAAGTAGCAACTGTCTTAATTTCATGGCTGCAGTCACCGTCTGCAGTGATTTTGGAGCCCAAGAAAAGAAAGTCTCTCACTGTTTCCATTATTCCCCCATCTATTTGCTATGAAGTGATGGGACCATATGCCATGATCTTTTTTTTTTTTTTTGAATGTTGACTTTTAAGCCAGTTTTTTCACTCTCCTTTTTCACCCTTAGCAAGAGGCTGTTTAGTTCCTCTTCAGTTTCCACCATTAGGCTGGTATTATCTGAATATCTGAAGTTATTGATATTTCTCCAGGCAATCATGATTCCAACTAGTGCTTCATCCAGCCTGGCATTTTGCATGATGTACTCTGAGTAGAAGTTAAATAAACAGGGTGACAATATACAGCCTTGATATACTTCTTCCCAATTGTGAACCAGTCCATTATTCCTTGTCTGGTTCTAACTGTTGCATCTTGACCTGCATACAGGTTTCTCAGGAGGCAGATAAAGTGGTCTGGTATCCCCATCTCTTTAAGATTTTCCAGTTTACTGTGATCCACACTATCAAAAGCATAGTCACTGAAGCAGAAGTAGATGTAAATGTTTTTCTGGAATTCCCTTGCTTTTTCTATGATCCAGTGGATGTTGGCAATTTGATTTCTGGTTCCTCTGCCTTTTCTAAACCAAGCATGTACATTTGGAAGTTCTCATTCATGTACTGCTACAGCTTACCTTAAAAGATTTTGAGCATTATCCTGCTAAGGTGAAATGAGCACAATTGTGCAGTAATTAGAACATTCTTTGTCATTTTCCTTCTTTGGGATCAGAATGAAAATTGAACTTTTGCAGTCCTGTGGCCACTGCTGAGTTTTCCAAATTTGCAGGCATATTAAGTGCAGCACTTTAACAGCATTATCTTTTAGGATTTGAAATAGCTCAGCTGGAATTCTATCAGCTCCACTAGCTTTGTTCATAGTAAGGCAAACTTAACTTCACATTCCAGGATGTCTGGCTCTAAGTGAGTGACCACACCATCATGGTTTTCAGGTCATTAAGAACTTTTTTGTCTAGTTTTTCTTTGCATGCTCTTCTTTGGTAGTAGGCTAGAGAGAATTACAAAATGACACTTGCCAACACTATTGTAGTCACAGTAGAATGTGCTGCCAGTAATGGCTGCCTCCAGTATCTTTGTCCCCAGGGGGATTTCCACTTTCTTCTTGCCTCTCCAAGATCAGCAAGTGAGTCTGACTCAAGCTTCTTTGAAGCTGCTGTCTCTATTCTGGAACTTGGAACATGTGACATTTTGTGCATGCACTTTAAGGGTCAAATTTCTGTTTCCTATATCTCTCTGGCTTTCCCAAACTTAGTCCCCACTGTTTTTCAAAGACACATGTTTTGCTACAGAACCACCAATGATAAGGACCCCAACGTAAGCCTTGGATCCCTTGCTCTTTGAAAAAGACTTCTACAATTATGATATTACTCCCATCAATGTGTTACTGACCTGGTTGTGGGGGTCCTGACTATACTTTATTTCTGCCTCTCCTACTTATCTCTTTGTGGTGCCTTCTTTATGTCTTTGAAAGTGAAAGTCACTCAGTTGTGCCTGACTCTTTGCAACCCCATGGACTATACAGTCCATGGAATTTTCCACGCCAGAATGGGTGGATTAGTCACTAAGTTGTGTCCAACTCTTGTGACCCCATGGACTGTAGCCTGCCAGGCTCCTCTGTCCATGGGATTCTCCAGGCAAGAATACTGGAGTGGGTTGCCACTGGAGTGGGTTCTCCAGAGGATCTTCCCAACCCAGGGACCAAACTCAGGTCTCCCTCATTGTAGGTGGATTCTTTACCAACTGAGCTATTAGGAAGCCCCTTACTACACAAGCATAAAGCCTTTACTTGTGGAAAATCTTTTCTTCTACTCTTCAGGTCATTCTCATAGATAGTTGCTTTGTAAGGATTTATATATTTAGTATGTCTGTTGGAGGAAATGAGTTCAGGGTCTTCTTACTCTAGCACCTTGGTGACTTCTCAGAGCATTTGTGACCTTTTAAATGACTTTTTGTCTCCTCTGTTTCTGTAACTTGTCATTGGATATAGAAGCTTAATGCTTTTATTCAGTAATGCTTTTTATATGGTTGTGAATACTTCCTTTTTATTTCTTCAGTAAGCACATATTATCCAGTCATATTTTTCTGGTTATATTGCTTGGTGGGTTTATGTATTATCAAAATTATTTATGCATTTATTAATTGGTCCTTGAATCCACTATGTCATTGAGTTGTAAAATCATACCCTTCCTGTATCATTTCTTCTAAAATTTTAAAAAACTATTCTTTGACAATTTTTCCTAATTTTATTGTGTTATGGTCTGAGAACATAATGTGTATGGTTTTGAATCTTTAGAATTATTAAGACTTCCTTTGTAGTATAGTACCATATGATATAGTACCACAGTTTACTTTTGTATATGTTCCTCATGTATTTGAAAATAAAATGCATATATTTTTGGAAGGGTGTAGGGTTATATATACAAGTATCACTTGCCACCAAAATGGAATTCATTTCTGAAAACATGTTCAAGAGTGAATTTTCTGACAGCAGAAACCTATATTCCATTGTTTCAAATTGGAAAAATGACGAATTTTCAGATCATCTAAGAGCTCCAGCCACATCCCTAAAACATTATTAAACACTATATTACACCTATAACAACTCCCCAATAATCTCTTTATAGTATATTAACTTATTTAACATTCAATGATCTTATTAGTGGAACTATGTTTGTATTAACTCAATGACCCTGCTCAATTAGATGCTATAATGTAAATTAACAATTTGTTAAAGATAGTATCTGAATTGAAGAAGAGGTTGGTAGTGCATCTAGGAACCTGGGAAAAGAAAACATTGGAGCCCATGAAGAACTAAACCTTTTGAGATTTACTGTCCAAAAAAGTAGCATGAACTGCATGTGTGTATCTAAATTTGTTAGTTTAAATTAAATAAAATGAAAAAAAAAAGTTTCTCATCACATTGACTACATTTTACATGCTTAGTGGTCACACATAACTGGTGTAGTGGCTCCCATGTTGAAAAGTGTAAATATACTGTATAATAATTCCATTATGATATAACATTCTAATATACAATAATGATTTATAAAAGAAGTAGAAAAGAGAGTAGATAAAATGTGCCATATATTTAAACTATAGAAGCTTGATATGTAATCCCATCAGAAGTTCTGAGCTATGGTGGCAATACAATTTATATTCATTTGAAGATATAATGATATTAAGCTCTTTTTACTGCCACATATAAATAAACTATAATAGGGTTTTTATTTGGGTTAGTGAATTTTTGGCAGAATTTTTTGCAAATCTTTATGGAAACCTTTGGATAGTTATATTTCCAACAGCAAATATCATCTACCAGTTTAAAGTTATTAATTTCATTTTTTAGAACTTTGATATACTGGCTCATTTTGGCTCTGCTGGATTTATTAGTATCAGTAGGGGTGTATTAAAATACCTAGCTATAATTTGTTCTGTAATTTTTGCTCCTTGAAGTTCTGTCAGCTATTGCTTGATATATTTTGGGTCTGTATTATTGGGTACATATATTTTTTATAATAGTTTTCTTCTTGCACTATGCTTCCTTTTGCTAGTAATAATAGCTCCTGGGTTTTTCAATATGAGCAAGTGGGTATTTTGTGATGCCCTTCATTGAAATGAAAATGAAAAGAGCTAAGGAAAAACTATGCTTGAAAGAAAACAAAGGCTTGTGAGCAATGTTAAGTGTGAGATGTCCATAAGATATCCACATAGAATAAGGAGTCAGATGCACATACATATCTGAAACATAGGAATAGGATAAACTTGATCTAGAAATATATATATTTTGGAGTCAACAACATGCATGTGATATTTAGAGCCACTGGCAATGAAGAAAGGGAAAGATATACCCAACTGAGTGCAGAGTTCCAGAGAATAGCAAGGAGAGATAAGAACGCCTTTTTAAGTGAACAATGCAAAGAAATAGAGGAAAACAATAGAATAAGAAAGAGAGATTGCTTCAAGAAAATCAGAAATACCAAGGGAATTTTTCATGCAAAGATGGGCACAACAAAGAACAGAAACAGCAAGGATTTAACAGAAGCAGAAGAGCTTAAGAAGAGGTGACAAGAATACACAGAAGAAGTATACCAAAAAAAGATCTTAATGACCTGAATAACTGTGATGGTGTGGTCACTCATCTAGATACAACCATCCTTGAGTGTTAAGTCAAGTTGGCCTTAATATGAACAAAGCTAGTGGAGGTGATAAAATTCCAGCTGAGTTATTTCAAATCCTAAAAGATAATGCTGTTAAAGCGTTGCACTTAATATTCCTGCAAATTTGGAAAACAGCAATGGCCACAGGACTGGAAAAGTTCAATTTTCATTCTCATCCCAAAGAAGAGAAATGCCAAAGAATGTTCAAACTACCACACAATTGTGCTCATTTCACATTTTAGTAATATTATGATCAAAATTCTTCAAGCTAAGCTTCAGCAGTATGTGAACTGAGAAATTCCAGATGTAAAAGCTGGGTTTAGAAAAGGCAGAGGAACCAAAAATCAAATTGCTAACATTCGTTGTATCATAAAGAAAGCAAGGGGATTCCAGGAAAAAATAAAAATCTACTCTTTCATTGACTACACTAAAGCCTTTGACTGTGTGGATCACAACAAACTGTGGAAAATTCTTAAAAAGATGGGAATAACAGACCACCTTACCTGTTTCCTAAGAAACCTGTATGCAGGACAAGATGCAACAGTTAGAATTGGGCATAAAACAATAGACTGGTTCACAATTGGGAAAGAAATACATCAAGGCTGTATATTGTCACCTTGCTTATTTAACTTATATGCAGAGTAACAAAAGCTGGGCTGGATGAATCACAACCTGGAATCAAGATTGCTGGGAGAAATATCAGCAACTTCAAATATGTAGGTCATACAACACTAATGGCAGAAAGTGAAGAGGGAGTAAAGTGCATCTTGATGAGGGTGAAAGAGGAGAGTGGAAAAGCTGGCTTAAAACTCAGCATTCAAAAAACTAAGATCATGGCAACCAGTTCTACCACTTTATGGAAAATAGATGGGGAAAAAGTGGAAACAGTGACAAATTTTATTTTATTGGGCTCAAAAATCACTGAAAAATCCCTTCTTGAAGGGAAAGCTATGACAAACCTAGACAGCATATTAAAATCAGAGACATCACTTTGCCTACAAAGATATGGTTTTTCCAGTAGTCATGTACAGTTGTGAGAATTGGGCCATAAAGAAGTCTACATCCCAAAGAATTGATGCTTTCAAACTGTAGTGCTGAAGAAGACTCTTGAGAGTCCCTTGGACAGCAAGGAGATCAAACAAGTCAATCCTAAAGAAATCAACCTTGAATGTACATTGGAAGGACTGATGCTGAAGATGAAGCTGCAATACTTTGGTCACCTGATGTGAAGAGCCGACTAATTGGAAAAGATCATTGCTGGGAAAGATTGAGGGCAGGAAGAGAAGGGGGCGACAGAGAATGAGACAGTTGGATGGCATCACTGACTCAATGGACATGAGCTTGAACAAAACTCCAGGAGATACTGAAGGACAGAGATACCTGGCATGCTGCAGCCCATGGGGTCACAAAGTGTCAGATACACCTTAGTAACTGAACAACAACAACAAAGGTGTAGGAGTAAATTAAACTATCTGAGGGAAATTTGTGGTGTAAAGATAGATCAGAATGAGTTTTGAAGAATTGCTACATTTAAAGGTAGAGTAGTAAAGGTAACCAGAAAGTAGGAAGAATTTGGGAGAGTATGGTGTAAAGGAAACAAAGAAAGGTGAGAGTTTTGAAAATGAAGTTGTGGTTACACTTGTCATATGCTGTTCAGTGGTGGAATAATTTTGGAAAGAAAAAGTAACAATTGAATTGTGCGGTAGGCAAAAAAAAAAAAAAAAATGACCTTTCAGCAGTACCCACATTCAAATCCCTGGAACATACCAATGAGTTATTAAACTTGCTGCTGGGATTATGGTTGCTTGTCTGCTTTTTTAGATAGGAAAATTATCATAGAAATCCAGTGAACTGATTGTAAACATAAGGGTCCTTATAAGTGGGAAAGGGGGACAAAACAAGAGGTCAAAGTCATGAAGGATGAGAAGAACTTGATCTGCTCTTACTGGTTTGAAAATTGAGAATGAGACAAACCAGGGAATGCAGGCAGCCTCTAGAAGTTAGAAAAGGCAAAGAAATGGAATCTCCTCTAAAGCCTCCAGGAAAAAAAAAAAAAAAAGAAAGAAAAGAAAAAAAGTGTCCCTGACATCACTTTAGCCCATTGATATCCATTTTGGACTTTTGACCTCCAGAAGTATAAGAATATAAATTTGCATTGTTTTAAGTCATTAAATTTGTGGTGATATGTTACCCCAGCAATAGGAAACTAATAAAGATTTGCACCATTGAGGTCACTGATAACATTTACAAGAGCCATTTTAGTGGAGTAATGGGAACAAATGTCATGATAAACAGACCAAGAACTGGAATGTGAAGGTGGGGAGTTATCAACACTCTTTTGGAGGCTTGGTTGTGAAACATGGTAAAAAGATGGAATAGTTGGACAGGAATGTGGGCTCCTAGGAGGGTTTGGAATGGGATATTCTAGGACTGAACTGGTCAATACTATAGCCACTAGTCACATGTAGCTATTAAAATTAAAATTAACTTAAATTAAAAATTCATTTTCTCAGTTGCACTAGCCATATGTGGCCAGTGGCTGCTATACTGGACAGTATTGAACTAGGTTATGCTTCTATGCTAATGGCAATGATCCAGGAGAAAGAGAGAAACTGAGAGAGAGAAAAACTAAAGGATTTATGATAACTAAAAAATGGAGAGAGAAGGGGATCCAGAGAAGGAATGAGGGAAATTTATATTTGATTATGGAAGAGATGCTTTATTAGTTGTAACTGGAACAATAAAGAGGATTGGTGCAAATCGGTTTGCAGATATTGAAGTAGAATGATGAGAGTTCTTTTCTAATGGCTTCAGCTTTCTGATTCAAATCTTAGGCAAGGTCATAAATGATGTTAAAGTGGGTGCTAGAATAGGAGTTTTGAAGCCAAAGGAGAATATAAGAAGTTGTTAATTCAGAGGATAGAAAAACAGGCTTTTTTGAAATACAGAATAAAAGGGAAGGGCCCATCTGTGGTTTTAGATAATGAATTTCAAGTGAGATCAATCTTCCTCTTTTTCCTGTTTTTTATTTGTATCTTGGTGTTTTATTTTTGATTTTCAAATTCTCAAAGATTGTTTTAATTATAATTATTTGTGTTACCAAGAAAACAGTGTTATATATATTACCCTTGGGGGTTTTAAATGGTATAACCATTCCACATCATTATAAAAAAAAGTATACAGTCTAAATCTCCAACAAGAGGAGACCAGTTATATTAATGATGACAAATCATAAAATTAATAATATTTTTCTCATTTTATTTTTGATTGGATGATAATTATTTTATAATGAATTCATTTTCATTATACTCAAATAGTACACATAAGTCCCCATGGGTCTACTCTCAACTCTCTTCCCAAAGGCAGCCCATCTTATTAATATTGTGTATTTCCTTCTAGATCTTTTGCTATGCATTTATACACACTTTATGTGTATATATTACTTTATGAAACAGAGATACAGCTATTGATTACTTCTATTCTAGAATGAAAAAAGAGATGTGTAGACAAAGATATACTAATGAAAGAAACCAAAAGGGAACATCACATCAGATTGGTGAGTAAAACAGGAGGGAGTGGCATGTAGATGTCAAACAAAATTTTAAGGAAGAAGTGGTCTAAGGTGTTGAATGCTGTTGTAGGTAAAAATAATGTCTGAATTCTGTCTTCATCCCCATCTCCCACTCTCTCACAGCCAGAAAGCCTTCATCTAGGTGGTCAGCCACACAGGTCATCTTTGGAAGTTGCTGTGAGAAGCTAAAACTAGAAGAGGTATGGAGGAAAGTCCTATTGAGGGTAATTCAGTGTGAGGTGTGCCAGAGAGAATTACTTTCTTTAATTAACCTGTCATGTTTCAAAGAGTTGCCATCATTTTTTTTTAATCTGTGAGCAAAGCACAGCTATAATGATTACTGTAATACAGCCTGACCCACAGTGTCTCATTGGCTTCCAGGTTTTAACTACTTTTCCTTGATGGGAAAAGTAATGCTTTACATTACAGTAGATAATTCACAAACTTCATACGATTATCTTCCTAGCTTCAAGCATGTTAAAGAAACAAGTACTTCAAGCAAAAGAGGGCATGAGGCCAATTTTGGAGCCCTCAGTAATATGACAGGCCTCAGACATTTCAAATTATATTTGTTCTGCTGTCAAAATTGAGTTCCAGAGTGCAGGACCAAGTGCTAAGTGAGGAATTTCTTGGGCAGTTGCTGGGAACACCATCAGAGTGTCAGACATTTGATTATTTTTGAGTGATAGTATGTTAGCGTATTAATTTGGCTTAATCTTTGAAAACATGAGGCACAAGGTCAGGAAAAACACATAAGGGTTCTAAAGTATTTTGGCTTTGATAGCATGAATGTTGTTGGATGTTATATTCATTTTCTAGGGCTGTCACAATGAAATACCATAAGCTGGATGACTTAAACAATAGAAATTAATTTTCTCACATTTCTTTAGCTTGAGGCTAAAAAAAAAATTGTGTCAGTAGGGCTGGTTCTTTCTGAGGACTGTGAGAAAAGACTCTGTTCCAGGCTTTTCTCCTTGGTTTATAGATGACCATCATCTTTTTCACATAACCTTTCCTCTATTTGTGTGTCTGTGGCCAAATTTTCCCTTTTTATAAGAACATAAGTTACAGTGATGTAGACAGAGAGTAAATTAGCCAAGATGCTGTGTTCAGGCTCTCTGGCCCCACGTTTTGTAACTAATGACTATGTAACAGCTGAGCTCATTTATAACACTGCACATGCACATCATGAGGTAGTCACTTGGTCATGGATTTCTTTGTGCCACACACATGTGTGAGCTCTACCTAGGAAAGCAATGCATTTACTGCTGCATCATGGCTGTGTCCATTAGGTCAGCCACGAGAGGAGAGAATATAGCATGTATACTGCTGTGGCTGCTGCATCAGCCAGGAGCGAATGCTGTTATGGCTGCTGTGTTAGCCAGGAGAGAGGTTGTGTTGCATTAGATTATACTATGGCTACTGCTAAGGCTACTGCATCAACCAGGAGAGAATAAATGTGTCTGCAGTTCCTATGGCTCTTTACATCTCCTTCCAACCTCTTAGCTTACACCTTGCCTATCCTGGGTTCAGCAAACAGTGAAAAAAGCAAGGTAATTGTCATCCTGAACAAGATCAGCAATACAAGTGGATTAGGGCCAACATTAATGACCTCATTTAAATTTGATGACCTCTGAAGATACCTTATTTCCAAATAAGATTACATTTTGTGGTACTGGAGATTTGGACGTTTTATATGAATTATATAAATTATATGAACTGGGGCATATAAATCAACCCATCAGTCCATAACACAGGTCATAACCAGAGCAATTATGATGGAGTGATAAAAGTGGTAGAAGCCAGATTGTGGAGGATTAAGGAGTGAATAGGAAGTGAGGAAGTGGAGATACTAAATGATGACAAAACTTTCAAAAAGTTTAGCTTTGAAGAAAAGTGTGGGGAAGGTAGTTGCTTGAGGGTAATGGGGAAAAGAAACAAAGAGATTTGAGCTTACTTCATATATGGGAATAAGCCAGTAGAGAAGAAGTTGAACATTCATAAAGGAGAGGAGTCTGAGTCTAGCAAGAAATGGGAGAGAATGGGACAAAGAGCTCTCGTGGAATTATTAGACTTGAGTAGGAACAGGCTTGGAGAAGGAAATGGCAACCCACTCCAGTGTTCTTGCCTGCAGAATCGCAGGGACAGAGGATCCTAGTGGGCTGCCGTCTCTGGGGTCGTACAGAGGCAGACACGACTGAAGTGACTTAGCAGTAGCAGCAGGAATAGGCTGCTATGGTCCTGCTATGAGGCTGCTCAGGTCCTCTGAGAATGGAGAGCTTGGTGGATATGAATATTGATATGTTGGTGGGATGGGGAGTGATAATATGAGGAGTGAGAACATTCATAGTGTTGGGTTGTAAGAGCAGGGATTCCGGAGCTAGACTGCCTGCTCAGTCATCCAGTCATGTCCTTCTCTTTGTGACCTCACGGACTTTAGCCTGCCAGGTTCCTCTGTTTTTGGGATTCTCCAGACTGCATAGATTCAAATTTTAGCTATGATGCATGAACTTTGGGAAGTCTTGAACATCTTTAAACCTCAGTTATTTAATCTATTATTACTATTACTGCCACTGCTATTATTATTATTAAAAATCTATCTTTTAGGAGCTTGGTTGAATTAAATAAGTTATAGGATTGTAAGTCCTACACAAGTGTTTGCAAATATTGTTATTATTCTGTGGAATTGGAGTTGAAACCAGCTATCAAGAGTGGGGACATAAGGAACAGATGGAGCTTAAAGAGTGTGGTGATAGTTTGGAATTTTCACCAAGGGAAAGGGGTATGGAGCTATGAAGAACAAGCAAAATTATTACCAGGCAACACTGAGGACACAGCTGAGACTGGAAATTGTAAATCTGAAGAATCATCCATACACAGGATTGTTCAATTTCCTTCAACTCTGTCTAGCAATCCTTGGTCTAAGATCAGAGGAGGCAAATTATAAGATAGATTTAGGAAGATCAGTGGTACTCAAACTTTAATCACCTGCTGCTGCTGCTGCTGCTGCTAAGTCACTTCAGTTGTGTCCGACTCTATGCGACCCCAGAGATGGCAGCCCACCAGGCTCCCCCGTCCCTGGGATTCTCCAGGCAAGAACACTGGAGTGGGTTGCCATTTCCTAATCACCTGCAAACCTTATTAAATCATAAATTGCTGAGCCCACTCCTATAGTTGCTGGTTTGGTAGATGTGGAAAGAGTTCCAGTAATTTGCACTTTTAACAAGTTCTTAGGTGACTTATGATGCTACTGGTCCAGTGGCTACATGATTTAGAGGGATGTATTATGAGTGAGAGTGGTGCTGGGAGAGTGTATTCAATGTGTTGAACAAAGTAGGCAAATAACAAGAGAGTTCAAAATATTTGTAAAATAATAATTCAAGTGCTAACCACAGTGATAAGGAATTCAGGCTAGATAGGGAAGAGGATAAAGTTAGGATAAAATAAGGTGGAGGAGAATAGTACTCTTCATAAGGTCATAGCAGTTACTGCAGTTTGTGATTCCAGATGTTTTTATTTATTTATACATTATTTCCCTCCCTCACTAGATTGAAAGAGGACAGGGATCATGTTGTTTTGCTTACTATTCTATTCCAAACACTCAGCATATAGTATGTGTTCAATAAAATGTGTTGGCTGAGTGAAAAGTCAACGCTTTCCTTATGACTGCTTGTCCTTCTTATTCCTTAAGATTCAGTACAAGCCTCAAATTTCTAATAATACCTTCTCCAGTGATCAATACCACTGAACTCTTGTAGTTGTTTTTTATCCTATAGTAACATTGACTTTTTTGGACATATATTTGCATGAATTTTAACACATATATAAATTAGCATAACCACTACCATAATAAGGAGTCAAGACAGTTACAATCTTCCCCTCAACCCCATCTTCCCAGAAAACCACTAATCTGTCCCTTATTTTATAATTTCTCTATCTCAGGATATTTCTTATGTATCTATCTATTTATCATCTATCTATCTATCATCAATAGAGAACCACATTTTGTTCAACCATTTGCTGTTAAAGGATATTTGAGCTGTAACCAGCTTGGATTCTTATAAATAAAATTGCTATGAGTATCTGTGTAGAAGCTTCCATGTGAACATAGCTCTCATTTCTCTATGGCAGACACATAGGTATGGGGTTGCTGAATCATACAGTAAGGTGATATTTGCATTTTAAACAGTTATTTATTTTTAATTGAAGGATAATTACTTTATAATATTGTGTTGGTTTATGCCATACATCAATGTGAGTCAGCCATAGCTATGTGAGGGGATATGTGTATACCTATCTCTACCCCATCCTATCCCTCTAGGTGTTCACAGAGCCCCTTTGAGTTCCCTGAGTTATATAGCAAATTCCCACTCGTTATCCATTTTAAACATAGTACAGTATATGTTTCCATCTCTGTTCATTCCAACCTCTCCTTCCCTGCCCCTGCTGTGTCCACAAGTCTGTTCTTTATGTCTTCATCTGCATTGCTGCCCCCCAAATAAGTTCATCAGTAACATCTTTCTAGATTCCATATGTATGCATTAAAATATGGTATTTGTTTTTCTCTTTCTGACTTACTTCACTCTGCATGATAGGCTCTAGGTTCATCCACTTCATTAGCACTGACTCAAATGTCTTCATTTTTATGGCTGCATAATATTCCATTGTATATATGTAACACAGCTTCTTTATCCATTCGTCTGTCGATGGACATCTATATTGCTTCCATACCCTAGCTACTGTAACAGTGCTGCAATGAATATTGGGGTACATGTGTATTTTTCAGTTATTATTTTCTCAGGGTATATACCAAGCAGTGGAATTGTTGGGTTAAACAATAAGTTTTATTCCTTGTTTTTGTTTTAAGAATCTCCACACTGTCTTCCATTCCCACCAACAGTGTAAAAGTGTTCCCTTTTTTCCACATCTTCTCCAACATTTATTGTTTGGAGATTTTTGATGATGGCCACTCTGATCCACATGAGGTGATAGCTTTTTTTACCTTTGATTTGCCATTTCTCTAAAAATGAGTGATATTGAATATCTTTTCATGTCTTGGCCATTTGTATGTCTTCTATGGAGAAATGTCTATTCAGGTCTTTTGCCCACTTCTTGATTATATTACTTGTTTTTCTGGAATTGGGTTGCATGAGCTGCTTTCATTTTTTTGGAAATTAATCCTTTGTCAGTTGTTTCATTTAGTGTTATTTTATCCCATTCTGATAGTTGTCTTTTCACCCTGTTTATAGTTTCCATTGCTGTACAAAAGCTTTTCAGTTTCATTAGGTCCTATTTATTTAGTTTTGCTTTTATTTTCAATACCTGAGAAGGTAGGTCATAGAGAAACTTGTTGTGATTTATGTCATAGAGTGTTCTTGTTTTCCTCTAAGAGTTTTATAGTTGCTGTTCTTACATTTAGGTTTTTAATCCATTTTGAGTTTATTGTAGTGTATGGTGTTAGGAAATATTTTAATTTCATTTTTTTACATGAAGCTGTCCTTTGACTGTGTGGATCACAATAAACTGTGGAAAATTCTGAAAGAGACAGGAATACCAGACCACTTGACCTGCCTCTTGAAAAATCTGTAGGCAGGTCAGGAAGCAACAGTTAGAACTGGACATGGAACAACAGACTGGTTCCAAATAGGAAAAGGAGTACGTCAAGGCTGTATATTGTCACCCTGCTTATTGAACTTCTATGCAGAGTACATCATGAGAAACGCTGGACTGGAAGAA
The DNA here is from genome assembly GCF_014754425.2 of Oryx dammah. Taxonomy (NCBI): domain Eukaryota; kingdom Metazoa; phylum Chordata; class Mammalia; order Artiodactyla; family Bovidae; genus Oryx; species Oryx dammah. The sequence goes on along the minus strand of NW_024070207.1, from coordinate 85,606,099 downwards.
ACACAAGCTGGAATCAAGACTGCTGGGAGAAATGTCAATAACCTGAGATATGCAGATGACACCAGCCTTATGGCAGAAAGTGAAGAGGAACTAAAAAGCCTCTTGATGAAAGTGAAAGAGGAGAGTGAAAAAGTTGGCTTAAAGCTCAACATTCAGAAAACGAAGATCATGGCATCCGGTCCTATCACTTCATGGGAAATAGATGGGGAAACCGTGGAAACAGTGTCAGACTTTATTTTGGGGGGCTCCAAAATCACTGCAGACGGTGACTGCAGCCATGAAATTAAAAGACGTTTACTCCTTGGAAGAAAAGTTATGATCAACCTAGATAGCATATTCAAAAGCAGAAACATTATTTTGCCGATTAAGGTCCATCTAGTCAAGTCTATGGTTTTTCCAGTAGTCATGTATGGATGTTAGAGTTGGACTGTGAAGAAGGCTGAGTGCCAAAGAATTGATGCTTTTGAACTGTGGTGTTGGAGAAGACTCTTGAGAGTCCCTTGGACTGCAAGGAGATCCAACCAGTCCATTCTGAAGGAGATCAGCCCTGGGATTTCTTTGGAAAGACTGATGCTAAAGCTAAAGCTCCAGTACTTTGGCCACCTCTTGTGAAGAGTTGAAACACTGGGAAAGACTTTGATGCTGAGAGGGATTGGGGGCAGGAGGAGAAAAGGATGACAGAGGATGAGATGGCTGGATGACATCACTCACTCGATGGATGTGACTCTGAGTGAACTCCGGGAGTTGGTGATGGACACGGAGGCCTGGCGTGCTGTGATTCATGGGGTCACAAAGAGTCGGACACGACTGTACTGTACAGTTTTCCCAGCACCTCTTATTGAAGAGACTTTTCTGCATTGTATATTTTTGCCTCCTTTTCAAAGATAAGGTGTCCATGGGTGTGTGGGATTACCCTGAGCTTTCTATCTTGTTCCATTGGTCTATATTTCTGTTTTGGTGCCAGTATCATACTGTCTTCATAACTGTAGCTTTGTAATATAGTCTGAAGTCAGGAAGGTTGATTCCTCTAGCTCTATTCTTCATTCTCAAGACTGCTTTGGCTATTTGGGGTCTTTTGTGTTTCCACCCAAGTTGTGAAATTTGTTGTTCTAGTTCTGTGAAAAATATCACTGGTAATTTAATATGGATTGCATTAAATCTGTAGATTGCATTTAGTGGTATAGTATTTTTTGCAATATTGATTCTTTCAACAAGGAACATAGAAAATCTCTCTTTTTGTTTATATCATCTTTGATTTCTTTCATCAGTGTCTTATACTTTTCTGTATACAGCTCTTTTTTTTCCCCCTTTGGTAGGTTTATTTTTAGTTATTTTATTATTTTTGTTGCAATGGTAAATGGGATTGATTCCTTAATTTTTCTTTCTGATTTTTTGTTGTTAGTGTAAAAGAATGCAAGTAATTTGTGTATTAATTTTGTATCCTGTGACGTTGCCAAATTCACTGATTTGCTCTAGTAATTTTCTGATAGTATCTTTAGGGTTTCCTATGTATAGCATCTGAAAGCAAAGAGAAAAGGAATGATAAACCCCTTTGAATGCAGAGTTCCAAAGAATAGCAAGGAAAGCCCTCATAAGTGAACACTGTAAAGAAATAGAGGAAAACAATAGAATGAGAAATAATAGAGATCTCTTCAAGAAAATGAGAGATACCCAGGGAACATTTCTATAAAAATATGGACACATTAAAGGGCAATAACAGTATGGACCTAACAGAAGCAGAAAATATTAAGAAGAGGTGGCAAGAATACACAGAAGAACTATACAAAGAAAGTATCTTAATGACCCAGAAAACCATGATGGAAAGATTACTCACCTAGAGCCACATATCCTGGAGTGCAAAGTCAAGTGGACCTTAGGAAGCATCATTATGAACAAAGCTAGTGTAGGTGATGGATGTCCAGCTGAGCTCTTTCAAATCCTAAAAGATGATGTTATTAAAGTGCTGCACTCAATGTGTCAGCAAATTTGGACAACTCAGCAGTGGCCATAGGACTAGAAAAGATCAGCTTTCTTTCCAATCTCAAAGAAAGGCAGTGCCAAGGAAAATTAAAACTACAGCACAATCGCCCTCATCTCACATGCTAGCAAAGAATTGCTCAAAATTCTCTAAGCTAAGCTTCAATAACACGTGAACTGAGAAATTCCAAATGTTCAAGCCAAATTTATGAAAGGCAGAGGAACCAGAGATCAAATTGTCAACATCCCTTGGATTATACAAAAAGCAAGATTATTTCAGAAAAACATATACTTCTGCTTCATTGACTGTGTTAAAGCCTTTAAATGTGTGGATCACAACAAATGTGGAAAATTCTTCAAGATGGGAATACCAGACCACCTTGCCTGCCTCCTGAGAAACCTGTATGTAGGTCATGAAGCAACAGTTAGAACTGGATATGGAACAGACTGGTTCCAAACTGGGAAAAGGGTATGTGAAGGCTGTATATTGTCACCCTGCTTATTTAACTTCTACTCAGAGTACACCGTGCAAAATGCCAGGCTGAGTGAAACACAAGCTGCAAGCAAGATTGCCAGAAGAAATATCCACAACCTCAGAAATACAGATGACACCACCCTCATGGCAAAAAGTGAAGAAGAATTAAAGAGCCTCTTGATGAAAGTGAAAGAGGAGAGTGAAAAAGCTGGCTTAAAACTCAACTTTCAAAAAACTAAGATCATTACATCCAGCCCCATCACTTCATGGGAAATAGATGGGGAAACAATGCCAACAATGAGAGACTTTCTTTTCTTGGGCTCCAAAATCACTGCAGATGGTGACTGCAGCCATGAAAATAAAAGACATTTGCTCCTTGGAAGGAGAGCTATGACAAAACTAGACAGCATATTAAAAAAGCAAAGGGTTTACTTTGCCAGTAAATGTCAATCTAGTCAAAGAAATGGTTTTTCCAGTAGTTGTGTGTGGATGTGAGAGTTGGACCATAAACAAAACTGAGCACCAAAGAACTGATGCTTTTGAACTATGGTGCTGGAGAAGATTCTCGAGAGTCCCTTAGAAAGCAGGGAGTTCAAACCAGTCAATCCTAAAGGAAATCAGTCCTGAACATTCATTGGAAGGACTGATGCTGAAGCTGAAGCTCCAATACTTTGGCCACCTAATGCAAAGAACAGATTCATTGGAAAAGACTCTGATTCGGGGAAAGATTGAAGGCAATAGGGCAATGGGGTGACAGATGTTGAGATGATTTGATGGCATCATCAACACAAGGAGCTAACTCTGGGAGATAGTGAAGGACAGGGAAGCCTGGTGTGCTGCTTTCCATGGGATAGCAAAGAGTAGGACACGACTGGATGGCTGAACAACAACAATATAAGCATTATGTCATGTACAAACAGTGAGAATTTTACTTCTTTTCCAATCTGGATTCCTTTAATTTCTTATCCTTTCTAGTTGTGGTACCTAGGACTTCCAAACTCTATTGAATAATAGTGATAATAGTGGTCACCCTTGTCTTGTTCCTGACCTTAGAGGGAATGTTTTCCTATTTTCAACTATGATTATAATGTTGTGAGTTTAATCATATATGGCCTTTATTATGTTGAGGTAGGTTCCTTCTCTGACCGTTTTTTAAGATCTTTTACCATTTATTAATATGGTATATCAGATTGATTAATTTGCATATACTGAAGAATTGTTGCATTCAGTTCAGTTCAGTCACTCAGTCGTGTCCAACTCTCTGCGACCCCATGAATTGCAGCATGCCAGCCCTCCCTGTCCATTACCATTTCCTGGAGTTCACTCAGACTCACATCCATCGAGTCCGTGATGCCATCCAGCCATCTCATCCTCTGTCGTCCCCTTAATCTCCTGCCCCCAATCCCTCCCAGCATCAGAGTCTTTTCCAATGAGTCAACTCTTCGCATGAGTTGGCCAAAGTACTGGAGCTTCAGCTTTAGCATCATCCCTTCCAAAGAAATCCCAGGGCTGATCTCCTTCAGAATGGACTGATTGGATATCCTTGCAGTCCAAGGGACTCTCAAGAGTCTTCTCCAACACCACAGTTCAAAAGCATCAATTCTTCAGCACTCAGCCTTGTTCACAGTCCAACTCTCACATCCATACATGACCACTGAAAAAACCATAGCCTTGACTAGGCTGACCTTAGTCGGCAAAGTAATGTCTCTGATTTTGATATAATATCTAGTTTGGTCATAACTTTTCTTCCAAGGAGTAAGCGTCTTTTAATTTCATGGCTGCAATCACCATCTACAGTGATTTTGGAGCCCCTCAAAATAAAGTCTGACAGTGTTTCTACTGTTCCCCCATGTATTTCCCATGAAGTGATGGGACCAGATGCCATGATCTTCGTTTTCTGAATGTTGAGCTTTAAGGCAACTTTTTCACTCTCCTCTTTCTCTTTCATCAACAGGCTTTTTAGCTCCTCTTCACTTTCTGCCATAAGGCTGGTGTCATCTGCATATCTCAGGTTATTGACATTTCTCCCGGCAGTCTTGATTCCAGCTTGTGTTTCTTCCAGTCCAGCGTTTCTCATGATGTACTCTGCATAGAAGTTCAATAAGCAGGGTGACAATATACAGCCTTGACGTACTCCTTTTCCTATTTGGAACCAGTCGGTTGTTCCATGTTCAGTTCTAACTGTTGCTTCCTGACCTGCATACAGATTTCTCAAGAGGCAGGTTAGGTGGTCCGGTGTTCCCATCTCTTTCAGAATGTTCCACAGTTTCTTGTGATCCACACAGTCAAAGGCTTTGGCATAGTCAATAAAGCAGAAATAGATGTTTTTCAGGAACTCTCTTGCTTTTTCCATGATCCAGCAGATGTTGGCAATTTGATCTCTGGTTCCTCTGCCTTTTCTAAAACCAGCTTGAACATCAGGGAGTTCAGGATTCATGTATTGCTGAAGCCTGGCTTGGAGAATTTTGAGCATTGCTTTACTAGCATGTGAGATGAGTGCAATTATGTGGTAGTTTGAGCATTCTTTGGCATTGCCTTTCTTTGGAATTGGAATGCAAACTGACCTTTTCCAGTCCTGTGGCCACTGCTGAATTTCCCAAATGTGCTGGCATATTGAGTGCAGGACTTTCACAGCATCATCTTTCAGGATTTGAAAGAGCTCAACTGGAATTCCATCACCTCCACTAGCTTTGTTCGTAGTGATGCTTTCTAAGGCCCACTTGACTTCACATTCCAAGATGTCTGGCTCTAAATGAGTGATCACATCATCATGATCATCTGTGTCGTGAAAATCTTTTTTGTACAGTTCTTCCATTTATTCTTGCCACCTCTTCTTAATATCTTCTGCTTCTGTTAGGTCCATACCATTTCTGTTCTTTATTGAGCCCATCTTTGCATGAAATGTTCCCTGAGTATCTCTAATTTTCTTGAAGCAATCCTCTAGTCTTTCCCATTTTGTTCTTTTCCTCTATTTCTTTGCATTGATCGCTGAAGAAGACTTTCTTATCTCTTCTTGCTATTCTTTGGAACTCTGCATTCAGATGCTTATATCTTTCCTTTTCTCCTTTGTTTTTCACCTCTCTTCTTTTCACAGCTATTTGTAAGGCCTCCCCAGACAGCCATTTTGCTTTTTTGCATTTCTTTTCCATGGGGATGTTCTTGATCCCTGTCTCCTGTACAATGCCATGAACCTCATTCCATAGTTCATCAGGCACTCTATCTATCAGATCTAGGCCCTAAAATCTATTTCTCACTTTCACTGTAACATCATAAGGGATTTGATTTAGGTCATACCTGAATGGTCTAGCGGTTTTCCTTACTTTCTTCAATTTGAGTCTGAATTTGGTAATAAGAAATTCATGATCTGAGCCACAGTCAGCTCCTGGTCTTGTTTTTGTTGACTGTATAGAGCTTCTCCATTTTGGCTGCAAAGAATATAATCAATCTGATTTCAGTGTTGATCATCTGGTGATGTCCATATGTAGAGTCTTTTCTTGCGTTGTTGGAAGAGGGTGTTTGCTATGACCAGTGCATTTTCTTGGCAAAACTCTATAGTCTTTGCCCTGCTTCATTCTTTACTTCAAGGCCAAATTTGCCTGTTACTCCAGGTGTTTCTTGACTTCCTAGTTTTGCATTCCAGTCCCCTATAATGAAAAGGACTTCTTTTTGGGGTGTTAGTTCTAAAAGGTCTTGTAGGTCTTCATAGAACCATTCAAATTCAGTTTCTTCAGCGTTACTGGTTGGGGCATAGACTTGGATAACTGTGATATTGAATGGTTTGCCTTGGAGACGAACGGAGATCATTCTGTCATTTTTGAGATTGCATCCAAGTACAGCATTTCAGAGTCTTTTGTTGACCATGATGGCTATTCCATTTCTTATGAGGGATCCTGCCCGTAGTAGTAGATATAATGGTCATCTGAGTTAAATTCACCCATTCCAGTCCATTTTAGTTTGCTGATTCCTAGAATGTCGACGTTCACCCTTGCCATCTCTTGTTTGACCACTTCAATTTGCCTTGATTCATGGACTTGACATTCCAGGTTCCTATGCAATATTGCTCTTTATAGCATCGGACCTTGCTTCTATCACCAGTCACATCCACAACTGGGTATTGTTTTTGCTTTGACTCCATCCCTTCATTCTTTATGGAGTCATTTCTCCACTGATCTCCAGTAGCAAGAACAGTATGAATTGTTGCATACCTGGGAAAACCCAATTTGATTGTGGTGTATGATCTTTTCAATGTGTTGCTGAATTCTGTTTTTCTTTCTTTCTTTTTTGGATGTCTTTTTCTGGCTTTGGTGTCAGGGTGATTACGGCCTCATAGAATGAGTTTGGACGTTTTCCTTCTTTTGCAATTTTTTGAAAGAATTTCAGAAGAATAGGCATTAGTTCTTTTCCAAATGTTTGATAGCATTTGCCTGCGAAGCCATCTGGCCATTGGCTTTTGTTTTTGGTTAGATTTTTAAATTACAGTTTTGATTTCAGTGCTTGTAATTGGCTTCATCCTAATTTCTATTTCTTCCTGGCTCAGTCTTGGAAGGTTGAACTTTTCTAAGAATCTGTCCATTTCTTGCAGGTTGTCCATTTTATTGGCATATAGTTGCTCATAATAGTCTCTCATGATCCTTTGTATTTCTGCATTGTCTGTTGTAACTTTTCTTTTTTTCATTTCTAATTTTGTTGATTTGATTCCTTTCCAGTTTTTAGTTGGTGATACTGGCTAATGGTTTGTCAGTTTTGTTTATCTTCCCAAGAATCACATTTTAGTTTTATTAAGCTTTGCTACTGTTTCCTTCAGTTATTTTTTGATTTATTTCTCCTCTGATCATTATGATTTCTTTCCTTCCACTAATTTTGGGGTTTTCTTGTTCTTCTTCTTTTCAGTTGTTTTAGATGTAAAGGTAGGTTGCTTATTCAATATCTTTATTATTTATTGAGGTGTGATTATATTGCTACAAACTTTCCTCTTGGAACTGCCTTTGGTGGTTCCCGTAGGTTTCAGGTCATCGTGTTTTTATTGTTATTTGTTTCTAGGAATTTTTAAATTTCCATTCTTCAGTGACCTGTTTGTTATTTAGGAACATATTGTTTAATCTCAATATGTTTTTGATTTTTAATTTTTTCCCTGTAATTGATATTTAGTCTCATAGTGTGGTCAGAAAAGATGCTTGATATGATTTTAATTTTCTTAAATTAGTGAGGCTTGATTTGTGACCCAAGATGTGGTCTACCCTGGGGAATGTTCCATGTGCACTTAAGAATGTATTCTTAATTTGGATGGAATGTCCTGAAGATATCAATTCAGTTAAGTTCAGTTGCTCAGTCATGTCCAACTCTTTACGATCCCATGGACTATATAGTCCATGGAATTCTCTAGGCCAGAATATTGGAATGGGTAGCCTTTCCCTTCTTCAGGGTATTTTCCCAACCCAGGGATTGAACCCAGGTCTCCACATTGCAGGTGGATTCTTTACCCATTGATCCACAAGGGAAAACCATAAGTATATAAGGGAAATGAAAAGTGTGATTAAAAAAATAATTTCCCTAATAATGAGGGACCTTGTGCATGTTTTCATTTGTTTATTGGCTATTTCTATGTCTTCTTTTGAGAAATGTCTGTTTAGGTCTTCAGCCCATTTTTTGATTGGTTTGTTTGTTTTTCCAGTATTGAGATTCATGAGCTGCTTGTATATTTTGGAAATCAATTCTTTGTCAGTTGTTTCCTTTGCTGTTATTATCTCACACCCATCCAAATGGCCATCATCTTTGGAGAACTCTGTTTGGTTATTTGGCCCACTTTTGACTGGGTCTTTTATTTTTCTGGAATTGAGCTGCGGGAGTTGCTTGTATATTTCTGAGATTAATTATTTGTCCTTTGCTTCGTTTGCTATTATTTTCTCCCATTCTGAAGGCTTTTTCACTTTACTTATAGTTTCCTTCGTTGTGCAAAAGCTTTTATTATTATTATTATTAATATTAATTAGGTCTCATTTGTTTATTTTGCTTTTATTTCCATTACGCTGGGAGGTAGGTGGGTCATAGAGGATCCTGCTGTGATTTATGTCAGAGAGTGTTTTGCCTATGTTTTCCTCTAGGATTTTTATAGTTTCTGGTCTTACATTTAGATCTTTAATCCATTTTGATTCTATTTTTGTGTATGGTGTTAGAAAGTGTTCTAGTTTCATTCTTTTACTGCCAGGATCCAGCACAGGAGATCCCACCCATGACAAAGGTCCTGAGGAAGAGGCCTGACAGGCAAAGGCGAGTCAAATCTCAAGGGGTCTTCTGCCCGAGCATCTACCCCCAAACCAATATCTGTTTACTATCTGCTATACTACACTCTTCTGACATTAACAGGGGCTATCCCCAACTACCTTTCTCTGGAAAAAGTTAACTTAGAGCTCCAGTTAATAGTCTACTGCATATAAAAGGAGTGTCTCAGCTCAAACCCCTCTGATGGCTCTCTAACTTGCCTGACAGTTTTCCCCGGACTTTTACAACTACGCATGTGATTGTTTACAACCTTCCAACCGCGAGAGGTATGGGAAGCTTAAAACATCTTAAAGATATAGAGCCTTTTAAAGAGCTAAGAATTATATTCGTGAAGGGTTTCATTGTTGAGTTAATGACTGCCGCCAGGCCTCCATATCCTTTATCTTTTAGGCATCTGGAAGGATATTAATCAATGTAATTAGGATGTAGAAAAAGGAATATAGTAGTTTTAATGTTAGCAATACTAGACTTTTGAGTTAATGAATTTTCTCTTTGTTATAAATCACTGTATTCCTCTTTCTTTGTTAAAAATCGTTGTATCCTTGCTATGTAAGAATGTAACTTTGTTTAGTGCTTTCTGAGAGTGGCACCAGACTTTGGAAAGAACAACACTTTTAGGGCAAATAAGTTTTCTGGTTGACAGACCCTTATCAGAAAAGGGCCATAAAATGCTAATAGGCCTCCTGGCCAGAAGTTGATGTAAATCACCTAAGACCCGTGTATACAGATAGGCATACAGGAGGAACGCTTGGTCTCAGTAAGGGTCAGGGTTGCTGACCCTGCATGACTTTGTATTTTCCATTATTCTCTGTGTACAGCTTAAGGTATATAAGTTCCCTGGAAAAATAAAGTTTTGGGCCTCACGTCATCATTGCTTGGCTCCCCCGTGTCTTTGTTTCTTCCTTTATCTTCTTTTCAGGCTGACTCTCTGGGGCATAGAGGCCCTCTGAGTTCACTTTCCTGCCCAGACTTCTAAGACCCACGCGAGAGGGAGCCTAAGGCGGGGCACCCTACGCTATTTAAGTGCGCACCTGTGGCCTACGTGAATGGTGTAAGTCCCTTGTCTTGGCCTTTATTGGCTTTCTGTGTAAACCAAGGAATATCAACCTCTTTCTCTCCTCTGTTTTCTTAACTGCAACGTTCTTTCTTTATCTCTCTATATATCTTTAAATAAATCCTTATCTCTTTCTATATCTCTAAATAAATAAATCTCTCATCGCCAATGCCGTCCATGCTTCGGATACCCTGGATCCAACCAGGGCTGGACCCCAGTAAGTTTGCTTATAGTTTCCTTTGTTGTGCAAAAGCTTTTTATTTTTTCTTTATTAATTAGGTCTTATTTGTTTATTTTCCTTTTATTTCCATTATGCTGGGAGGTAGGTGTGTTTTAGAGGATCCTGCTGTGATTGATGTCAGAGATTGTTTTGCCTATGTTTTCCTCTAGGAGTTTTATGGTTTCTGGTCTTACATTTAGATGTTTAATCCACTTTGAGTTTATTTTTCTGTATGGTGTTAGAAAGTGTTCTAGTTTCATTCTTTTACAAGTTGTTGACCAGTTTTCCCAGCACCACTTGTTAAAGAGAATGTCTTTTCTCCATTGTATATTCTTGCCTCCTTTGTTGAAAATAAGGTGTCCATAAGTGTCTGGATTTATCTCTGGGCTTTCTATTTTGTTCCATTGATCTATATTTCTGCCTTTGTTCCAGTACCATACTGTCCTGATGACTGTGACTTTGTAGTAGTGACTGAAGTCAGGCAGGTTGATTCCTCCACTTCCATTTTTCTTTCTCAAGATTGCTTTGGCTATTCAAAGTTTTTTGTATTTCTATACAAATTGTGAAATTATTTGTCCTAGCTCTGTGAAAAATACCATTGGTAGCTTGATAGGGATTGAATTGAATCTGTAAATTGTTTTGGGTAATATTTTAACTTTCACTTTATTTCATTTTCACTTTATTTATTCTTCCAATCCATGAACATGGTATATTTTTCCATCTATTAGTGTCCTCTTTGATTTCTTTCACCAGTGTTTTATAGTTTTCTATACATAAGTGTTTAGTTTCTTTAGGTAAATATATTCCTAAGTATTTTATTCTTTTCACTGCAATGGTGAATGGAATTGTTTCCTTAATTTCTTGTTCTGTATTCTCATTATTAGTGTATAGGAATACAAGGGATTTCTGTGTGTTAATTTTATATCTTGCACTTTACTATATTCATTGATTAGCTCTAGACATTTCTCCAAAGAAGACATATGGATGGCTAACAAACACATGAAAAGATGCTCAACATCACTCATTATCAGAGAAATGCAAATCAAAACCACAATGAGGTACCATTTCACCCCAGTCAGAATGGCTGCTATCCAAAGTCTGCAAGCAATAAGTGCTGTAGAGGGTGTGGAGAAAAGGGGTCCCTCTTACACTGTTGATGGAAATGCAAAGTAGTACAGCCACTATGGAGAACAGTGTGGAGATTCCTTTAAAAACTGGAAATAGAACTGCCATACAACCCAGCAATCTCACTGCTGGGCATACATACTGAGGAAACCAGAATTGAAAGAGGCATGGGTACTCCAATGTTCATCACAGAACTATTTATAGTAGCCAGGACATGGAAGCAACCTAGATGTCCATCAGCAGATGAATGGATAAGAAAGCTGTGGTACATATACACAATGGAGTATTACTCAGCCGTTAAAAAGAATACATTTGATTCAGTTCTAATGAGATGGATGAAACTAGAGCCTATTTATTGTACAGAATGAAGTAGGCCAGAAAGAAAAACATCAATGCAGTATACTAATGCATATATCTGGAATTTAGAAAATGGTTACAATAACCCTGTATGTGAGATAGCAAAAGAGACACAGATGTATAGAACAGTCTTTTGGACTCTGCGGGAGAGGGCAAGAGCAGTATGATATGGAAGAATGGCATTGAAACATGTAAATTATCATATATGAAACGAATCACCAGTCCAGGTTCGATGCATGATACAGGGTGCTCAGGGCTGGTGCACTGGGATGACGCAGAAGAATGGTATGGGGAGGGAGGGGGGTTCAGGATGGGGAACATGTGTATACCTGTGGCAGATTCATGCTCATGTATGGAAAAGCCAATACAATATTGTAAAGTAAAATAAATAAATCAACAGAGGGAAAAAATAAAAACCAGAGACATTAAAAAAAAATGGCCATCATCAAGATATCTACAAACAATAAATGCTGGAGAGGGTGTGGAGAAAAGGAGCACTGTTACACTGTTGATGTAAATGCAAACTGGTACAACTATGGAGACAAGTATGGAGATTCCTTAAAAACTAGGTATAAATCTACCACATGCCCCAGGAATCCCATTACTAGGCATATACCCTCAGTTCAGTTCAGTTCAGTTCAGTTCAGTCGCTCAGTCATGTCCGACTCTTTGTGACCCTGTGAATCACAGCACACCAGGCCTCCCTGTCCATCACCATCTCCCGGAGTTCACTCAGATTCATGTCTATCGAGTCTGTGATGCCATCCAGCCATCTCATCCTCTGTCGTCCCCTTGTCCTCCTGCCCCCAATCCCTCCAAGCATCAGAGTCTTTTCCAATGAGTCAACTCTTCGCATGAGGTGGCCAAAGTCCTGGAGCTTCAGCTTTAGCATCATTCCTTCCAAAGAAATCCCAGGGTTTATCTCCTTCAGAATGGACTGGTTGGATCTCCTTGAAGTCCAAGGGACTCTCAAGAGTCTTCTCCAACACCACAGTTCAAAAACATCAATTCTTCAGCACTCAGCCTTCTTCACAGTCCAACTCTCACATTCATACATGACCAAAGGGAAAACCATAGCCTTGACTAGACGGACCTTAGTCGGCAAAGTAATGACTCTGCTTTTGAATATACTATCTAGGTTGGTCATAACTTTTCTTCCAAGGAGTAAGCGTCTTTTAATTTCTTGGCTGCAGTCACCATCTGCAGTGATTCTGAAGCCCAGAAAAATAAAGTCTGACATTGTTTCTACTGTTTCCCCATCTATTTCCCATGAAGTGATGGGACTGGATGCCATGATCTTCGTTTTCTGAATGTTGAGCTTTAAGCCAACTTTTTCACTCTCCTCTTTCTCTTTCATCAACAGGCTTTTTAGCTCCTCTTCACTTTCTGCCATAAGGCTGGTGTCATCTGAATGTCTCAGGTCATTGATATTTCTCCCGGCAATCTTGATTCCAGCTTGTGTTTCTTCCAGTCCAGCATTTCTCATGATGCACTCTGCATAGAAGTTCAATAAGCAGGGTGACAATATACAGCCTTGATGTACTCCTTTTCCTATTTGGAACCAGTCGGTTGTTCCATGTCCAGTTCTAACTGTTGCTTCCTGACCTGCATACAGATTTCTCAAGAGGCAGGTTAGGTGGTCTGGTATTCCGATCTCTTTCACAATGTTCCACAGTTTCTTGTGATCCACACAGTCAAAGGCTTTGGCATAGTCAATAAAGTAGAAATAGATGTTTTTCAGGAACTCTCTTGCTTTTTCCATGATCCAGCAGATGTTGGCAATTTGATCTCTGGTTCCTCTGCCTTTTCTAAAACCAGCTTGAACATCAGGGAGTTCAGGATTCATGTATTGCTGAAGCCTGGCTTGGAGAATTTTGAGCATTACTTTACTAGCATGTGAGATGAGTGCAATTGTGCGGTAGTTTGAGCATTCTTTGGCATTGCCTTTCTTTGGAATTGAAATGCAAACTGATCTTTTCCAGTCCTGTGGCCACTGCTGAATTTCCCAAATGTGCTGGCATATTGAGTGCAGGACTTTCACAGCATCATCTTTCAGGATTTGAAAGAGCTCAACTGGAATTCCATCACCCCCACTAGCTTTGTTCATAGTGATGCTTTCTAAGGCCCACTTGACTTCACATTCCAAGATGTCTGGCTCTAGATGAGTGATCACATCATCATGATCATCTGTGTCGTGAAGATCTTTTTTGTACAGTTCTTCTGTGTATTCTTGCCACCTCTTCTTAATATCTTCTGCTTCTGTTAGGTCCATACCATTTCTGTTCTTTATCGAGCCCATCTTTGCATGAAATGTTCCCTGGGTATCACTAATTTTCTTGAAGCGATCCCTAGTCTTTCCCGTTCTGTTATTTTCCTCTATTTCTTTGCATTGATCATTGAAGAAGGCTTTCTTATCTCTTCTTGCTATTCTTTGGAACTCTGCATTCAGATGCTTATATCTTTCCTTTTCTCCTTTGTTTTTCACCTCTCTTCTTTTCACAGCTATTTGTAAGGCCTCCCCAGACAGCCATTTTGCTTTTTTGCATTTATTTTCCATGGGGATGGTCTTGATCCCTGTCTCCTGTACAATGCCACGAATCTCATTCCATAGTTCATCAGGCACTCTATCTATCAGATCTAGGCCCTAAAATCTATTTCTCACTTCCACTGTATCATCATAAGGGATTTGATTTAGATCATATCTGAATGGTCTAGCGGTTTTCCCTACGTTCTTCAATTTGAGTCTGAATTTGGTAATAAGGAGTTCACAATCTGAGCCACAACCAGCTCCTGGTCTTGTTTTTCCTGACTGTATAGATCTTCTCCACCTTTGGCTGCAAAAAATATAATCAATCTGATTTCGGTGTTGACCATTTGGTGATGTCCACGTGTAGAGTCTTCTCTTGTGTTGTTGGAAGAGGGTGTTTGCTATGAGCAGTGCATTTTCTTGGCAAAACTCTATTAGTCTTTGCCCTGCTTCATTCCACATTCCAAGGCCAAATTTGCCTGTTACTCCTGGTGTTTCTTGAGTCTCTAGTTTTGCATTCCAGTCCCCTATAATGAAAAGCACATCTTTTTGGGGTGTTAGTTCTACAAGGTCTTGTAGGTCTTCATAAAACCGTTCAATGTCAGTTTCTTCAGCATTACTGGCTTATACCCTAGGAAACCATAATTGAATAAGACACAAATACCACAATTTTCACTGCAGCACTGTTTACAATATGTAGGACATGGAAGCAACCTAAATGTCCATTGGCAGAGGAATGGATAAGGAAGTTGTGGTACATATTCACAATGAAATATTACTTAAGTATAAAAATGAATGTATTTCAGTCAGTTTTAATGTGGTGGATGAACCTAGAGTCCATTATACAGAATGATGTAAGTCAGAAAAGGAAAAACAAATATCATATATTAATACACATATATGGAATCCAGAAAGATAGTACTGATGATCCTATGTACAAAACAGCAAAGGAGACACATCAGACATAAGGATCGGCCTTTTGACACAGTGGGAGGAGGGGGTGGGATGATTTGAGAGAATAGCATTGAAATATATATATTACCATATGTAAAACATACAGCCAGTGGTACTTTGATGTATGATGCAGGGAGCCTAAAGCCAGTTATATGTGACAAACTGGATGGACGGGGTGGGGAGGGAGGCGGGAAGGGGCATTCAAGAGGGAGAGGATACATGTATGCCTATGGGTCATTCTTGTTGATGTATGGCAGAGGCCATCACAATATTGCAAAGTAGTTATCCTCCAATTAACACCACACACAAAGATAAACTCAAAATGGATTAAAGATCTAAATGTAAGACCAGAAAGTATAAAACTCCTAGAGGAGAACATAGGCGAAACACTCTCCGACATAAACCACAGGAGGATCCTCTATGATCCACCTCCCAGAATTCTGGAAATAAAAGCAAAAATAAACAAATGGGACCTAATTAAAATTAAAAGCTTCTGCACAACAAAGGAAAATATAAGCAAAGTGAAAAGACAGCCTTCCGAATGGGAGAAAATAATA
>NW_024070207.1:85521911-85590564 GCF_014754425.2 Oryx dammah | reverse complement strand
AGTGAAGTAAGCCAGAAAGAAAAACACCAATACAGTATACTAACACATATATATGGAATTTAGAAAGATGGCAATGATGACCCTGTATGCAGGACAGCATAAAAGACACAGATGTGTATAGCGGACTTTTGGACTCAGTGGGAGAGGGAGAGGGTGAGATGACTTTGGAGAATGGTATTGAAACATGTATAATATCATGTAAGAATCGAATTGCCAGTCTATGTCTGATGCAGGATATGGCACGCTTGGGGATGGTACGCGGGGATGACCCAGAGAGATGTTGTGGGGAGGGGGGTGGTAGGGGGGTTCATGTTTGGGAACGCATGTACACCCGTGGTGGATTCATGTCAATGTATGGCAAAACCAATACAGAATTGTAAAGTAAAATAAAAAATAAATAAATTTAAATAAGAATTATAAAAAAAAAAAAAAAGAATCTTCTCCAAAACCAGTTCAAACGCATCAATTCTTCAGCGCTCAGCCTTCTTCACAGTCCAACTCTCAATCCATATATGATCACTGGAAAAACTATAGCCTTGACTAGACGGACCTTAGTCGGCAAAGTAATGTCTCTGCTATTGAATATGCTATCTAGGTTAGTCATAACTTTTCTTCCAAGGAGCAAGCGTCTTTTAATTTCATTGCTGAAGTCACCATCTGCAGTGATTTTGGAGCCCCCCAAAATAAAGTCTGACACTGTTTCCATTGTTTCCCCATCTATATCCCATGAAGTGATGGGACTGGAAGCCATGATCTTCACTTTCTGAATATTGAGCTTTAAGCCAACTTTTTCATTCTCCTCTTTCACTTTCATCACGAGGCTTTTTAGTTTCTCTTCACTTTCTGTCTCCTCTTTCACTTTTATCAAGAGGCTTTTTAGTTCCTCTTCACTTTCTGCCATAAGGCTGGTGTCATCTGCATATCTGAGGTTATTGATATTTCTCCTGGCAATCTTGATTCTAGCTTCTGTTTCTCCAGTCCAGCGTTTCTCATGATGTACTCTGCATAGAAGTTAAATAAGCAGGGTGACAGTATACAGCCTTGACGCACTCCTTTTCCTATTTGGAACCAGTCTGTTGTTCCATGTCCAGTTCTAACTGTTGCTTCCTGACCTGCATACAGATTTCTCAAGAGGCAGGTCAGGGGGTCTGGTATTCCCATCTCAGAATTTTCCACAATTTATTGTGTTCCACACAGTCAAAAGCTTTGGCATAGTCAATAAAGCAGAAATAGATGTTTTTCTGGAGCTCTCTTGCTTTTGCCATGGTCCAGCAGATGTTGGCAATTTGATCTCTGGTTTCTCTGCCTTTTCTAAAACCAGCTTGAACATCAGGGAGTTCACAGTTCATGTATTGCTGAAGCCTGGCTTGGAGAATTTTGAGCATTACTTTACTAGCATATGAGATGAGTGCAATTGTGTGGTAGCTTGAACATTCCTTGGCATTGCCTTTCTTTGGGATTGGAATGCAAACTGACCTTTTCCAGTCCTGTGGCCACTGCTGAGTTTTCCAAATGTGCTGGCATATTGAGTGCAGGACTTTCACAGCATCATCTTTCAGGATTTGAAAGAGCTTAACTGAAATTCCATCACCTCCACTAGCTTTGTTCATAGTGATATTTTCTAAGGCCCACTTGACTTCACACTCCAGGATTTCTGGCTCTAGATGAGTGATCACACTGGCATGATTATCCGTGTCATGATGATCGTTTTTGTATAGTTCTTCTGTGTATTCTTGCCACCTCTTAATATCTTCTGCTTCTGTTAGGTCCATATCATTTTTGTCCTTTATCAAGCCCATCTTTTCATGAAATGTTCTCTTGGTATCTCTAATCTTCTTGAAAAGATCTCTAGTCTTTCTCATTCTGTTCTTTTCCTCTATTTCTTTGCATTGATCACTGAAGAAGGCTTTCTTATCTCTTATTGCTATTCTCTGGAACTCTGCATTCAGATGCTTATATCTTTCCTTTTCTCCTTTGTTTTTCGCCTCTCTTCTTTTCACAGCTATTTGTAAGCCATCCCCAGACAGCCATTTTGCTTTTATGCATTTCTTTTCCATGGGGATGGTCTTGATCCCTCTCTCCTGTACAATGTCACGAACCTCATTCCACAGTTCATCAGGCACTCTATCTATCATATCTAGGCCCTTAAATCTATTTCTCACTTCCACTGTATCATCATAAGGGATTTGATTTAGGTCATACCTTAATGGTCTAGCGGTTTTCCCTACTTTCTTCAATTTGAGTCTGAATTTGGTAATAAGAAGTTCACGATCTGAGCCACAGTCAGTTCCTGGTCTTGTTTTTGCTTACTGTATAGAGCTCCATCTTTGGCTGCAAAGAATATAATCAGTCTGATTTCAGTGTTGACCATCTGGTGATGTCCAGGTGTAGAGTCTTGTGTTGTGTTGTTGGAAGAGGGTGTTTGCTGTGACCAATGCATTTTCTTGGCAAACCTCTATTAGTCTTTGCCCTGCTTCATTCCACATTCCAGGGCCAAATTTGCCTGTTACTCCAGGTGTTTCTTGTCTTCCTAGTTTTGTATTCCAGTCCCCTATAATGAAGATGACATCTTTTTTGGTTGTTAGTTCTAAAAGGTCTTGTAGGTCTTCATACAACCATTCAACTTCAGCTTCTTCAGCATTACTGGTTGGGGCATAGACTTGGATTACCATGATATCGAATGATTTGCCTCAGAAATGAACAGAGATCATTCAGTCATTTTTGAGATTGCATCCAAGTACTGCATTTCAGACTCTTTTGTTGACCATGATGGCTACTCCATTTCTTCTGAGGAATTCCTTCCCACAGTAGTAGATATAATGGTCATCTGAGTTAAATTTACCCATTCCAGTCCATTTTAGTTTGCTGATTCCTAGAATGTCAACGTTCACTCTTGCCATCTCCTGTTTGACCACTTCCAATTTGCCTTGATTCATGGACCTGACATTCCATGTTCCTATGCAATATTGCTCTTTACAGCATCAGACCTTGCTTCTATCACCAGTCACATCCACAACTGGGTATTGTTTTTGCTTTGACTCCATCCCTTCATTCTTCCTGGAGTTATTTCTCCACTGATCTCCAGTAGCATATTGGGCACCTAATGACCTGGGGAGTTCCTCTTTCAGTATCCTATCATTTCGCCTTTTCATCCTGTTCATGGGGTTCTCAAGGCAAGAATACTGAAGTGGTTTGCCATTCCCTTCTCCAGTGGACCACATTCTGTCAGACCTCTCCACCATGACCCACCTGTCTTGAGTTGCCCCACAGGCATGGCTTTGTTTCATTGAGTTAGACAAGGCTGTTGTCCTAGTGTTATTAGATTGACTAGTTTTCTGTGAGTATGGTTTCAGTGTGTCTGCCCTCTGATGCCCTCTTGCAACACCTACCATCTTACTTGGGTTTCTCTTACCTTGGGGGTGGGATATCTCTTCACGGTTGCTCCAGCAAAGCACAGCCACTCCTCCTTAGCCTGGATGAGTGGTATCTCCTCACCACCGCCCTTCCTGACCTTCAATGTGGGATAGCTCCTCTAGGCCTTCCTGTGCCTGTGCAGCCACCGCTCCTTGGACATGGGGTTGCTCCTCCTGGCTGCCGCCCCTGGCCTTGGACGCAGGGTAGCTCCTCTTGGCCGTTCCTGCACCGTCACAGCCTGGCACTCTCAGCTGCTGCCCCCGACCTCAGACGTGGGGTAACTCCTCTTGGCTGCCACCCTTCAGGCATGGGGTCCTCCTGGCTTCTGCCCCTGACCTCGGACGTGGAGTAGCTCCTCTCGGCTGCGCTTAGTGCACCAGTCAGCTTCCTCAAAATTAAGAACTTTTGTACTTCAAAGGCACTATCAAGAAAATGCAAAGATAATGCACAAAGTGGGAGAAAAATTTGCAAATCATGTATCTGATAAAAGGCTAGTATCCAGGATATAAAAGTAATTATAACTCAGTGTTTTTATTACTTGACAGTGTTATTATCAAGAAACCAAATAACCCAATTAAGAGCAGGCAAAGAGTTTGAACAGATATTTATTCAAAGAAGATATAAAAAATGGCCAATAAGTATATTCAAAGTCATTCAACATCATTAGTCATCAGGGAAATGCAAATAAAACTACAATGAGTAAAACTTCTCATCCACTAAGATGGCTAAACTAAAAAAGACAGACAATAACTAGTTTTCATGAAGATATGGTGAAATTGAAACCCTCATCCATTACTGATAGGAAATAAAAGTGGTAATTCCATTAGGAAACAGTTTGGCAAATCCTCAAATGGTTTCACATATGATCCAGTGATTCCATCACTAGGTATATATACCCAAGAGAAATAAAAACAAATGTCCACACAAAACTTGTACATGAATGTTCATAGCAGCATTATTCATAATAGCCAAAATATGGAAGTGACTCTCATGTCTATCAACTCATCAATAGATGAATACAATACATTATAGCCGTAAGATGAAATATTTTTGACAATAAAAATAAATTAAGTACTAAATATATGCTGCAGCATTGATGGACAGTGAAAGTATTATGCTAAATGAAAGAACCCAATCACAAAAAATATATATCCTATATGATTCAATTTGTCTTTTTCACAGCTTTATTGAGGTATAATTGATCAAAACGTATATATTTAAGGTATACAATCTGAAAAGTCAGTATACATACACATTGTGAATGTTCAACACATTCAAGCTAGTCAATATATCCAACGCCTGACATAGCTATTACTTTCTCCTGTGTTTCTGTGTGTGCATACATTGAGAAAGCCCAAGATCTACTGTCTTAGCAAATCTCAAGTACGTGACATAATATTGTCAATTATAGAAATATTGATGTACATCAATTCTCCAGAATGTATTCATCTTGTATAGCTGAAACTGTGTACCTCTTGACCAGTATCTCCCAATTTGCTCCATCTACTGCTAATATCCATCATTCTACTTTCAATTTCTATTTGACCATTTTAGATTCCATATATAAGTGAGATAATGGACTTCCCAGGTGGCTCAGTGGTAAAGAATCTGCATGCCAGTGAAGGAGCTGCAGATTCAATCTCTGGATCAGGATGATCACCTGGAGGATGAAATGCCAATCCATTCCAGGATTCTTGGTGGGATAACCCCATGGACAGAGGAGCCTGATGGGTATAGCCCATGGGGTCACAAACAGTCAGACACAACTGAGCAACTGAGCATGCATTAAGTGAGATCATACACTATTTGCTTTATTTCACCCAGCATAATGCTTTCCCAGTTAGTTTAATTTCCTCAAAAGGCAACATTTTTAAGGCTGAATAGTATTCCATCATAGATGATAGACAGGTAATTTGCATATATATATGGATTTCCATATATTGGCTATTATGAATCATACTGTATTGAATTGGAGAAGGCAATGGCACCCCACTCCAGTACTCTTGCATGGAAAATCCCATGCACTGAAGAGCCTGGAAAGCTGCAGTCCATGGGGTCACTGAGGGTCGGACACTACTGAGCGAGTTCCCTTTCACTTTTCACTTTCATGCATTGGAGAAGGAAATGGCAACCCACTCCAGTGTTCTTGCCTGGAGAATCCCAGGGACGGGGGAGCCTGGTAGGCTGCCGTCTATGGGGTCACACAGAGTCGGACATGACTGAAGTGACTTAGCAGCAGCAGCAGCAGCAGCAGCAAGTGACTGTAATGAATATAGGAGTGGAGATATCTCTTCAAGATCTCAATTTCATTTCCTTTGGCTATATAACCAGAAATAGAAGTGTTTTATCAAATAATAGTCTTATTTTTTACTTCTGATCCCTGGGTTGGGACGATCCCCTGGAGAAGGGAAAAGCTACCCACTCCAATATTCTGGCCTGGAGAATGGGGTCGCAAAGAGTCGGACACAACTGAGCAACTTTCATTTCACTTCACCAACAATGCACAAGGATTCCCACTTCTCTACATCCTCACCAATGCTTGCTATCTTTATTTCTTTTAAAATTTTTATTGGAGTATAATTGATATACAATATTGTGTTAAATTCAAGTTTATAGTAAAGAAAATCAGTTATACATATATCCACTATTTTTAAAGATTATTTTCCCATGTAGGCCATTACAGAGTATTGAGTAGAGTTCTCTGTGCTATACAGTAGGTTCTTATAATATTTTACATATAGTAGTATGTATACATCTATCCCTATATCCAAATTTGACCCTCACACTATCTTTATTTTTGATTATTGTTGTTGCTGCTGTTGTTGTTCAGTTGCTCGGTTGTGTCCGATTCTTTGTGACCCCATGGACTGCAACACTCAAGGCTCCACTGTCCTTCACTATCTCCCAGAGTTTGCTCAGATTCATGTGCATTGAGTCAGTGATGCTATCTTACTGGAGATTGTAGAGGATGCTATCATCTCATCCTCTGCTGCCCACTTCTCCATTTGCCCTCAATCTTTCCCAGGATCACAGTATTTTCTAATGAGTCAGCTTCTCACATCAGGTGGCCAAAGATTGGACCTTCAGTTTCAGCATCAGTTCTTCCAATGAATATTCAGGACTGATTTCCTTAAAGTTTGACTGATTTGACCTCCTTGCTGTCAAGGGACTCTCAAGGGTATTCTCCAGCATCACAGTTCAAAAACATCAATTCTTTGACACCTTCACTATGGTCCAACTCTCACATCCACACATGATTACTGGAAAAACCATAGCTTTGACTATATGGACCTTTGTCAGCAAAGTCATGTCTTTGCTTTTTAATGTGCTATCTAGGATTCTCATAGTTTTCCTTCCAAGGAGCAAGTGTCTTTTAATTTTGTGGCTGTAGTCATTGTCTGCAGTGATGTTGGAGTCCAAGAAAATAAACTCTGTCACTGTTTCTGATTTTTCCCTTTCTATTTGCCATGAAAGATGGGACCATATGCCATGATCTTATTTTTTTAAATGTTGAGTTTTAAGCCAGCTTTTTCACTCTCTTTTTTCACCTTTAGTTCCATTTCAGTTTCAGCCATTAGACCAGTATCATCTACATATTTGAGGTTGTTGATATTTCTCCAGGCAATCTTGATTTCAGCTTGTGATTCATCCAGCCTGGAATTTTACATGACATACTCTGTATATAAGTTAAACAAGCAAGGTGACAACATGCAGCCTTGTCATACGACTTTCCCAATTTGGAACCAGTCAGTTGATCCATGTCCAATTCAAACTGTTGCTTCTTGACTGTTGGATCAGTGGTCTGGGCATAAACTTGGATTACTGTGATGTTGATTGGTTTACCTTGGAAACAAACTGAGATCATTTTGTCATTTTTGAGACTGCACCTGAGTACTACATTTCAGACTCTTTCGTTGACTATGAGAGGTACTCCATTTCTTCTTAGGGATTCTTGCTCACAGTCATAGACATAATGGTCATCTGAATTAAATTTGTCCATTTTAATTCACTGGTTCTTAATATGTCAATGCTCAGTTTGCCATCTCCTACTTGACCACGTCCAATTTACCTAGATTCATAGACCTAATATTCCAGGTTTCTATGAGCATCAGACTTTACTTTCACCACCAGACACATCCACAGCTGAAAATCATTTCCACTTTGGCCCAACCTCTTCATTCTTTCTGCAGTTATTAGTAATTGCCTCCATTCTTCCCCAGTAGCATATTTGACACTTTCAGAGCTGGGGAGGGACTCATCTAGTGTCATATCTTTTTGCCTTTTCATACTGTTTCTGGAGTTCTTGCAACAAGAATACTGGGATGGTTTGCATTTCCTCCCCCAGTGGACCACGTTCTGTCAGAACTCTTCACTATGCTTCATCCGCCTTGGTTGGCCCTTCATGGCATGGCTCATTTCTTCACTGAGTTACACAAGCCCCTTCACCATTACAAGGTGGTGATTCATGAAGGGGTTTGTAGTCATACCGTCCTCTAACCACTAAATCCTGACAACCATTAAAATGGTCACTATAACTATAGCTTCACCTTTTCCAGAATTCTAATATAAATGGAATCATATAGTATGTACATTTTTGAGACATTTCTTTTATTCAGCATAATGCCTTTACTATTATTTATCAGTGTTATTATGTGTATTGATAGGTATTTCCTTTTTAGTGTATATATATAGCACATTTTATTTGTTTACCCATTGAAAGACATTTGGATTGGTTCCAGACTTTTGGTGATTATAGACAGAGCTACTATATTTGCTTTGGCCAGTTTTGCTTTAGGTGTCATATCTAAAAAATCATTGCCACAACTAATATCAAAAAAACTTTTCCC
Organism: Oryx dammah; assembly: GCF_014754425.2. Lineage (NCBI taxonomy): Eukaryota > Metazoa > Chordata > Mammalia > Artiodactyla > Bovidae > Oryx > Oryx dammah. Next base: position 85,582,303 of record NW_024070207.1, on the reverse strand, counting down.
CAATATTTTCTTCTAGTAGCTTTATGGTTTAAGATCCTATATGTAAGAATTTTAATCCATTTTGAATTGATTTTTGTGTATTATGTGAGATAAGGATCCAGTGTCATTGTTTAGTGTTGAATATTGTTTTCTATGCATCATTTATTGAAGACAACATCCTTTCCTCATTGTATGTTTCTTGCACCCTTGTCAAAGATCACTTTCCTGTGGAAATGTAAATTGGTGCATTCACTATGGAGAATAGAATGGAGGTTCCTTAAAAAGCAAATAAATAAATAAATAAATAAATAAAATAGTTATATGATGCTGCAATCCCACTCCTGGACATATATATGCAGAAAACTAAAATTCAGAAATATATATACAATCCAGTGTTCATAGAAGCACTATTAGCAATAGCCAAGAAATGAAGGCAACCTAAAATATCTGTTGACAAAGGAGTGGATAAAGATGATGTGGACAATGTGATATATATACCACATCATCTTTACCCATTTTACTCAGCCATAAAAATAAATGAGAAAAAAAAAGCCACTTATAGCAACATGGATGGACCTAGAGACTATCAAACTGAATGAGGTAAGTCACACAGAGAAAGATGATTATCATATGATATCACTTATATGTAGAATCTAAAGAAATTATATGAGAAATTATTTACAAAACAGAAATAGGCTCACAGACATAGAAAACAAACTTATGGTCACCAAAGGGAATAGCAGGAGTTGAGGGGAGAGATAACTTAAGAGTTTGGGATTAGCATGCACACACTATTATATAAATAAACAATAAAGGACCTAATATATAGCATGGAAACTATACTCAATGTCTTGCAAGAATCTATAATAGAAGCTAACACAACATTGCAGATTAATTGTAATTCAATTAAAAACAGTTAATTAATTCAAAAGTTTGGTTGCTTGTAGATCTATGGATTTATTTTTATTCTGTTGTACTAGTATATAAATATAAATTAAACATATATGCCAATGCTATGCTTTTTTGATTACTGTGGTTTTGTAATATGTTTAGAATTCCTGAAATATGATGCTGCCAGCTATCTTCTTGATCAAGATTTCTTGGATTATTCTGTGTCTTTTGTGGTTCCATAGAAATTTTAGTATATTTTTCTATTCCTGTAAAAATGCCATTGGAATTTTGATAAGTATTTCATTGAATCTGTAGATCACTTTGGATAATATAGGCATTTAAAAAATATTAATTGGGCTTTCCTCATAGCTCAATTGGTAAAGAATCTGCCTGCAATGCAGGAAACCCCAGTTCGATTCCTGGGTCAGGAAGATCCACTGGAGAAGGGATAGGCTACTCACTCCAGTATTCTTGGCCTTCCCTTGTGTCTCAGGTGGTAAAAAATCGGACTGCAATGCAGGAGACCTGGATTCAATCCCTGGGTTGGGAAGATCCCCTGGAGAAGGGAAAGGCTACCCACTCCAGTTGCTGGCCTGGAGAATTCCATGAACTATATAGTTAATAATAACAATATTAATTATTCCAGTTCATGAGCACAGGGTATTGTTCCATTTAGTCATAACTTCTTCAACATTTTTTTTAATTAAGATTTTATAATCTTCAGTGTACATGTCTTTCTCCTCTTTGGTTAAGTTTATTCCTAGATATATTTTTAAATGTTTGCTATTGTGAAAGGGATAGTTTTACTAATTTCCTTTCAAACAGTTTGTTGTCTGTGTATACAAACACAACAGATTTTTGTATGCTTTTATACTACATATTTGCTAAATTTGTTTATTAATTCTACAGTTTTTGTTGAGTCTTTAGAGTTTTTGCAATATAAAATCATTTCTTTTATAAACAGATAATTTCACATTTTCCTTTCTGATTTGGATGTCTTTAAAAAATATTTTTCTTATTTGATTGTTCTGGTTAGAGGCTTCCAGTACTATGTCAAATGGAAGTAACAAGAGTCAACATCCTTGCCTTTACTGACTCTTAAAAAGAAAGTTTTCAATTTTTCTCCATTGACTGTGATGCTAATTGTGGGCTTTTCATAAATGGCTATTATTGTGTTGAGACAAATTCCTTCTATACGTATTTTTTTAAGAATTTTAGTCATGAATGGAATGTTAATTTTTAATTTCTTTTTTGTATACATTGAGATGGTCATGTATTTTTTCTTTTTTTTTTTAATGTGTGGTTCATTGCATTAATATATTTGCATATATCTACCTACCTTCGCATACCAGATATAAATACCACTGGTTTACAGTGTATGATCCTTTTAAGATGCTATTGAATTTAGTTTGCTAGTATTTTATTGATGATTTTGCATCTGTATTTATTCGGGATATTGGCCTGCAGTTTTCTTTCCTTGTAATTATATCTTTGGTTTTGTTATCATTGTAAGGCCGGTTTCATAAAATGAGTCTGAAAGCATTTCTTCTCTTTTTTGAAAGAATTTAAAGAAATATTGTCATTAATTCTTCTTTGAGTGTTTGATAGAATTCACACATGAAACCTTCTAGCCCTGGGATTGTCTATGTTGGGAAATTCATGATAAATGATTAAATCTCATGTATATCACTGTTAGGTCGGTTTAGTGTATGGTATTTTTCAGGTCAGATGTTTATTGACTTTCTGTTTAGATGTCATATTCATTTTTGTAATTAAGATATTGAAGCACTTTACTATTATTGTTTTGCTGTCAATTTTTGCCTTCAAAGCTGTCAGCATTTGCTTTATATATTTAGGTACTCTGATGTTGAGTATGCCTGTATATATCATTGCTAAATCTTCTTTTTGAATTGACCCATTTATCATTATATAGTGATATTTGTTTCTAGAGACAGTTTTAGACTTAAAATCTATTTTGTCTGCTACATCATAGTCGTCTTTTTAAAATTAATTTATTTTAATTGGCATATATAGTACTGATGAATTTACTCATTTTTTTGTTTTTGGTCTTGGAAAGATTTCGTTTTATATCTTCTTCATTTTTAATGAGTAATTTTATAATTTTTATAAATTCCTGACTGAATTTTTTTCTTCCAATACTTTGAGTATAGCAGCCCACTCTTTCCTAGCCTGCTCGTTTTCTGTTGAAAAATCCTCTTTAGTCTTATGAGTGTCCCCCTATATGTGAATTGCTTTTCTTGCTACTTTCAAAATTCTGTGTATTTAACTTTTGAAATTTTGTTTATATCTAAGTGCAGTCTTCTTTGGGATGATCTTATTTGAGAAATGTTGAGTTTCATGAGGAGCTTCCCATGTAACTCAGTGGTGAATAATCTGCCTGCTAAAACAGAAGATGTGAGTTCAATCTCTGGGTTGGAAAGGTCCTCTGCAGGAGAAAATGGAAACCCACTCCAGTATTCTTGCCTGTGAAATCCCATGGAAAAAGGAGCCTGGTGGGCTACAATCCATCCAGTCATAAGAGTTGGACACGACTAAGAGAGCCCACATGAGTTTCATGAATCTGGATGTCTGTTTCATTTTCGGAATTTGGGAAGTTTTCAGCCATCATTCCTTTAAATAGGCTTTCTGCCCCTCTTTCTCTCTCTTCTCCTTCTTTAACTCCCATAATGCATGTCAATTGTCTTTATAGCTAAGTTACTTCAGTTGTGTCTGACTCTGTGAAACCCCATAGATGGCAGCCCACCAGGTTCCCCCATCCCTGAGATTCTCCAGGCAAGAACACTGGAGTGGGTTGCCATTTCCTTCTTCAATGCATCAAAATGAAAAGTGAAAGTGAAGTCACTCAGTCATGTCTGATTCTTAGCGACCCCATGGACTGTAGCCCACCCGGCTCCTACATCCATGGGATTTTTCAGGCAAGAGTACTGGAGTGGGGTGGCATGGCCTTCTCCAAATTGTCTTTATGGTATCCCATAAATCCCATAGCCTCACTTTACTCATTTTGCTTCTTCCTTTCTTTTTTTTTTCCTTGCAACTAGATAATTTCAAATGAATTATCTTCAAGTTCACAGGTTCTCTCTTCTGCTTGATCAATCTCTTTTTTGCCCTTATCCTATCATATACTTTCTCCCTTACAAATTCATCAAAAGATCATTTGAATATTAAGCAACTTCCACAAAACAATTTCTGAACACTGGCAGGGGACACCAGGAACCCAGAAAGGCAGCCCATTATCTTCAAAAGGAAGTAAAACAAAATATAAAAGACAAAAAGAGAGACATAAGAGTTAGGGATGGAGACCTGTCCTGAGGAGGAAGTCATGAAGGAGGAGAAGTTTCCACACAGTAGGAAACCCTCTCACAGAGGCTCTGTAGGGAGTTTTGGAATCTCAGAAGGCAACATAACTGGGAGGAAAAAAAAAAGAAAAGAAAAGAAAAAAACCCACAGAATACACACCTAACCACAACTGCAGAAAAAAGAACTTTCCTGAAAAAGGCTATAACCTAACAACCTAAAGTTCAGCTTGGCCCGCTCAGAGAGCAAAGGACTGAGTGAATACCAAAGGAGAGCTAGCCACTGGTACATGGCCCCTCCCCAGAGGCAGAGAGGCAGGCTTGCAACAGCCAAAGCCGTAAGTCAAGGGGCTGCTGCATCTTTCACCGAACTGTGAGTAGGCTCCCAGCTGCTAACCACATCTTCCTGAGATACTGCATGGTTGACATCTGCCAGGAGGGTCACAGCCTGAGATGAGCTCTCCAGAGGAGACATACAGCACACCTGAGACAGTGCTCTCGTGGTGCACCTGGGAAACCTAGTGGTTGGGACCTGGGAGCTGATTAAGATGCATGGCCCACCTGGGACAGTGTGCTCGCGAAGCACCTGGTCACCTTAGCTGCTCAGACCAGGGAATGGCACAAAACACACGGACAACACACAGAGACTGAGCCAGAATTGTGTCTGAGTGTCTTCTGTGGAGGTACTGGTCAGCAATGGCCTGCTGCAGGGGCAGAGGCTATGGGTACAGGAGACCTGGGTATGGCATAAGCCCTCTTGGAGGAGGTTGTCATTAACCCCACCATAGAAATGCCAGAGCTTACACAAGACTGGGGAAACAGACTCTTAGAGAGCACAAAAAAATTAGGCGCACCAGGACCCTAGAGAAAGGAGCAGTGACCCCCACAAGAAACTGACCCAGACTTGCCCGTGAGTTTCCAGGAGTCTCCAGTGGAGGTGTGGGTCGGAGATGGCATGCTGTAGGGTTGGGGGCACTGAGTGCAGCAGTGTGTGCATGGGACCTTTTGAATGAGGTCGCCATTATCTTCATTACCTCCACCATAATTTGGCCTCAGGTCAAGCCACAGGGAGGGAACACAGCCCCAACAATCAACAGAAAATTGGATTAAAGATTTACTGAACATGGTCCCTCCCATTAGATCAAGACCCAGGTTTTCCCTCAATAAGTCTCTCCCATCAGGAAGCTTCCATAAGCTTCTTATCCTGATCCATCAGAGGGCAGATAGAATGAAAACCACAATCACAGAAAAATAACCAAACTGATCACATGTATCATGGCCTTGTCCAATAAAATAAAACGATGTCATGTCATGTAGGGCCACCCAAGTAAGATGGATCATGGTGGAGAGTTCTGACAAAAACGTGGTCCACTGGAGAAGGCAATGACAAGCCTCTTCAGTCTTCTTGCCTTGAGAATCCCATGAACAGTATGGAAAGGCAAGAAGATATGACCCTGAAAGATGAACTCCCCAGGTCAATAGGTGCCCAATATGCTACTGGAGAAGAGTGGAGAAATAACTTCAGAAAGAATGGAGAGATGGAGCAAAAGCAAAAACAACACTGACTTGTGGATGAGACGGGTGATGGAAGTAAAGTCTGATGCTGTAAAGAGCAATATTGCATAGGAACCTGAAATGTTAGGTCCATGAATCAAGGCAAATTGGAAGTGGTCAAACAGGAAATGGAAAGAGTGAACATTGCCATTTTAGGAATCAATGAACTAAAATGGACTGGAATGGGTGATATTAACTCAGATGACCATTGTATCTACTACTGTGGGCAAGAATCCCTTAGAAGAAATGGAATAGCCATCATAGCCAATAAAAGAGTCTGAAATGCACTACTTGGATGCAATCTCAAAAAATGACAGAATTATCTCTGTTTACAAGGCAAACCATTCAATATCAGAGTAGTCAAAGTCTATGCCCCGACCAGTATGCTGAAGAAGCTGAAATCAAATGAATCTATGAAGACCTACAAAACCTTCTAGAACTAACATCCAAAAAAGATGTCCTCTTCATTATGGGTGACTGGAATGCAAAAGTAGGAAGTCAAGAGCTACCTGGAGTAACAGGCAAATTTGCCCTTGGAGTACAAAATGAAGTAGGTCAAAGGCTAACAGAGTTTTGCCAAGATAATGCACTCATCATAGCAAACACCCTCTTCCAACAACACAAGAGAAGACTCTACATATAGACATCACCAGATGATCAATAACAAAATCAGATTGATTATATTCTTTGCAGCCAAAGATGGAGAAGTTCTACACAGTCAGCAAAAACAAGACCAGGAGCTGACTGTGGCTCAGCAAAACAGAAGTTCAAAAGCATGATCTTATTGCCAAATTCAGACTTAAAGAAAGTAGGGAAAATCCCTAGACCATTCAGGTATGACCTAAATAAATCCCTTACGATTATATAATGGAAGTGACAAATAGATTCAAGAATTTAGATCTGATAGACAGAGTGCCTGAAGAACTATGGGTGGAAGTTTGTGACATTGTACAGGAGGCATTGATCAAGGCCATCCCCAAGAAAAAGAAATGAAAAAGGCAAAACGGTTGTCTGACAAGGCCTTACAAATAGTTGAGAAAAAAAGAGAAGCTAAAGGCAAAGGGGAAAAGGAATGATATACTAATTTGAATGCAGAGTTCCAAAGAATAGCACAGAGAGATAAGAAAGCCTTCCTCGGTGACCAATGCAAAGAAATAGAGGAAAATAGACTAGGAAAGACTAAAGATCTCTTCAAGAAAATTAGAGATACTAAGGGAACATTTCATGTAAGGATGAGTACAATAAAGGACAGAAATGATATGGATCTAACAGAAGCAGAAGACATTAAGAAGAGGTGGCAATAATACACAGAAGAACTATACAAAAAAGATCTTCATGACCCAGATAACTACAATGGTGTGATCACTCACCTAGAGCCAGACATCCTGGAATGAGAAGTAAAGTGGGCCTTAGGAATCATCACTACAAACAAAGCTAGTGGAGGTCAGGGAATTTCAGTTGAGCTATTTCAAATCCTAATAGATGATGCTGTTAAAGTGCTGCATTCAATATGCCAGCAAATCTGGAAAACTCAGCAGTGGCCACAGGACTGGAAAAGGTCAGTTTTCATTCCAATCCCAAAGAAAGGCAATGCCAAAGAAAGCTCAAAATATTGCACAATTGTACTCATCTCAGTTCAGTTCAGTTCAGTTGCTCAGTCTTGTCTGGCTCTTTGTGACCCCATGGACTGCAGCACGACAGGCCTCCTTTTCCATCACCAATTCCTGGAGTTTATTCACACTCATGTCCATTGAGTTGGTGATGCCATCCAACCATCTTATCCTCTGTCATCCCCTTCTCCTCCTGCCTTCCTTTCCCAGCATCAGGGTCTTTTCAAATGAGTCAGTTCTTTGCATCAGGTGGCCAAAATATTGGAGTTCAGCTTCAGCAGTCCTTCCAATGAATATTCAGGACTGATTTCCTTCAGGATGGACTGATTGGATCTCCTTGCAGTCCAAGAGATTCTCAAGAGTCTTCTCCAAGACCACAGTTCAAAAGCATCAATTCTTCAGTGCTCAGCTTTCCTTACAGTCCAACTCTCACATCCATACATGCAGGTCAAGAAACAACAGTTAGAACTGGACATGGAACAACAGACTGATTCCAAATCAGGAAAAGGGTACGTAAAGGCTGTATATTGTCACCTTGTTTATTTAACATATATGCAGGGTACTTCATGCAAAATCCAAGTCTTGGATGAAGCAGAAGCTTGAATCAAGATTGCTGGGAGAAATGTCAGTAACCTCAGATATGCACATGACACGACCCTTATGGCAGAAAGCGAACTAAAGAACATCTTGATGAAAGTGAAAGAGGAGAGTGAAACATTTGGCTTAAAACTCAACATTCACCCATACAGTATTGTAAAGTAATTAGCCTCCAATTAAAATAAATAAATTTAAATTTTAAAAAAATCAGAAAACAAAGATCATGGCACCTGGTCCATCACTTCATGCAAATAGATGGGGAAACAATGGAAACAGTGAGAGACTTTATTTTCTGGGGCTCCAAAATCACAGCAGATGGTGACTGCAGTCATGAAATTAAAAGATGCTTGCTTTTTGGAAGAAAAGTTTTAACCAACCTAGACAGCACATTAAAATGCAGTGACATTATTTTACCAACAGAGGTCTGTCTAGTCAAAGATATGGTTTATCCAGTAGTCATGTATGAATGTGAGATATGGACTACAAAGAAACCTGAGCACTGAAGAATTGACGCTTTTGAACTGTGGCCTTGGAGAAGACTTTTGAGTCTCTTTGAACTCAGCACGGAGTTCAAGCCAGTTAATCGTAAAGGAAATTAGTCCTGCATATTCATTGGAAGGACTGATGCTGAAGCTGAATCTTCAATACTTTGGCCGCCTGATGCAAAGAACTGACTCATTGGAAAAAACCCCGATGCTGGAAAAGATTGAAGGCTGGAGGAGATTGGGATTTCAGTGGATGAGATGTTTGGATGGCATCACCGACACGATGGACATGAATTTGAGTAGACTCTGGGATTTGATGATGGATAGGTAATCCTGGCATGCTGCAGTCGCAGAGAGTCAGACACGACTGAGTGACTGAACTGAACTGATCTGATCATTACATATATTTTTTTAGCTCCAGAGTTTTTGTTTGATTCTTTATTATTTTTGTTGAACTTATCATTTTGTTTATGGGTTGCTTTCCTGATTTTGTTAAATTGTCTCTCTGTGTTCTCTTGTAGCTCACTGAACTTTAAAAAACAATAAATTTTTTTGGTCAGGCAATTTTAGATCTCCATTGTGTTGGAGCTGATTACTGGAAACTTGTTCCTTTGTTGGTATTTGGTGGTGTTATATTTCCTTAATTATTCATGTTTTTCTATCTTTGCAATGGTATCTCCACTTTTGAAAGACTGACCACCTCTTCCAAACTTTATGAACTAGCTGCCATGGGGAAAGATCTTCTCCTACAGTTGGATGCAAGGGTGCTAGCTGGGTAGAATATGATAGCTTTGGCTCTGTGATTGTTCAGCACTGGCTCTGACTCTGGGGAGGGCACACTGGTATAGCCTACATACAGTTCCATCAGCTGAATACTGCAGTGATCTTCAGAAACTAAGTCTCCAGGTGTCCACTGTAGTGACAAGATCTATTGGAGTCCTTGGTGGTAAAGGCTACTGAAAGGTTGCTGATGAGAGCTCTGAACAATGCCAGGATTCTTGGCTTCCAGAGGAGAGGAATTCGATCTGGGGCCAGTGATAGGCTTTATTGTTCAGTGCTTTTTGTGTAATAAAGTTTTATTAAGGTATAAAAGAGATAGAGAAAGCTTCTGACATAGACATCAGAAAGAGACAAAAAGAGCGCCCTCTTGCTAGTTTTTACCAAAGAGTTATATACCTATTAACTATTCTAATTAGAGAAAGGAAGCACCTCAAAACTGAGAGAGTTGCACCAGACCCCTCAACCACAACATGCACTTTGAGATAACATTGGCACAAGGTGAGTCATCCTGGGCTAAAAAACAATTGACAGGAATCTTGAAGAATGGCAGATTTCCAAGCAAATACCTAGGTCATTAACATAGCCTAAGGAAGACATTTCCATGAGAAAAAAGCATTGGTTAGCTCAAGGTTTGAGGTAAAGTTAAGTTCAGGTGGAACCAGGTGTCATCATGACAACACAGAATTTTAAAAGAAAAGAAAAAAATAGTCTGTCACTTGCAGTTTTATTTCCTCCTGCTGCTTGGGGACATCTGCCCTCCCTTCCATGGCTATTAACACACTCACTACTTAGATCTTTCTGTTCACTTTTTCCACCATGGGGCAGAATTATGACTGAGAGCATTCGTCTTGATACTATGTCCAACATGTGGGTGCACATGTAGCTGTGTCTGTGATGCACAGAAATAGCTTTGGCTCTAGAATTCTATGGGCCACTCACTGCTGCAGTGGTGGTAGTGTCTCAGCAGAGGATCATCTCCTGTTGGGGGAGAGGGTGCAAGTTGCATCTGGTGGGAGTGGAGCAGCAGTGGCTCCTTCTGAGTAGGGAAGCCAGAGTAGAGTTGGATCTTTTTGGAAGGCTGCATGGCAGCAGCTCCTTGTGTAGGAGTGTTAGTGCACCAATGGCTCCTTCCCTGGGAGAACACAGAGGTGAATTGTCTGTTGGGAAAGGGTGCTACAGCAGCTCATTTTTGAGGGGTTAGGTGTTGATGGATCCTTCAGTGTCTCTTTGGTTGGGGAGTTGAAGCAACTCTTTCTTGGGGTCATAAGGAACAGCTGTGGCTTCTTCTGGTGTAATGCAGAGCAGCAGTGACTTCTTCTGGCAAAGGCAGCATTGATGGCTCCTTGTCAAATGGAGGGGGAAAGAGGGCAGCAGTTCTTTATGGATATGGGAGGGCAAGGAGTAGCAGTAGCTTCTTTTCAGGAGAATGCAGTGGTGATGGCTTCTTCTAGGAGAGTGGAGCAGTAACAATTTCTTCTCTGGTGTGACATATCAGTAGTTACTCCTTGTGGAGCTGGAGGTGGGACAACTAAAGCTTCTTGGAGTAAGGACCAATTGGCCGTGTCTCCTTGAGTTAGGGGGTGGGGCAAGGCAGTGGCTCTCTCTTGGGAGGAAGGAAGGGCAGGCTTTTCTTGAGGTTGAGGTGATGTCTGCTCCTTCATGGAGTGCAGAGAAGCTACGGCTTCTTGAGTTGTGGCAAGATGTTGGTGGTTCCTTCTTGTAGAGGTGGCAGAGAGGTGTGGACTCCAAGTTCAGTTGAAAGGTGAGTGTAAAGAAAGACAGTCTGGTAGTGAGAGCTGCTGGCATTCTCCTGCTATCTTTTTCAACCATGGGGATTACCTCTCAATTCCTAGTTGTGCCAGACTGGAGTGATGTGGGTAAGATACGTCTTACATTTACTTATTTGCTATCTTCAATTGTTTTGCCCCACTGGGTTTTTACACATTCTTTGTATTGTGGAACTCTCTCAGAGCTATTAAGTGGGTATATACTTACTTATTCCTTGTTTTGCTGGTTATGTAGGGAGAAGTGAGTATTGGGATCTCCTTAGTCTGCTATCTTCCTGACATGACTTGTGAATGATCTGATTTGTATAAAATATTCAGAATAATAAAACCATTGAGACATAAAGTAGATTAGTGGTTGTCCAGGGCTTGGGTGTGAGAAGGATTAGAGAATGAGGCTAAGGAGTGCAGGGACTTTTTTAATGGTAATAATTTTCCTAAAACTGATTTTGGTGATGATTACAAAATTCTATGGATATACTAAAAACCATTCATTTGTACTCTTTACACGTGTGAATTTTTTGGTTTGAAAATACCTCAATAAAGATGTTATAAAATTAATATGATATCAGTTGGAAGATGGATTGAAGAGAGCTAGAGTTTGAGACAGAGAAACAAATTAGGAAGTTTTGTATTAGTCCAGTCTTTAAAATAAGCATCTAAGCTGGAGCAAAAATATCAGGAATTGGAAGGAAGAGAATATGGTTATAAAACACAATGTAGAGGTTCAATCAGTAAGACTTGCCATTTTGTTGGATTTTAAATTCATGAGAGTGGGAAGACAAAGTAAACTAAATTTTTGAATCTGGGTAATTAGGAGGATTTTTATGTCATTACTAGATACTGGGAGCACAGATTGAATAATAGCATTTTTTTCCAAAGGAGGAAGGTGAATTCATAACAATTTTAGATTTTTATGTGTTGTCAGGTCAACTTTCAAAAGACATCCAGTATCTTTGATTTACAATATTATGTTAACTTCATATATGCAGCATTGTGATTCAGTGTTTTTGCATATTATTCTCCATTATATAATATTATTAGATAATTAAAATTCCTTGTGCTATACAGTATATCCCTGTAGCTTATCTATTTTATACATAGTTCATTTCTGTTAATCCCATTAAATACATAAATTAAAAATTCCAGTATATGATTGAAAGTTTTGGATTGCAACTTAATGACAAGGAAGATCTGGCTATTTGAGTCATCAGTATACACAGATTAAAACTGATATCAGAAAGATGGCTGAAAGCTTCCGTGGGGAGCATATGGGAAAATAGGAGCAGAGGACTAGAGACAGAACCTTGAACAGCTGCATTTAGGAAGCATCAGCAGGAAAAGGAGATCAGAATAGAGTTAAAGAAAGAAGGACATGATAAACAGGGAGAACAGTAGCAGAGCTGCCCTACTAGAAGATCGGGCCTGGATCTTTAAAGACAAGGACAGTAAAAGAGAAGCTGAGGGTGTCCCAGGAGGGAGAAGAATAAAGTCACAAAAATAAAATGAATACTGGTATGGAAAAGATGAAGAAATATCTTAAAGGTCCTGGGACTCACCTGCCACAGCCTTTTAGGGATACCTGGGAACTGGGAGACATTTCTGACCTGGTCCAACTGGAGATTTCTGTTATCCTTTCTAGGTGAGGTTCTCACTTACCAATGGAACATTCCAGAGAGATCTGGCCCTGGTCTCAATGATTCTGCTTGTGTTTCTTGGATCTACTATTCTGCAGTGGATCCCATCAAGGTAAAGACAATATTGGCTTCTTGGAGATGTCTCAGAAATGGGCAGACTGCCTAGCAAAAAGAATCTATTAAACAGATGCACTAAAGAGCCCAGCACTGAAGTCCAGGGACTGGGGGAAATCCCCCAAATCCCGAGCTTATTTTAATAGGTAGAAGGAGAGATAAAATGATGAGGTAGCACCCATGTTTGTTCTGAGGATTTTCTTCTTTGTTTCTTCTTCTTGGATAGTATAAGGCAGTATGTTATCATTTTAGGAACTCAGAATTGGTTGTCAAGAGATTAGGTTTCTAGCCCAAATTTGGTTCTGTCTTATCTTTGCATTGACTTTAGGCAAGTCATTCTGCCTCTGATTTCTCATCTGGAAAAGGCTAATCTGTGTAGCCAGCCATCCACAGCCAGATGTCAGCAATCAATTTATTGAGAGCCTACTACATTTTAGGCATTTTACCTGGCTCTTTTGATGATAAAAATATAAGATTCAGTTCCCATCTTCAGAGTGAGATCTATAATAGCTGTGGGAAACATGAATATAAACATAATATTAGCATTGAATATATAAAATATAAGTAAAATATATAATGAAGCTAGGTCTCTCCTGCATGGCAAGCTGATGCTTTACTGACTGAGCTACACAGGAAGCCATATATATATATATAATAAATTTTAAACATAGCATAGTGTTAGCAACTACTTAAAACTATTTAATAGAGAGTGCTATGGGAGTCCATGAGAGAGTGATTAATTCTCCTTAGAAGAGAGAATCAAAGGGAAACTAGAGAAGGCAATGTGATGATAAGTAAATGTACTTTGAGCCTTAAAAGTGGAATAGTAGTATAACATAAGATAAGGGATATGGTGGAGGAGTGGGCATTACAAAGAAGAAGAAACAACCTTAGAAAAGGCACTGGGTTGTGAAAGTGATTGGTGGGTTTGGAGATCAATGAATATTCCAGCAGAGATAAATTATAGGTGAGATAGCATATCTTACCTGTGCCCCAAGATGGTTGTGAGGATGGATTCAGATAATATAGTTGAGCCTCTTATAAATACAAGGCATTATGATAAAGCGCTAAGGACACAGTGGGCTTGGATGTCAACCTATCTCCCTGTAGAGCACCTATTGCCCAGCAACAACTTCATTTTGTTCATTCCTTCCCCATCCTCAGGACATGTACAGTGGCCTGGTGGGACCCTTGGCCATCTGCCGAAAAGGCATCCTGGAGCCCTATGGAGGAAGACGTGACATGAACCGAGAATTTGCCTTGTTATTCTTGATTTTTGATGAGAACAAGTCTTGGTATCTGGAGGAAAATGTGGAAACTTATGGGTCCCAGGATCCAGGCCGTGTTAACCTACAGGATGAGACTTTCTTGGAGAGCAATAAAATGCATGGTCTGTAGAAAGGAACCTATCCCATTTCCAAAGAAATCCTTACTGGTTTCATGGAGGCATCTTCGATAGAGCCAGCACAACCGAAGGGAATGTAATCTCTGAAAGGTTAGGAAGGTGGAATGAGGACACATTAGAAGAAATGTCTAGTACTACAGTATTATCTATAATGTGGTTCATGTTAGATCAGGTGCGCAGAAAGCAGGAAGCTGACTCTATAAAGTTGCTGTGGTAACATGAGCACATTTTAACCTATTAGAGAGTGCAAGACAGACATTTATGACCCTCAACGTACCTGGTGCACTGGCTGATTAGGGCCTCTCTACTTAAAAATTCTGAATTTAGTTTATCAATATTATCTTATTTCCTTGCCACTCTGGATCTGAGATATGTTTTATCAATGGATTCTAATATAGATAAATGAAGGACAGCTTGTCTTTTAATCTATTTTTGAAACAATGGTTATATTTACAGATGGAAGGATTGGAGTGAGAGCCTCAAAGAGCAGCATACTGGGTTATATTAAAAATAAGAACTTTTTGATGCTCAAATGGATTTTGGAGGGAAATTGTGCACCCAAACCTTCCTTTGTCCTACAGATTTGTGTATCTTTTAAAAATAGAGAAAATCTCAACTAAGAGGAAGAATTTCAGTGCAGGGGAATATAGGAGTGCAATATTTCTTTGATTTGAGGGTAAATTGAAGCTTTGATAGTGACTCTACTGGAACTCAAAAGTAGTATCTCATTGTCACACAAATTATAACTATTTCCCCTCGATGGAAATATGAGTGATTCACTTTGGATCTGATGATTCACATACTTTACAGAGTGACTTTTTAGCTCCTTTCAAATAAGAGAAATAAATTGCCCAAAACCAAATGGAATGAGGATACAGATCTTGCTAGTGCAAGGGTTTGGCTAATGCTCATTTCCATCTGGTGTTTAAGTGTTTATTCATCCAACTCTTCAGGTATCAGTCTACCTATCTATCAAGTATTTATTGAGCATTCTCTGAACGTGAGCATTAGAGATAAAAAAGTAATGTTGGAGTCTGAGAGCAAATAAATAAGATACTTCCTTCCCTTCTAGATTTCTGAACTAATTGAGAAAGAGACAGAGTTGCTTAATATTAAATGTGAACTTACTGAGAAAGCTAGTTGGCAAACTGAATTTAGTTTTGCAGCAAAATGGGGTTGCTAATACTGCTCCAACAATGGATAGATTTTCTGTTCTGTTATTGATGTAGAGGGACAAAAATAGCCCTCCTTCTTTACAGGGGCAAAATCTTCTCCATGATGGAATAACAAATCCATTTGTACCACTTCCTGTGGTCTGATCTAAGAGAGAGAAGATTCAGAATAGGGCTGAGTTGAGTATATTTAGTTCCTTTCTCAAATACAAAATTTGACTAGAGTAAATAAACTGACTATAAATGTTCCTTCCATTATTTCCTCTCTTGGATGAAGAGTATAAATTATTTTCCCTCTATAGAATATTAAAGGTGGAGACTTTTATCCTGGGTACACTCTTGAAAGTGTGAATTAACACAGTGCTGAGTGGTTTATTATCTTTAGAGCATGAGATGTGTCCTGGGAAGAAGCATATGGGGAGTCCCATGCATTAATATCATTATTAATTCCAATAATGTGACAAGTATTTTTTAACATATATTGTGAGATCAGGTGTCTGCTTGGTGTTCTGAAGAATACAAGTACAGTATTATAGTATATACATCTATTTCCTGCTTATTAAAAACCTTCAACCTATTTGGGGATATGAAATTCCACAAACTAAAAGATAAATGAATGTAGAAGGCAGTTTCTAGTGAGTTCCAAAGAGTGATACAGATAGTACTGGAGGAGTTTAGATGTGGAAGGGGATGCAGAGAATGAGGGGTACTAAGAGGGAAAAGATCAAGGCACTATTGTTAGAAGAAGTGAAAGTATGACTGAGCTTTGAAAAGGTGAGTAAAAGGAAGAATTTTTGAGAGGGAAGATCAGAAACATGAGCAAGAACACAAAAAACATGAATAAGGGGCCAAAATAGGGGATGGTTAAGAAATTACCCTAATTGAAATATGTTAGATAGTGTTATGCATATCTGGGAAAGCTTGGGACTATAGTTTGAAGGACGTTGTTGGTCTAAGGAGTCATGGACTTGATCTTTTGAGTGCAGGGGTGGGGCTTTTAAAGCATTTTAAGCAGTAGAATGACATGGTCATACTAGTTATTAGAGAGACCACTCTTATAGCACCAATGTGGGAGAAAGATTAGAGAAGGACAAGTGGAATAGAAAAGAGAGAAGCTAGGAGGATACTCCTGTCATCAGAGATGATAGGGATTATCTTTATGGTAGTGGTAGTGGTAAGTTGAAATGAGATATACAAAATAATTTTTCTTCTCTTACAGCCATTAATGGAAAACTCTATGCCAACCTCATGGGCCTTACAATGTACCAAGGAGAACGAGTGGCCTGGTACATGATGGCGATGGGACAAGATATTGACCTACACACTGTCCATTTCCATGCAGAAAGCTTTCTCTACCGGGTGAGCTGGAAAGAGGGCTGAGTCCCTCAGGGGTGATTCTAGGAGTGATCTGATATCCATTAAGAAAGAAGAGGAAAGCAAGAAACAAGATAATAATCAGTTAAAAGATGAAAGGTATTGCATGTGGACTATTGAGCAGAGAAATCTAGTTTGGGTTTGTATCCCAAGGTCAGTCATTGTCCTCCAAGCCTTATCTTTCCCCCTTGATATAGAAGAAACGAGTGGCTCATTTATGGGATAAGAAGACCAAAGGAATAAATGTTATCAGATCTCAGTCAGGGACTTGAGGCCCAGTGAGCAGTCATCTTAAGAACAAGAAACTTAAGAGTAGTGTGTCATGATCTCTGAAAATCCGTAATCTATTCCTGAACTTCAATTCAGGAACTACATTGGGTTTTGAAGATTTTGTCTTAGGAAAGGGGGTTAGAGTTGTAATCATTAATGAGTGGACTTCCTGCCAAAGGTCCATATAGTCAAAACTATGGTTTTTCCAGTAGTCATGTATGGATGTGAGGGTTGGACCATAAAGAAGGCTGAACACTGGAAAAAGTATGCTTTCAAACTGTGGTGCTGGAGAAAACTCTTGAGAGTCCCTTGGACAGTAAGGAGATCAAACCAGTCAATCCTTAAGGGAATCAACTCTGAATATTCATTGGAAGGATTGATGCTGAAGCTGAAGCTGAAGCTCCAATAGTTTGGCCACCTGATATGAAGAGCTGACTCACTGGAAAAGACCCTGATGCTGGGAAAGATTGAGGGCAGGAGAAGGGGCGACAGAGGATGAGATGGTTGGATGGCATTGCTGACTCAACAAGCATGAGTTTGAGCAAACCCTGGAAGATAGTGAAGGACAGGGAAGCCTGGCATGCTGAAGTCCATGGGGTCTCAAAGAGCTGGACACTACTTTGTGATTGAATAACATAAAAGATTTAGAAATGCTGGTAAAGGTGGTGGTATAGAAGATAAAGCAAACTGAGTTTTATTTCTAAAGGAAATATGTGGATCTTTCCTAGGGGTCAAGGCCTGCTAAAATGTATGGATATACAAGTTTTTAGCCCCCTGAGAGCTGGAATGGATTTTACTTTGGGTCACTTTGAGAAAAGTAGGAAGAGAGAGTCTCCTCTGTTAAGTCAGTTTGTATGGGTGGGTTCATAGAGAAGATAGATAAGGTAGAATCTTTTAGCTGCTCTCTTGGAGTTCTATGTACCTCATGTGGATACCGAAGCCTTATACTTTCTATAAACTCTGAGATGATTGTTATACTCTTCACTTTTTCTCTCTCACAACCAATCTCTTTTGCAGAGTGGAGAGAGCTACCGGGCCGATGTAGTGGATTTGTTTCCAGGGACCTTTGAGGTTGTGGAGATGGTGGCCAGCAACCCTGGTACATGGCTGCTTCACTGCCATGTTACTGACCATGTCCATGCTGGCATGGAGACCATCTTTACGGTCTTGTCCCAAAGAGGTAAAGCCTAACTATGCCATCTTCTAGTGCTGTATCTAGTCTATAAGAACCAGAAAATCCCAAGAAGTCTCTTGCATCTGTCTTCTGATCCCAATAAGTACCAGGTTTTAAAACAGAATCAACCCCCCTAAGTGTTCTGTCAACCTTGTTGCTCCCCTCCTCATGCCTCCTAATTTCTTCAACATCTGTTGAACTCACATGAATTGACTCAGCTTGAAACTGACTGGGCTCTATGCATTGATGCTTAGTATAGACTTGCTTCCTTTCAACACATTTAATTTGTATATAAATTTATTACTTTAGAATTTATTAGGTACTAGCTAGTTCAAGGAATGTTGTTAATGAGTTATTTTTTTTTCCTAAAGGAAGAAATATAATTCCAACAACTACCCCTTAATTGGTTTGTTTTGTGGAGACTGTCTAAGGCTGAAAAAAGATAATTAACCTTTAATTACAACTAATCCCAGACAAATGTTACCAAGGGTGGTAAAAGTTTTCCTTTTATTTGTTATATGGAGAAGTAATAGCCAGGGTAGTTTCTTTAGCAATCTTTATTCATCACCAAGAACATAGAAAAGTAGGTTGTGTTGAATTTTATGTCTTTGGGCTGTTAAAAGGTTAAGTCTTACTTCTTGCACCTCTTAACCTGAATCCAGTACTCATCATTATTCCCCTCCCAAGAGGCCCAATAGAAACTCTTAGGGCCCATAGAAATTCAGGGAGGTTTTTTTCTTTCTTTCTTTTTTTTAAGTCACGCTGTTTTGAAAACTGGTAATATTGAGAGAGGCTTCCCTGATAGCTCAGTTAGTAAAGAATCCGTCTACAATGCAGGAGACCATGGTTCAATTCCTGGGTCGGGAAGATCCACTGGAGAAGGGATAGGCTACTCACACCATGTATCCTTGGGCTTCCTTTGTGGTTCAGCTGGAAAAGAATCCACCTGTAATGCAGGAGACCTGGGTTTGATTCCTAGGTTGGAAAGATCCCCTGGAGAAGAGAAAGGTTACCCACTCCAGTATTCTGGCTTGGAGAATTCCATGGAGTGTATAGTCCATGGGATTGCAAAGAGTCAGACACGACTGAGTGACTTTCACTTTCACTTCACTTACTATTGAGGTAGGTATTCTGGAATTCCTTGCCACTGGCATTCTATCAGCATGAATAGAAAGTGGGAAAATGTCTTTAGGCATTCAAATAGGATTAGCAAACCATGGTAGAAAATGCAACTCTGCCATTTAACCCCTGGAAAGGAGACAAATGATTGTACATTATCATTTCCTATATCTTTGGAAAACTTTGTTCTCCAGTAACATACTGCTAGAACATGTCTTCTAGCTACTACTGTAGTACTACTCCCTCAAAGACAACCACATAATTCTTTAGTGTGTTCTGTCAGTCTTTAGAACCAAAGTCAAGTGGTGAATTGTATCATCAAGATCCTATAGATCCAAAGCAATAGATTGTCTCCATGTGTAATGGCAGATCATCTAAAATATGGACCATTTATTAGATAAGACACCTTATCAATACATGTCATCAAGAAACTTCCATAAAGAATAGCTCATATCTCTTTTTAATAATGAACAAGTCCATAATTTTATCTATTTTCCTTTTGTTTGTTTGATACCCTATAGCCTAATGTGATATTATTCCAGTTACATACGAGCTAACCAGGCCAACCAGAGAGAAGAGCTGAAGGCAGATAGGGTATAAAAGACCGATTGTTGGAAAAAGCTTCCTGTGGAAGAAGCAGGGGATGAAAGCCAAAGCTACAATAAAATATTAAAGTGGAGTAAGGTCATTTTTCTACTAAAAAGAAAGAGGAAAGGATCAATGTGTAGGTTTGAGTGAAAAGCTTGACAAAAAGTTAGACTATTTCTGTCTGATGGGCTGTGTTTCATCTGTAATAAAGTGAAAGACAGAGGGTAGGGTGGGCAAAGGTTTGAAATAACCACTCTTGGAAGTGGGGGCAAAAGTTACTCTGAGTGGTGGAAGATAAGTTAATTACTGCCAAGCAGCATCAAGGACTTAAATTTGTAACCAAATAATATTTACTTATACTTTAAAAAAGAGAATACTTATATTTACAATTGTATGATGTTTCTCCACCAGCATTCAGGATATATATATAAGAAAATATAGTTACTGGGGTTTCAACAAATGATTATAACAGTCCAGGTAAGTTAGTAGTTGAAGTGAAAAGCAATGGAGTCTAGCCTGACCAGGAATGGAAGGAAAAATAAGATGAAGCTGGTGAGTTGGGGAAAAAAAATTGAACTGTCCAAGAGCTAGAGATCTTCATGAGAGGATAAAATAACAGGTTAAATGGAGTATGTAGCATTAGAACATAGAATAGAAGAACATTGTTAGACATTTGAGATGAAGCAGTTCTGCATAATTAGGCCAATGTGACCAGAGTTAGAATATATTCAAAATTTGTTGGAGTTAAGAGGTCCCAAAACTGTGAGACTTGAATGTTAGATAAGTCAATACCTACAGTGGGAATTGAGGACAATAAAGACTGAGCCACATACCAAAGACTTCCATGAATGAAGAGAACTGCTAGGTAAGAGTGATAAGTGGTTGCAGTTTTTTTCTAGCCAAATAATGAGCCTCAAGAGACATGGATCTTTGCAAAAAGGGGAGCAATAATAAGTGATCTCAAAGTAGTATTGAGAGGATGCAAAGGAAATATTGTCCTCAGAGAAGAGTTCAGCCCCTTTAAAGCAAGAAGAGGAAGAAATAGTCAGAGAGATTGGAAATGTAGGCATGGGTTTAACAAAGAGCACGGGCTTCCTGAAGAAAAGCTGGAAAAGTGTGCCAAAAATAACAATAATTAAGATAAAGTGCCAATAAATATATAAATATTGATAGAGTGGTGATTTACCTTTTGGACTCCCAAACCCATACACTTGTTCATATTTGTATCGATGCTAAAAAATCAAATCCACATACCAATACTGACTTTGACTACAAGCTAGTTAATTCCAGTCACCTCCATTTTGCTTACTATATCACAGAGAGTTCCCTCCAATCAATGCTAACCTCCTACAACAAACCTGTGAACATGTAGGAAGAATAATAGGACTAACCTCTTTTTTTTCCCCCTCCAGAACACTTAAGGACTACCACCACCATCCCTGAAGAGATTGGAAAAGGTAGGGAGAATGACACACAGATTGGGTACTTATATATGTTGTGCATTCAGGGAAAGGTGCAGTGCCTCTAGAAAATGGGTTTCACATGACTGAAAGGTGTACCACAATGCTAACAGGAAGAATCCTGAGATTTATTTAAGACTTCAGAAGCAAGAAATCTAAGGTTAAGCTTCCAGTTAAGCTTCTCTCGGCAGATTTATTCTCTCTGACCCCCATGCCCAGCCACTTTAGTTGAGGAAAATGGCTTAATCTCCAGTTGAAGGCTGCTATCTTATCTTCTCACTTAATGTGTGAGGGGGAAGAAAATTCAAGGTTTTACTGATTTGTGCATAAAGGAGCTATAGCACAGATATGAATTCCCCACAAGAACAGTGTGAAACTGACAAATACTATTCAATCTATGGAATACTAAATAGTTGATTTTTGGGGACCAGCCATTTCTGCACTTCAAGAAAACAGAGATTCTTGTCCTATCCAGGCTAGGTTCAAATAATTATTTTACTTTCTTCCTCATTTGCATCCAAACTGAGAAAGATTCCGAAAGTTATGAAAGTCTAGATCAGATGTTAGAGATCTTCAGTTCAGTCTGGAAATTTTTCAGCTCTATTTGGAAAAGACCTGATGACCTGCCTGGGCTTCCCAGGGGACTCAGTGGTAAAGAATTCGCCTGCTAGTGCAGGAGATGCAAGTTCAATCCTTGGTCCAGGAAGAACCCCTGGAGAAGAAAATGGCAACCCACTCAAGTATTCTTGCCTGGAAAAACCCAATGAACAGAGGAGCTTGGAGGGCTACAGTCTATGAGTCACAAAAGTTGGACACAACTTATTGATTGAACAATTATCTGCTTAAGTATCTTATAAACAGTCAACCAGGAAACTAGGGTATGTTCTCCAGGGGTTAGGGAGTGGAAAGGTGAAGCAGAGACAGCAAAGTGCCATACATATATATGTATGTATATACATATTTGCAGGCTTCCCTGGTTACTCAGACAGTAAAGAATCTGCCTGCAATGCAGGAGACCTGGGTTCAATTCCTGAGTCGGGAAGATCCCCTGGAGAAGGAAATGGCAACTCACTCCAGTATACTTGCCTAGAGAATTCCATGGACAAAGGAGCCTGGTGAGCTACAGTCCACGGAGTTACAAAGAGTCAGACATGACTAAGTGACTAACACACACACATATACATGTTTTGTACATACATTTGTATATACATTTGTACTTACCAGTATGTACATACAAACATATATCTTCATAAGTTCTTGCTTGTTTTAAAATGTTGAACAGTGAGAAAACCCCCTCAGAACTGGTGCTCTACAAAAGTCCATTATTTTCTACATGAGAAACTGAGAGATGGAAAGTGATTTTTCCAAGGTCACAAGAGAAGTAAGTCAGTGATGGAATGTGAACTCAAGACCAGGATGTTTCCCAGGTTCTGATTGAACTCATTTTATTACATCTTCTCTCAGTTCTTTAAGAATACTGATTCATCCAAGTATACATTCATCAAACACATGCTGACTGCCAGAGACATCAAAATAATAAGACATAATCACTATTTTCGAGGAGATTCAAAGTAGAATGGGACACAGAAACAATAATTATAGTTCTGGATACTATATATTATTTTTAAAGGTGGGGGAAAATAGTAACAACTGATCAATTATTGTGCACTTGCTCTCTTCCAAGAACTATGTTGAATATTTATAAATATTAACTCAAACCTCACAATAAACATTAAAATTAAGCATGATTATTATCCTCATTTTATAAAAGAGGAGACAGAAAGCCAGAATTGAGGGTAGCTTGGGTCAATTGGCCCAAGCAAGTAAACTGTTGGATTACAAATAGTACAGGTGCTTTGGGCAAACCGAATAGAGGACCATTATTTTTTTTTTTTTTAAGTTGTGGTGTGTGCATTTTAATATTTTACATAAATATAACCAAAACTGAGGCATAAACATTATTAATTGTCTAGCTGAATTGACGAAAGATTTGCTGAGACCTATAATGTTTAAGCTGTGGATAGAATGGTAAGGAAGAAGAAAATCTATTCAGGCAAATGAGCAGCATCAGAAAATATTGAAAGCCTGAAAAAAGGCTCACCTATTCTGCAGAACAAGGAATGAATTGTTATGGCTGAAGAGTAGCAATTAAAAGTAGGATAGGTTAGAACCTGATTGTGAGAGTTGGAATGCCTGATTTGAGTCTGAGCTTTACTCCATGGGCTAATTGGGGGTCATCAAATGTTCATATGCCAGGAACTAAGAAAATTAGATATTTCACCTAGAAATATCAATGTGCCATTATTATAATGACTCAAAGATGCGAGAGACCAGACAGAACAGTGACAGGCTCTTATCATGGCCCAATTGTCAAAGTGAGTATTGATAAGATAGATAATTGAGTCAAACTGCTTTGCAGGAGATTCTGCCTACTAGTTCTACTCTCTGGAGCCATGCAAAAAAAAAAAAATCTTTTTTTTTTTTTGCTACATCATAAGCCTTTATATTTTTTAAGAAATATGTCAAGGCTCTTCTCACTCTGAGTCCTAGTTCTTTCAATGGGACATTGGAGCTTCAGTGCTTCTTAAGGATTTTCTCAACTATGGCATTTTGTTACCTTGATTCCCTATAACCACTGAGTCTATCATAATTGGATGATCTTTTGAGATATAAGAACCATTCTTCTGTCCTATTTGGATGAGCTTATTTCTCCTCTTCCAGAGTGATTATAAAATATGCCTTCAAGAGTAGTCTCCAGCCCATGGTTCCCATTTTCTTCTTGTTCCATTTCAGTAGCGATTCCCAGAGACATTGGAGAAGGCAATGTGAAGATGCTGGGCATGCAGATCCCTATAAAGGATATCGAGATGCTGACTTCTGTCTTGATTGCCATGGGTGTCATTCTCCTGCTCATTGCTCTGGTTCTCAGTGGTGTGGTGTGGTATCAACATCGTCAGAGAAAGTTACGGCGCAATAGGAGGTCCATCCTGGATGACAGCTTCAAGCTTCTGTCTCTCAAGCAGTAACAGCTGGATCAGTAACAGCTGGATCTTGGAACTGCACATCTGGAATATACTCTCAGCAGGCTGTGGACTAGCAGCTGACATGCATTTAAAGGATATGGGTTGTAGAAAAGGCAGAGGAAGGAATCAAACTCATTTGAGTATTTCTTCACTTATTTATTTGTATGAAAATTGTATTCTTTCTTTTTCTTTAGTTTCTTTGTTCCATTTGGACATCTGGGGCTGAGTCCCCTAGAATCTCATATCACAAATTTCAATAGCTAGATTATATCACTCACTGACACTTGAAAGATCTGGTAATTTCTAAAAACTGAAAGATTTCCTGAAAAAGTAGATGCCAAAAGTAAGTTTCATTGATTAAGTCTCTACTGCTTTCTAGAACTTAGGCAAGTTTATTCTGAACCAAGGCTAAGTGAGCTGTGACAATAACCCATATCTAAGCATGATGAGAAATAAGTGAGGTAGTATTTAAAGATCCAAATTGCATTTTTACTTTTCTTGAGAGTGGACCATTTTTTGTTGAGTAGATGCAATATTGCTGCCAAGAGCAACTACAACCTCTGGATACAGAAACTCCTCAGGAAGCCAGTATTCCAAGTCCTTGGTACAGTTGCACTGAAGAGAATGTTGAGTGTCCTCTCCATGCTTTCATCAGAAGATTCTACATATTAAAGTGCTTGTTATAACACCATAAGAGTGAACTTGTTGATTTTAATTGTCTCTGTGGTCTCTTGAAGATTTTGACTGTTGCTGAAAGAGAGAGCATTCGGTGAGACTGATGGAAGTGTTTAGGGGTGGGCATAGAATGGATCTGCCTATCCTTTGTGGATGCTTCAAGTTTGTGTTTGGAAAGTGAAGAAGCTGTCCCAGAGGAGACCTCAAAATCCATAAGTGCCAAAAATATCATAGATGCTAAGAAATGTTGCCAGAGGGAAATAGAGGGCTGAAACTAGGTTCAAACCTTTACACTGGGCAAGGAGAGGAGGGCACAGATCTAGTGAGCTCTTTTGGTAGTTGGGAGTATGAGATGTCTACTTGCAATTTTATAGAGTCATTCCTCTGGTAATTTAAAGCAATATTCCTTTGTCATAAGTTCAAGCCTCTCTAAAACCTTGGTCAGAAAACACAGAAAAGAGATAAAGTAGGGAAGGGATAAGCTGGCCCATTCTCACTATGGTATCCATTATATCATTTTACATGGCAAATAGAAAATGGAAGAAGCATCAGGACAGTAAAAACAATAACTTAAATCTATTGTGCTTTATATTTTACAAAACATCTGATACCTAATTGCATTTGACTTCCATTAGTTCTATCATAGTGACATTTTTGCTGTACTTTTAAGCAAGCAAATGATAAGAGAAAATGATTTTTACCTCAGGCCATTCAGCTAAAAATTGAGTGAGGATTCAAGCCTTCATCTATTCAATTCCAAATATCTGCTTCATCTTTCTATATCATGGAAACTCCACTAGTCTCCATCATTCATTATCCATATTGAATCCAACTTCCCTCTTTCTGTCTTTCCAGCAAACTTATCTGCCAAGTTAGCAACCCTCTGAAGATTAAGTATAGAAACCCACAGAAATGGTGTTGAGTTGCTAAATAATGTTGAAAGTTGGATGGTAAAACAAGCCAGAGCCTATCATTCATCTTGGTTTACTATGGTCAATGGCTTTTTGGAAGGCTTTACTGGAAATCTCAGAAACATATCAGGTGAGAGATCTGGACTGTTAGTGATAAAATCAAATTAGGGTATTTTAGCCATTGCATCATCAATGAAATAAACAACAAAACTCTGTTGGTGTATTGTTAACATGAAGGTTATTGAAAACCCAGTCCACTCTGGGAACTCTACTCAATTATTAGCTGTAATTTGTATGCAGCTGGAAGATTGTTAAGTTGGTCTCAGTCATGAATCTGAGACAAAGAGAAATAGGTGAGATGGAGATATATTTCTTCTGAGTGTGTAATCCTGCTCCAGATTGAGGAATATAAGCTAAAGTCCATATATTTCAGAAAGGGATACATTTTTTATTTTTTTGTGGTGGGTTTTCTCCTTGTGGGGATGGAGGAAATGTTTTTGACAATTAAGTGGCACTTCCAATCATTCAATTGCTCAAGTCAAAAATCCCCAAAGTCTGCACATTAGTAAATCTTGTTTGTTTTTCCTACAAAATAACTTTAATTTGTTCATTTGTTTCTATCTTCACTGCTACTACCCCAGACTAAAGCACAGCCATCTGTGCTTTAGTTACCTGGAATTGTGTGGTATCCTCCTGCTTACTGCTTTACATTCACTCTGTGTGCATGCTAAGTCACTTCATTTGTGTCTGACTCTGTACAAACTTATGGACTATAGCCCTCTGGACTCCTCTGTCCATGGAATTCTCCAGGCAAGAATACTGAAGTGAGTTGTCATGCCCTCCTCTAGGGGATCTTCCCGACCCAGGGATTGAACTTGTGTCACAGAAAACTGATGGTTGAAAAGCATAAATTGGACTCCCAGTTTAGATGAGCTACCATAGACATCTCTCTCTCTGGTGATAAATAAATACAGGAATTTTTTTAAAAAGCAATGATATAAGGACTAAAAAAGATAGAAAAGAAGAAGGCAGCCTGGAGAAGAACAAAGAAGCACAATAACAGGAAATATTTGCAGCCCAAAGTTTAAAAAAAAAAAAAAGGAGTTCTAGTAACAACCCCAGGTGGATTTGGGGACTCTGGAATGAGGAACTTAGGAGGAGCCTTGCTTATGTCAAGTAGTCTTGGAAATTGCTCTTCATCTCTATTGGCCAGAGACTCCCCTGCTGCAGTTAGACATGGGAAAGAAACAGTAAGGGGAATCTCAACATAGCAAGTTTCACCCCAGGAAGTACTCTTTGTGTCTGCAAGATGGAGAATCCTTTTTCCTATTCAGAGACAATAAGTAGCTCTGGCAGAGATCCACAAGAGCCTCAGTGACACCAGAGAAACCAAGCAAAATAGAAAAGTAAAGCAAAGTCTCTGAAAGTTGCATAACCATTTTAACACAAAATTATGCCAGTACTTGTGCTAAACACAAACAGGGTTATTGCCTCATAAAATAGATTGTTTTAATATGGTTCAGAGCTCCATCATACCAAGAGCCAGGAAAATCACAGCTTGAATGAGAAAAGACAATATACTTTATGAGTGTCCTCCCTGTGGGCTGTGTGTGTCCTGTTGTGGTGGGTCTGATTACTGTGAAGACACTGGTAGGTGGGACTGTTCTCTTGTCCAGTTGGTTGCCAGGCAGTCTTGTGCACGGTCTTTGAGCCACTGGTGGACAAGACCATGTCCTGGTATGGCTCTGTTCACAGTCAGGGGGGTCCAGGTCTTGCTGCTGAGCCACAGACAGGTTGCAGCCATGTCACAGGGTAACTGGCTACTAAGCCCCAAGAGGATCTCAGAGCTAGTGCTGGTCCACCAGTGTGTATGGCCAGGTCCCAGGATGGCTGACTCTGGTGTCAAGAATCCCAGAACAAATGTTGATTGGCTGCTGGGTAGGGCCAGGCCTAGGATATCCTGGGTATTGTTGGCCTGCTAGATGAAAGCCTGCTGAGGTCCCAGGGCTGGTGCTCATACACAGGTACTGAAGCTAGATCCTAGGTCTAGTGCTGGTCAACTGACTTTCAGAGTGAAGTCTCAGGTCCCTGGCTAAAGGGGTTCCCAGAGCTTGTGTTGGCTCATCAGTGTCCAGTTCCAGGGCCCATGGTGACTGAGGGCAAATGCCAACACACTGGTGGATGGAGCTAAGGATTTAAGTCACTCTCTGCAGGGCCCTGGTAGTCCTGGAGTTGTTATAGGTAGGTGGACAGGGCAAGATACCAGGTAATCCTTGGGCTGGTGCCAGGCTACTGGTGATTACACTGTATCTTATCACAGCTGCCTGCAGGGCCTTGTTGATCCAAGGGCTGATGCTTGCCTGCTGATGGGTGAGGCCTGGTGCCAAGTTTAGTGCCAGCATCAGTTCAGTTCAGTTCAGTCACTCAATTGTGTCCGACTCTTTGTGACCCCATGAATCGCAGCATGCCAGGCCTTCCTGTCCATCACCAACTCCCAGAGTTCATTCAGACTCATGTCCATCGAGTCAGTGATGCCATCCAGCCATCTCATCCTCTGTCGTCCCCTTCTCCTCCTGCCCCCAATCCCTCCCAGCATACTGGTTGGCAAAATCAGATCCTGGGGTCTCTGGCTATGGGACCTAGAGTTTCTGGAGCTGAAGTTGTCCTACTGGTGGGTGATGCCAGGACTCAGGGGGTCCTGGGGCTTGTGCCCAAGCCCTGGTGGATGATGCTGGATTCCAGGTCTAATAACGATCCACTGGTGGGTGGGGGTCATTCCTGGGTCCTCTGGTGGGTGAGTCCAATTCTGGAAAGGCTTGGTGGTGAGGATCCTACAGAAGCTGACCTGCTGGTGAGTAGGCCTGTGTTTCTACTCAGCTAGTTGCTTGACCTGGAGTGTCCAAGACATGGTGCCAAATGGCTGGAGGGCGGGGCTAGGTTCCAGCACTAATAAGCAACAGGGAGGATACCAAAATGGTACTTACCAACACCAAGTGTCCTCTTGGTATGATGTGTGTGTATATTAGTCACTCAGTCATGTCTGACTCTTTGTAACCCCATGGAAATTAGCCCACCAGGCTCCTCTGTCCATGGAAATCTCCAGGCAAGAATACTGGAGTGGGTTGCAATTCCCTTCTCCAGGGGATTTTCCCAACCCAGGGATTGAACCCAGATCTCCTGCATTGCAGGCAGATTCTTTATCAACTGAACCACCAGGGAAACCCTCTTGGTATGATGAGTTCCCATAAATTGCTGCTTCCAGTGTCAATGTCCTCAGGGTGAGTTTTAACCATCTCCTGCATTTCTAAGCAGTTCCTGCAAATCAGTAAGTAGACCTCACCTAGGTACCTTTTAAATTACTGATTCTGATCTGGATATCAGAGCATGTGAAATTTTGTGTGTGTCCTTTAAGTGTGAAGTCTCCGTTTCCCATAGCCTGCTTTCTCTCCCAAAAGTAAGTCCTCAGTTCAGTTCAGTTCAGTTCAGTCGCTCAGTCGTGTCTGACTCTTTGCGACCCCATGAATCACAGCACGCCAGGCCTCTCTGTCCATCACCATCTCCCCTACTGGCCTTCGAAATCAAATGTTCTATGGGTCATCTTACTGGTGCAGAACTGGTTCAGCTGGAGAGCCCAAATATGTGGCTCATTCCCTTAAGCCTTGGGAAGAACCACTTCAATTGTGCTTATCCTCATTTTATGGTCATCTACCAGGGAATATGGGTCTCAATTATTTTTTTAAAAAATTGTCTTTCCTACTCATCTTATTGTGATTCATTATTTATATCTTTATCTGTAGCAGATATTTTCTACTAGTCTTTGGGGTTGCTTTCATAGATATCTGTTCTATAAATAGTTGCAATTTCATTATGCCCATGTAAGGAAGTAAGATCAGGGTCTTCCTAGTCAGCCACCTTGGCCATACCTCCATCCAATCTCTTGTTACAACTTGTAAAAATAATTTAAGACACTGTGTTAGATACCATTTTCCAGTACAGAAGACGGTTATAACTAAAGTGCTCTAAAAGCAAATGGAAGAACCAGATAACTGGGATGGATTAGGAGGAATATCAAAGAGAATATACTTCAGCTGAATCTTGAAGGATGAGGAGAAACTTGGTAGATAGGTGAAAAAGCATTCCAGGTCAGACTAAGAGAGGGCTTGAGAATGTACTATATCTTTAGAATGAAATATAAAATTCAAATTATAACAAGTCTAATGGAGAAACACTGCTTTTTCCCACTAAATGTGCTCTTCATCAATTGTATCCCATTTCAGCAAATATCACCATCTATGAAGCTATTCAATGTGGAAACTTGAGTAGTCCTTCAGCCCTCCCAATCTTGCACTTTTCACTTCCAATCTAAAGATAATTTCTACCAGTTCTATATTAAAATATATCCAAAACCAATCTATTTTAAAAAATTCTACACCCCACCCAAGTACAAGCCACTATCCCCTTTCAACTCAACAAATATAATAGCCTTTTCCCTGTTAATACTTTTACCCTTGCATTGCCACTATTCATCCTTCCTACAGCAAATTGTGAGATCTTATAAAAGTATAGGTTGGATATCACTCCCATTCTTAAATTTATTTCTAATTGGATTATAATTACTTTCCAGTGCTGTGTTGGTTTCTGCCATACAATATCACAAATCACTCATAACTATATGTATATATAAATATCCCTTTCCTCTTGAGGCTCCCTCCCATCCATCCCCCAATCTTGACCCTCTAGGTCATCAGAGAGTGCCAGGCTGGACTCACTGTGTTATAGCAACTTCCCACTAGCTATCTATTTTACACATGGTAATGTACATATAGAGCTTCCCAGGTGGCTCAGTGGTAAATAATCCACTTTGCAATACAGTTTTAATATTTGGGTTGGGAAGATCTCCTGGAGGAAGAAATGTCAACCTACTCCAGTATTCTTGCCTGAAAAATCCCAAAGACAGAGGAACCTGGTGGGCTACACTCCATGGGGTAGCAAAGAGTCAGACACAACTTAGCGACTAATCACTCACAGTGTATATATGTTAATGCTACTTTCTCATTTTTTCCCACACTCTCCTTCCCCTGCTGTGTCCACAGGTCCATTCTCTACATCTCTATCTCCATCCTTCCCTTGCAAATAAGTTCAAAAGTACTATCTTTCTAGATTACATATATATGTGTTAATATATGATATTTGTTCTTTCTTTTTCTGACTTACTTAGCTCTGTATAAAAGGCTCTAAGTTCATTCACCTCTTTTCAACTGACACAAATTCATTTCTTTTTGAGGCTAGTAATATTCCATTGTATGCATGCACCAAAACTTCTTTATCCATTCATCCATTGATGGACATCTAGGTTGGTTCCATTCCCTGGCTATTGTAAATTGTGCTGCAGTGAACACTGGAGTACATGTGTCTTTTTCTATTAAAGTTTCTTCAGGGTATATTCCCAGTAGTGGTATTGCTGGGTTATATGGTAGTTTTATTCCCGGGTTTTTAAAGTCATCTCTATACTGTTCTCCATAGTAGCTGTATCAATTCATATCCTCATCACGGTGTAAGAGGGTTCTATTTTCTCCACATCTTCTTCAGCACTTATTGTTTATAGACTTTTTGATAATGGCCATTCAGACCAGTGTGAGATGATAGCTCAGGTTTTTAATTTGATGATTTCTCATTTCTTGAGGTAGGCTTGTATTGCTATAAACTTCCTTGTTAGCACTGCTTTTGCTGCATCCCAGATCCCCTAGAGGAGGGCATGGAAACCCACTGCAGGATTCTTGCCTGGAGAATCTCATGGACAGAGGAGCCTAGCAGGCTACAGTCCATAGGGTTGCAAAGAGTTGGACATGCCTGAAACAACTTAATATACATATGTTTTAGATTGTAGTGTAGAGTCATTTGTTTCTAGGTATTATTTTTCTTCCTTGATTTATTCAGTGACCTCTTGTTCATTTACAAGTATGTTGTTTGGCTTCCATTTGTTTGTATTTTTTACAATTATTTTTCTAGTAATTGATATTTAATCTTAACTGATATTTAATTTCATAGTTTTGTTGTCATAAAAAAAAAATTCTGTTGCTGTTGTTCACCAGTCATGTCCAGTTCTTTGCGACCCCATGTACTGCAGCATGCCAGGTATCTCTGTCCTTCACTATCTCCTGGAGTTTGCTCAAACTCATATCCATTGTGTCAATGATGCCATACAACCATCTCATCCTCTGCTGCCCCCCTTCTCCTCCTGCCCTCAATCTTTCCCAGCAGCAGGGTCTTTTCCAGTGAGTCAGCTCTTTACATCAGGTGGCCAAAGTACTGGAGCTTCAGTTTCAGCATCAGTCTTTCCAATGAATATTCAGGCTTTATTTCCTTAAGGATTGACTGATTTGATCTCCTTGCTGACTCTCGCTCTCAAGTCTTCTCCAAAGTAAAATATATATATATATATATATAAAATAGGCCCACTCAAAGTACAAACACATATGCACTCATTTACATGCAGATACATAAATACACATGTGGATATATATTTATATACATGTATATATTATATCATTGATATATTGACAGGTTAAAATAGTAATCTAAAAATATACATATATTTACATGTATTTATACATAAGTATACAGGTGGATATATATTACATATCACTATGTTTTGTATCATCAAGCAGGTTTACATTCTTCTTTTGTTATCTATTGGGTTTTATATCCCCCAGTTGTCCAGAATATGAGCATGTGAATGTGTGAAAGGAGTATTTCAGCTACCATCCTCTATCCTGCTTTGGGATGCAACATGAAGTCTCTATTCCAGTATTAGGAAGTGTTCCACTGCTTCTGAGCTGTGCAAGGTAATAAACTATCACAGTCTTACAATCTATAGAGTACATTCAGGCTATTTAAATCCACTGCATAATTTGCCTCCATGACGGCTGTCAGTGACAGTTTCCTTTGTCTACAATTGAGTGTGCTCAGTGTGAATTCTGATCTAGGAAAACTCCACTCAGGAGAACTTTAAAGATTCAAAATGTGTGAAATTAATCTCATCAGCACTTGACCAGACTGATTTAAGCCCTATTTTTTCCTCTTTTTTAAAATGTATGTATTTTTTTTTACAAAAACATCAATATGCCTGTGCTAATTTGGAAATACATATGCACAAACACATTTACACAAGCAAAAAACACTCCATATTTCTTGTGTACCCCCTAAAACTCATCAGACATTGCGTTTGACAGCCTGAAAAATAAAGGCATTCAATTAATACAATTCCAATCATGTAATCTTGTTAGTTCAAATTGAGCTTCAATAGTCCTTGACAGACCCCAGCAGAACCAGCTCACTGCATGAAAACAAACCACGCAATTCTATCTTTAGGTACATGTTGGTACTTGTTGACATTCTATTAAATTGTTTTAATAGGGCTTACTTAGAAAGCTGTATATCTTGCTAGTTAAAACCCACTACATTGTAAAGTACAGTTTATATCCAAAATATTGCTCTCACAGGAAAATTGTAATTACAGCATTTAGACTATACAGCCCCCCCCCCCCAAAAAAAAAGAGTCTTCTCCAGCACTACAACTCAAAGCTATCAATTCTTCAGCTGTTGGTCTTCTTTATGGTCCAACTTTCACATCTGTACATGACTATTGGAAAAAACATAGCTTAGACTATATGGACCTTTGTCAGCAAAGTGATGTCTCTGCTTTTCAATACACTGTCTAGCTTTTTCATAGCTTTTCTTCCAAGGAAGAGGCATCTTTTATGTTACAAAGGCTTGATTTGTGACCCAAGATGCAGTCTATCCTTGAGAATGTTCTGTGTGTGCTTGAGAAAACAACTGTATTTGCTGCTTAGGAATGGAATACACTGTAGGTATCAATTAGGTGAATCTGTCTAATGTGTCATTTAAGGCTTTTGTTTCTTTATTGATTTTTTTTTGTCTGAATGATCTGTCTTTTGGTGTGAATGACATGTTAAAGTACCCCATTATTATTATTATTTTACTCTCAGTTTCCCCTTTTATGGTTGATAGCACTTGCCTTATGTATTGAGGTACTCTTATGTTGAGTCCATATGTATTTATAGTTGTTATATATTCCTCTTGGATTGATTCTTTGATTATTATGTAGTCTTCTTCCTTGTTTTTTTTGTAATAGTATTTATTTTAAAGTTTATTTTACCCAAAGTGAATATTTCTATTCCTACTTTCTGTTTATTTCCATTTGTATGAAATATTTTTCATAGCCTTTAACTTTTAGTCTGTATGTGTCCCTAGATCTGAAGTGTGTCTCTTACAGCCAGCATATATATGGATCTTGTTTTGTACCCATTCATCCAGTTTGTGGTTTTTGATTGGAGTCTTTAGTCCATTTACATTTAAGATAATTAATGATATGTCAGATGGTAAAGCGTCTGTCTACAATGTGGGAGACCTGGGTTCGATCCCTGGCTTGGGAAGATCCCCTGGACAAGGAAATGGCAATCCACTCCAGTACTATTGCCTGGAAAATCCCATGGACAGAGAAGCCTGGTAGGCTACAGTCCATGGGGTCGCAAAGAGTTGGATACGACTGAGCGATTTCACTTTCTTTCATGATCCCATTACCATTTACTTCATTGTTTCATGTTTTTTTTTTAAAGGTCTTTTCTTTTTCTTGTGTTTCCTGTCTACAGAGGTCCCTTTAGCATTTCTTTTAAAGTTAGTTTACTAGTGCTGAATTATCTTAAATTTAGCTTTCCAGTAAAAGTGTTTGCTTTATCTGTCAAATCTGAATGAGACCTTTGAGAGTAAAATAATCTTTGTTGTGGGTTTTTAAAAATTTTGTCATTCATCAATTTAAATATATCTTGCCACTCTCTTCTGATCTGCAGAGTTTCTGCTAAAAGATCAGCTGTTAACTTTATCAGGATTTCCTTCTATGTTATTCGTTGCTTCTTCCTTGTTGCTTTTCATATTTCTTCTTTCTGCTTAATTTTTGTTAGTGTGATTAGCATGTGTCTTAGTGTGTTTCTCTTAGAATTTATCCTATATGGGACTCTATGGATTTCATGGACTTGGGTCACTATTTCCTTTCCCCAAAAAACTTAGGAAAGTTTTTGACTATAATCTCCTCAGATTTTTTTCTCATACTCTTTCTTTTTTTTCTTGTTGTTCTGGGACACCTATAATTTATATGTTGGTGTGCTTAATGTTGTCTCAGATGTCTCTGAGAATGTCCTAATTT
Source organism: Oryx dammah (assembly GCF_014754425.2). Taxonomy (NCBI): domain Eukaryota; kingdom Metazoa; phylum Chordata; class Mammalia; order Artiodactyla; family Bovidae; genus Oryx; species Oryx dammah. The sequence goes on along the minus strand of NW_024070207.1, from coordinate 85,547,164 downwards.
CTTTTCATTATTTTTTCCTTGATTCTTCTCTGCTTCAGTTATTTCTGTCATTCTATCTTCCAGGTTTACTGTACAAAAAAGATCCAAATGAATCAGATTGGTATGATGGTGTGGTCAGTCACCCATAGCCAGACATTCTGGAGAGCAAAGTCCAGTGGGCCTTAGGAAGCACTGTTGTTAATAAAGCTAGTGGATGCAATGGAATTCCAGTATAACTATTCAAAACCCTAAAGGGTGATGCCATCAAGTTGTTTGCCTTGAATATGTAAGCAAATCTGAAACACCAGCAGTGGCCACAAGACTGGAAAAGGTCAATCCTCATCCCAGTTACCAAGAAGGGTACTACTGAATAATGTGCTAACCATCAGATAATTGCACTCATCTCCCATGCTAGTAAGGTCATGCTTAAAACCCTGCATGCTTGGCTTCAGCATTATGTGAACCAAAATCTAGATATCCAAGCTGAGTTTAGAAAAGGAACCAGAGATCAAATTCCCAACATTCACTGGATCATAGAGAAAGCTAGGGAATTCCAGGGGAAAACAAACAAACAAAACATCTATCTCTGTTTCATCAACTATGAGAAAGCCTTTGACTATGTGGATCATAATAAACTGTGGAAAGGTCTTATAGATAGGGGAATATCAGACCACCTTACCTGTCTCCTGAGAAACCTGTATATGGATCAAGAAGCTACAATCAGAGCCCTTTATGGAACAACTTATTGGTTCAAGATTGAAAAAAGAGTATGACAGGGCTGTCTGCTGTCACCCTGTTTGTTTCATCTATACACTGAGCACATCATGAGAAATGACAGGCTGGATGAGTTTCAAGTTGGAATGAAGATAGGTAGGAGAAACATCAACAACCTCAGATATGCAGATGATACCACTCTAATGGCCCAAAGCGAAAAGGAACTAAAGAGCCTCTTGATGAGGGTAAAGGAAGATAGTGAAACAGCCAGCCCAAAACTAAACATTTAAAAAATAATAATAATAACCTAAGGAGAAGAAGATGGTGGAGGAGTAAGATGGGGAGATTGCCAGCTGGCTCACAAATATGTCAAAGGTTCATCAAGATATGGAATGACTCCTACAAAACAACCTCTAAGCTACAGTAGAAGACCCCATGCCTCCACGGGACAGGCTAAGCTCCCTGGAATGAGTAGGAGAGTGGATGGAGACATAAAAAGGGAAAAGACAGAGTATTTCTGGACTGGAGTTTGTGCCCCAAGGGAAGGAGGCAGTCCTAAAACAGGACATGCTTCCCATGCACTGGGAAGCTCCCTCACAGGCAGGTCCAAGGGGAAGCTGTGGAATCTCAGAAAACCGGGCAAAGCAAGAACTTACAGGACAGAAAAAAGAGAAAGCTGCACTTCTCATCCCATAAACAGCTCATGAACTGTGGCCTCGACCAGATGGTGGGCTCGGGAAACTGACAGAATCCTACAGAAGCCCCACAGTGCAGAGAGCAGGCCTAGAGTGCCCAGAGTGGCATGGCATAAAACTTTTCCAGCACACACAAACCTCTATGCACAGAGGGTGGCCCGGGGTGGCAAGAAAAGAATGGTACACAAACCTCTCCATGCACACAAACTGGGGTGGGGTGGGGGAGGGGCGCAAAGGACGGGTCCAGGCAGCCAAAATAATGCACAAGCCCCATGACATAGAGGGAAGGCTAGTTAGCCAAAAGAAGTGTACACAAGCCCCAGGAGGCAAAGGGAGGGCCCCTGGAGCAGAGACAAGTGAATATAAGACCCATGATATAGAGGAGGTTGGGCCCAGTGAGCCAAGACAGGGGCACACAAGCCCTGTGATGCAGAGGATGAGCTTAGGGGGCTAAGGAAAGCCCACACAAGTCTCTATGATGCAGAGGGCAGAGTTGGGATGTCGAGAAAAGACCCACACAAGCCCCTACCTACCAAGCTTTGGCTTTCAGTGTAGGGTGGGACCTGGGAAAAGAAGCACTGGCAGATATTCCAGGGACAAGTAGGGGGTTGGTGACAGTGAAGATAGGCTGATAGGGCCACTTTGAAGTGCCTGTGGAAATATACATGTCTAACACTGCCAAAACCAGGACTTCCCAAGACAAGCTGAAACCACAGACAACCCAAAACCTACTGGACACTGCACTGACCTTCAGAGATATGAGATCCAGCTCCATGAAGCAGAACGTAAGCACAAGCTTCCTCAACAAGGAAAACATCACAGGACATTAATCCAACTCCATGTATGGAGGCAGACTCCACAACCAAAAAGAACTATGACCTTGAGAACTACTTTTTTCTTATAAATCATGCTATATATTACCCCTACACATTTCTATCTTCACATTAGCCTTTTGTGGTGCTGTAGAGCTTTCCTATTTGTTTTTCTTTTTAAAAAATTTACTCTAAGAATTTTTGGCTGTCCTAAGATGGCAGAGGAATAGGACGGGGAGACCACTTTCTCCCCCACAAATTCATCAAAAGAACATTTGAACGCTGAGTAAACTCCACAGAACAACTCCTGAATGTTGGCAGAGGACATCAGGCACCCAGAAAAGCAGCCCATTGTCTTTGAAAGGAGGTAGGAAAAAATATAAAAATTAAAAAGAGAGACAATAGAGGTAGGGACAGAGATCCCTACCAGGAAGGGAGTCTTTAAAAAGAGAGAAGTTTCCAAACACCAAGAAACACTCTCACTGCCGAGTCTGTGGTGAGCCTTGGAAACTCAGTGGGCAACATAACCAGGAGGAAAAATAAATACATAATTAAAACCCACAGATTACATGCCCAATGGTAATTTCCAGTGGAGAAGCAGTGCAGACTCCCACATCCACCACTAGCAAGTGGGGGCTGGGCAGGGAGGCGCAGGCTGCATTGCTTAGGGAAAGGACTGTGTGTGAATGCCCCGAGGGCAATCTGAGGAAACTAACTTGAGATAGCAAACCAGACTGGGATAGCTATCCTGCAAAAAGCCCTAACCTAAGACACCACCAAGCTCGCTCACAGAACAAAGGACTGAGCAGAGCTAGCTAGCTGCAGACCAGCCCATCCCCTGCCAGAGACAGAAGGGGGCAATTGCGGACCCAGAGAGGCATCCTATACCAAACTGCAAGCAGACCTCGTTGCTAACCAAGACTTCTTGGGGTTTTGGACAGTCAACATCTGCCGGGAGGGTCACGGCCAGAGATCAGCTCCCCAGAAGAGACACACAGCACACCTGAGAAGGTGCACCGGATGTACACCCAGAAAACTGAGCAGCAGGGACAGAGGAGGGGATAGGTTGTAGCCTTCAGTTGAGGGCAACCTCGCTCACCAAGCACCTGGTCACCTGAGATGCTCGGACCTGGGAAGGGCACAAAATGTAGGCCCAACTGAGTCTGCGCCTTTGTGGACTATCCGAGTACCTGAACCTGAGTGGCTTAGACCTGGGAAGTGCATACAACCCAGGGCTGGCCTCAGGCTGTTCCTGGCAGAGCAACCTAGAGCCTAAGCAGTGTAGACAGGGAAAGCACACATGCTGTGAGAGGGGGCACACTCAGTGTGGCTGAGACATTGCGAGCAGTCAGTGTTATTTATTTGCAGTGGTCCTCCCTCCCCACAGAATGACTGAACTGCTGCTGCTAAGTCGCTTCAGTCATGTCTGACTCTGTGCGACCCTATAGATGGCAGACCACCAGGCTTCCCCATCCCTGGGATTCTCCAGGCAAGAACATTGGAATGGGTTGCCATTTCCTTCTCCAATGCATGAAAGTGAAAAGTGAAAGTGAAGTTGTTCAGTCGTGTCTGACTCTTAGTGACCCCATGGACTGCAGCCCACCAGGCTCCTCTGTCCATGGGATTTTCCAGGCAAGAGTGCTGGAGTGGGGTGCCATTGCCTTCTCCAGCATGACTGAACAAGTCATCCTAAAAAAATGCCCACCACCGTCCCCTTGTGTCAGGGCAGAAATTAGACACTGAAGAGGCCAACAAACAGAAGAAGCTAAAACAAACAGAGGGAACTGCCTTGGAAGAGACAGGTGCAATAGATTAAAACCCTGTAGTTAGCACCAACTACATACGAAGGGGCATATACATCTTGAGATGTATAAGCTGGATCAAGGAACTATCTGAAAATGAACTGACCCCACACTGTCCACAACAACACCAGAGAAAGTCCTAGATATATTTTTACTATTATAATTATTTAAATTAAAAAAAAAAAACTTTTTAAATTTTAAGTCCTTTATTACTGTTTTAATTTTCTTTTTTATAACCTACTATTAAGTAAGTAAGTGTTAGTCGCTCAATTGTGCCTGACCCTTTGCGACCCCACGGACTGCAGTCCTCTGTCCATGAGATTTTGCAAGCAAGGATACTGGAGTGGGTTGCCATTTCTTTCTCCAGGGGATCTTCCCAACCCAGGAATCAAACCGGCATCTCCTCCACTGCAGGCAGATTCTTTACCAATAACCTACTATTACTTTGCAAAAAAAAAAAAAAAAAAAGACCCAATTTTTCTAAAGCAAATTTCATGTATATATATTTTATAATTTTTGTGATTTTGTTTTTTCTTTAATATTGTATTTTAGAGAATCTAACCTCTACTCTAGATTTTTAATCTTTGATTTTTGGTATTTGTTATCAACTTAGTACTTTTAAGAAGCCAATCTTCAGTAACCATTTTTCATTGGGAGAGAGATTACTGGCTGGATTGCTCTCTCCCCCTTTAGACTCTCGTTTTTCTCCACCAGGTGGCCTCTATCTCCTCCGTCCCCCTTCTCTTCTATACCCAACTCTGTAAAACTCTTTGTGCGTTCCGGACGGTGGAGAACACTTAGGAAAATGATTACTGGCTGGATCTGTCTCTCTTCGTTTGATTCCCCCCTTCATCCTCTTGGCCACCTCTGTCTCCTTCCTCCCTCTTCTCTTCTCTGTATAACTCTGTGAACATCTCTGAGCATTCCAGACTGTGGAGAGCACATAAGGAAATGATTCCTGGCTAGCTTGCTCTCTCTTCCTTTGCTCTCTCCTCTTTTGATTCCACCACTTCTTCTCCTGGTCACCCGTAACATCCTCCTACCTCTTATCTTCTCCAAGTAACTCTGTGAACCTCTCTGGGTGTCCCTCACTGTGGAGACACTTTTCATCTTTAACCTAGATGTTTTATCATCGGTGCTGTATAGATGGAGAAGTCTTGAGGCTACTGTAAGAATAAGACTGAAAACCAGAGACAGGAGGCTTAAGTCCAAATCCTGAGAATACCAGAAAACTCCTGACTCCAGGGAATATTAATCAATAGGAGCTCATAAAACTCTTCCATACCTACACTGAAACCAAGCACCACACAAGGGCCAACAAGTTCCAGAGTAAGACATACTAAGCACATTCTCCAGCAACACAGGAACATAGCCCTGAGCTTCAATATACAGGCTGCCCAAAGTCACACCAAACAGACTGACATCTCATAACTCATTTCTGTACACTTCATTGCACTCCAGAGAGAAGAAATCAAGCTCCACCTACCAGAACACTGACATAAGCTTCCCTAACCAGGAAACCTTGACAAACCACCTGTACAACCCCACCCACAGTGAGGAAACTCCACAAGAAAGAGAACTCCATAAACTGCCAGAATACAGAAAGCCCACCCCAAACACAGCAATATAAACAAGATGAAAAGGCAGAGAAATACCCAACAGGTAAAGGAACAGGATAAATGAACACCAAACCAAACAAAAGAGGAAGAGATAGGGAATCTACCTGATAAAGAATTCCAAGTAATGATAGTGAAAATGATCCAAAATCTTGAAAACAAAATGGAGTTACAGATAAATAGCCTGGAGACAAGGATTGAGATGATGCAAGAAAGGTTTAACAAGGACTGAGAACAAATTAAAAAAAGAGTCAATCTATAAAGAATAATGCAATAAATGAGATCAAAAACACTCTGGAGGGAACCAACAGTAGAATAACTGAGGCAGAAGATAGGACAAGTGAGGTAGAAGATAGAATGGTAGAAATAAATGAAACAGAGAGAAAAAAAGAAAAACAAATTAAAAGAAATGAGGACAATCTCAGAGACCCCTGGTACAATGTTAAATGCCACAACATTGAAATCAGAGGAGTCCCAGAAGAAGAAGAAAAAAAGAAAGACCATGAGAAAATACTTGAGGAGATAATAGTTGAAAACTTCCCTAAAATGGGGGAGGAAATAATCACCCAAGTCCAAGAAACCTGGAGAGTCCCAAACAGTGTAAACCCAAGATGAAACACCCCAAGACATATATTAATCAAATTAACAAAAATCAAACACAAAGAACAAATATTAAAAGCAGCAAGGGAAAAACAACAACACAAAAGGGGATTCCCATAAGGATAACAGCTGATCTTTCAATAGAAACTCTTCAGGCCAGGAGGAAATGGCAGGACATACTGAAAGTGATGAAAGAAAATAACCTACAGCCCAGATGACTGTACCCAGCAAGGATCTCATTCAAATATGAAGGAGAAATCAAAAGCTTTCTAGACAAGCAAAAACTGAGATAATTCAGCACCACCAAACCAGCTCTCCAACAAATGCTAAAGGATATTCTCTAGACAGGAAACACAAAAAGGGTGTATAAACTCTAACCCCAAACAATAAAGTAAATGGCAATGGGATCATACTTATCAATAATTACCTTAAACGTAAATGGGTTGAATGCCCCAACCAAAAGGCAAAGACTGGCTGAATGGATACAAAAACAAGACCCCCTATATATGTTGTCTACAAGAGACCCACCAACAAACAGGGGACACACACAGACTGAAAGTGAAGGGCTAGAAAAAGTTATCCCATGCAAATAGAGACCAAAAGAAAGCAGGAGTAGCAATACTCATATCAGATAAAATAGACTTTAAAACAAAGGCTGTGAAAAGAGACAAAGAAAGACACTACATAATGATGAAAGGATCAATCCAAGAAGAAGATATAACAATTATAAATATATATGCACCCAACATAGGAGCACCACAATATGTAAGACAAATGTTAACAAGTAGGAAAGGGGAAATTAACAATAACACAATATACACAATAATTAAAGTGGGAGACTTTAATACCCCACTCACACCTATGGACAGATCAACTAAACAGAAAATTAACAAGGAAGCACAAACTTTAAGAGATACAATAGACCAGTTAGACCTAATTGATATCTATAGGACATTTCACCCCAAAACAGTGAATTTCACCTTTTTCTCAAGTGCTCACGGAACCTTCTCCAGGATAGATCACATCCTGGGCCATAAATCTAGCCTTGGTAAATTCAAAAAATTTGAAATCATTCCAAGCATCTTTTCTGACAATGCTGTAAGAGTAGATCTCAATTACAGGAGAAAAACTATTAAAAATTCCAACATATGGAGGCTGAACAACACGCTGCTGAATAACCAACAAATCACAGAAGAAATCAAAAAAGAAATCAAAATATGCATAGAAATGAGTGAAATTGAAAACACAGCAACCCAAAACCGTTGGGACACTGTAAAAGCAGTGCTAAGGGGAACGTTCATAGCAATACAGGCATACCTCAAGAAACAAGAAAAAAGTCAATTAAATAACCTAACTCTACTCATAAAGCAACTAGAAAAGGAAGAAATGGCGAACCCCAGGGTTAGTAGAAGGAAAGAAATCTTAAAAATTAGGGCAGAAATAAATGCAAAAGAAACAAAAGAGACCATAGCAAAAATCAACAAAGCCAAAAGCTGGTTCTTTGAAAGGATAAATCAAATTGACAAACCATTAGCCAGACTCATCAAGAAACAAAGGGAGAAAAAGCAAATCAATAAAATTAGAAATGAAAATGGAGGCAGTCCTAAGATGATGGAGAAATAGGACGGGGAGACCACTTTCTCCCCCACAAATTCATCAAAAGAACATTTCAACGCTGAGTAAATTCTACAAAACAACTTCTGAATGCTGGCAGAGGACGTCAGGCACCCAGAAAAGCAGATCATTGTCTTTAAAAACAGGTAGGAAAAATATAAAAGACAAAAAAAGAGACAAAGGAGGTAGGGAGGGAGCTCTGTCCTGGGAAGGGAGTCCTGGCCCGGGAAGGGAGTCTTAAAAAGAGAGAAGTTTCCAAACACCAGGAAACACTCTTTCTGCTGAGTCTGTGGTGAGCCTTGGAAACACAGAGGGCAACATAACAGGGAAGAAAAATAAATAATTAATTAAAACCAACAGATTATGAGCCCAACGGTAACTCCCCCAGTGGAAAAGCAGCACAGATGCTTGTATCCACCACTAGCAAGTCGGGGCTGGGCAAGGAGGGGTGGGCTGCAGTGCTTTTTAAGAATTGAGCCTGAATGCCATGAGTGTAACCAGAGCAAACTAACTTGGGCTAGCATACCAGACTCTGGGATAGCTACTACGCAAAAAGCTCTAACATAAGACACCACCAGGACCACGCACAGAACAAAGGATGGAACAGAAATAGCCAGCTGCAAACCATCCCCCTCCGGTGACAGGCAACGAGAGCCATAAGGGCTGGAAGGGGGCAATCACAGCCGTGGAGAGACTTTACCTACCAAACTGCAAGCAGGCTTCTTTGCTAAAACTTCTTGGGGTCCTGGACAGTCACTGTCTGCCTCACAAGGGGTGCCAGCAGTACACCCAGAAAACTGAGCAGCAGGGACAGGAAAGGTGATAAGTCACAGCGACTGCACTCGACAAACACCTGAGCTACTCGGTCCTAGGAAGGGCACAAAACGCAGGCCCAACCGAATCTGCACCTCTGAGGGCTACCTGAGAGCCGAGCCTGAGCGGCTTAGACCGGGGAGGTGCATGCAGCCTAGGGCCAGCCTCAGACGGTTTCTGGGGGAGCAACGTAGAGCCTGAGTGGAGTGTGCCATGTGCAGGGGCATGCCCAGCGTGGCTGAGACACTGATAGCACACTCCAGTGTTGTTTGCAGCATCCCTCCATCCCCGCAGTGCAACTGAACAAGTGAGCCTAAAAAAAAAATTTTAAAAAGTGTTCACCACTGCCCCCTTGTGTCAGAGCGGAAATCAGACACTGAAGAGACCAGCAAACAGAAGAAGCTAAACAGAGGGAACCGCCTTGGAAGTGACCTCACACTGCCCACACTATCAGAGAAAGTCACAGAAATATCTTTACTATTTTTACGACCATTCTCTTTCTTTTTTCTTTTTTGTTGATGTTGTTGATTGTTTTTTCTTTTCCTTTTCTTCTTTTTTTAACTTTTTAAAATTTTTAAGACCTATATTTCTCCTTTAATTGTAATTTTTATAACCTACTATAACATTTCAAAAAAAGACCATATTTTTAAAGCAAATGCAGTCTATATATTTTTTTTGTGGTGGTTGTTGTTGTTTTTCAATAATTCTCGTGACTTTGTTTTCTTCTTCTTCTTTTCTTTAATATTGTATTTTTGAAAATTCAACTGCTACTCTAGATTTTTAATCTTTGCTTTTTGGTATTTGTTGTCAATTTTGTACATTTAAAAACCCAATTTTCAATAGCCAATTTTACCTGAGAGCAAGATTACTGGCTTGGCCACTCTACTCCTTTGGACTCTCATTTTTCCCCACAAGGTTGTCTCTGCCTCCTCCGTCCCCCTTCTCTTCTCTACCCAACTCTGTGAATCTCTGTGTGTTCCAGACGGTGGAGAACACATAGGGAACTGGTTACTGGCTGGATCTGTCTCTCTCCTTTTCATTTAACTCTTTTATCCTCCTAGCCACCTCTGTCTACTTCCTCCCTCTCCTCTTCCCTCTATAACTCCATGAACATCTCTGAGCGGTCCAGACTGAGGAGCGAACATAAGGAAGTGATTACTGGCTAGCTTGCTTTCTCCTCTTTTGATCTCACCGCATCTTATTCCAGTCACCTCTAACTACTCCCTCCCTCTTCTCTTCTCCATGTAACTCTGTGAACCTCTCTGGGTGTCCCTCAATGTGGAGAAACTTTTCATCTTTAACCTAGATGTTTTATCATTGGTGCTGTATAGATGGAGAAGCCTTGAGGCTACTGTAAAAATAAACTGAAAACCAGAAGCAAGAGGCTTAGGTCCAAATCCTGAGAACATTAGAGAACTCCTGAATCCAGGGAACATTAATCGAAAGGAGCTCATCAAACACCTCCATACCTACACTGAAACCAAGCACCACCCAAAGGCCAACAAGTTCCAGAGCAAGACATACCACACAAATTCTCCAGCAACACAGGAACACATCCCTGAGCTTCAATATACAGGCAGCTCAAAGTTACTCCAAAACCATAGACAACTCATAACTCATTACTGGACACTTCATTGCACTACAGAGAGAAGAAATACAGCTCCATCCACAAGAACTCTGACATAAGCTTCCCTAACCAAGAAACCTTGACAAGCCACTGATACAACCCCACCCACAGCGAGGAAGCTCCATAATAAAGAGAACTCCACAAATTCCCAGAATACAGAAAGGCCACCCCAAAGGCAGCAATATAACCAAGATGAAGAGACAGAGGAATACCCAGTAGCTAAAGGAACAGGATAAATGCCCACCAAACCAAACAAAAGAGGAAGAGATACGTAATCTACCTGAGAAAGAATTCCAAATAATGATAGTGAAAATGATCCAAAATCTTGAAATCAAAATGGAATCACAGATAAATAGCCTGGAGAAGATGAAGAAAGGTTTTAAAGGACCTAGAAGAAATAAAAAAGTCAATATATAATGAATAATGAAATAAATGAGATCAGAAACACTCTGGAGGCAACAAATAGTAGAATAACGGAGGCAGAAGATAGGATTAGTGAAGCAGAAGATAGAATGGTATAACTAAATGATTCAGAGAAGAAAAAAGAACAATGAATTAAAAGAAATGAGGATGTCACAAACAGAAAAAAAAATAAAAGAAATGAGGACAATCGCAGAGACCTCCAGGACAATCTGAAACGCTCCAACATTCGAATTATAGGAGTCCCAGAAGAAGAAGACAAAAAGAAAGACCATGAGAAAATACTTGAGGAGATAATAGTTGAAAACTTCCCTAAAATGGGAAAGGAAATAATCACCCAAGTCCAAGAAACCCAGAGAGTCCCAAACAGGATTAACCCAAGGCAAAACACCCCAAGAGAAATATTAATCAAATTAACAAAGGTCAAACACAAAGAACAAATATTAAAAGCAGCAAGGGAAAAACAACAAATAACACACAAGGGGATTCCCATAAGGATAACTGCAGATCTTCCAATAGAAACGCTTCAGGCCAGGAGGGAATGGCAGGACATACTTAAAGTGATGAAAGACAATAACCTACAGCCCAGATGACTGTACCCAGCAAGGATCTCATTCAAATATGAAGGAGAAATCAAAAGCTTTCCAGACAAGCAAAAGCTGAGAGCATTCAGCACCACCAAACCAGCTCTCCAACAAATGCTAAAAGATATTCTCTAGACAGGAAACACAAAAAGGGCATATAAACCCGAACACAAAACAACAAACTAAATGGCAACAGGATCATACTTATCAATCATTACCTTAAATGTAAATGGGTTGAAAGCCCCAACCAAAAGGCAAAGACTGGCTGAATGGGTAAAAAAACAAGACCCCTATATATGCTGCCTACAAGAGACCCACCTCAAAACAAGGGACACATATAGACTGAAAGTGAAGGGCTGGAAAAAGATATTCCACACAAATAGAGACCAAAAGAAGGCAGGAGTAGCAATACTCATATCCGATAAAATAGACTTTAAAACAAAAGCTGTGAAAAGAGACAAAGAAGGCCACTACATAATGATTAAAGGATCAATCCAAGAAGAAGATATAACAATTATAAATATATATGCACCCAACATAGGAGCACCACAATATGTAAGATAAATGCTAACAAGTAGGAAAGGGGAAATTAACAATAATACAATAATAGTGGGAGACTTTAATACCCCACTCACATCTATGGACAGATCAGCTAAACAGAAAATTAACAAAGAAACACAAACTTCAAATGATACAATATACCACTTAGACCTAATTGATATATATAAGACGTTTCACCCAAAAAGAATGAATTTCACCTTTTTATCAAGTGCTCACGGAACCTTCTCTAGGATATATCACATCCTGGGTCATAAATCTAACCTTGATAAATTCAAAAAAATCGAAATCATTCCATGCATCTTTTCTGACCACAATGCTGTAAGAGTAAATTTCAATTAGAGGAGAAAAACTATTAAAAATTCCAACATATGGAGGCTGAACAACACATTTCTGAATAACCAACAAATCACAGAAGAAATCAAAAAAGAAATCAAAATATGCATAGAAAATAATGAAAATGAAAACACAACAACCCAAAACCTGTGGGACACTATAAAAGCAGTGCTAAGGGGTAAGTTCATAGCAATACGGACATACCTCAAGAAAGAAGAAAAAAGTCAAATAAATAACCTAACTCTACACCTAAAGCAACTAGAAAAGGAAGAAATGGAGAACCCCAGAGTTAGTAGAAGGAAAGAAATCTTAAAAATTAGGGCAGAAATAAATACAAAAGAAACAAAAGAGACCATAGCAAAAATCAACAAAGCCAAAAGCTGGTTCTTTAAAAGGATAAATAAAATTGACAAACCATTAGCCAGACTCATCAAGAAACAAAGGGAGAAAAAGCAAATCAATAAAATTCGAAATGCAAATGCAGAGATCACAACAGACAACACACAAATACAAAGGATCATAAGAGACTACTATCAGCAATTACACACCAATAAAATGGACAACATAGAAGAAATGGACAAATTCTTAGAAAAATACAACCTTCCAAAACTGAACCAGGAAGAAATAGAAAATCTTAACAGACCCATCACAAGCATGGAAATTGAAACTGTAATGAAAATTCTAGCAAACAAAAGCCCAGGTCCAGATGGTTTCACAGCTGAATTCTACCAAAAATTTAGAGAAGAGCTAACACATATCATAAACTCTTCCAGAAATTTGCAGAGGAAGGTAAACTTTCAAAGTCATTCTACGAAGCCACCATCACCCTAATACCAAAACCTGACAAAGATGCCACAGAAAAAGAAAACTACAGGCCAATATCACTGATGAAATAGAGGCAAATATCCTTAACAAAATTCTAGCAATCAGAATCCAACAACCCATTAAAAGATCATACACCATGACCAAGTGGGCTTTATCCCAGGGATGCAAGGATTCTTCAATATCCGAAAATCAATGTAATACACCACATTAACCAATTGAAAAATAAAAACCATATGATAATCTCAATACATGCAAAGAAAGCCTTTGACAAAATTCAACATCCATTTATGACAAAAACTCTCCAGAAATAAGGAATAGAAGGAACATACCTCAACATAATAAAAGCTATATATGACAAACCCACAGCAAACATTATCCTCAATGGTGAAAAATTGAAAGCATTTCCCCTAAAGTCAGGAACAAGACAAGGGTGCCCACTCTCACTGCCACTATTCAACATAGTTTTGGAAGTTTTGACCACAGCAATCAGAGCAGAAAAAGAAATAAAAGGAATCCAAATTGGAAAAGAAGAAGTAAAACTCTCACTGTTTGAAGATGACATGATCCTCTACATAGAAAACCCTAAAGACTCCACCAGAAGATTACTAGAGCTAATCAATAAATATAGTAAAGTTGCAGGATATAAAATCAACACACAGAAATACCTTGCATATACACTAATAATGAGAAAATAGAAAGAGAATTTAAGGAAACAATTCCATTCACCATTGCAACGAAAAGAATACAATACTTAGGAATATATCTACCTAAAGAAACTAAAGACCTTTATATAGAAACTATAAAACACTGGTGAAAGAAATCAAAGAGGACACTAATAGATGGAGAAATATACCATATTCATGGATCAGAAGAATCAATATAGTGAAAATGAGGATACTATCAAAAGCAATCTATAGATTCAATGTAATCCCTATCAAGCTACCAGGGGTATTTTTCACAGAGCTAGAACAAATAATTTCACAATTTGTATGGAAATACAAAAAACCTCGAATAGCCAAAGTAATCTTGAGAAAGAAGAATGGAACTGGAGGAATCAACCTGCCTGACTTCAGGCTCTGCTACAAAGCCACAGTCATCAAGACAGTATGATACTGTCATAAAGACAGAAATATAGATCAATGGAACAAAATAGAAAGCCCAGAGATAAACCTATGCACCTATGGAGACCTTATCTTTGACAAAGGAGGCAAGAATATACAATGGATTAAAGACAATGTCTTTAACAAGTGGTGCTGGGATACCTGGTCAACCACTTGTGAAAGAATGAAACTAGAACACTTTCTAACACCATACACAAAAATAAACTCAAAAGGGATTGAAGATCTAAACGTAAGACCAGAAACTATAAAACTCCTAGAGGAGAACATAGGCAAAACACTCTCTGACATAAATCACAGCAGGATCCTCTATGGCCCACCTCCCAGAATACTGGAAATAAAAGCAAAAATAAACAAGTGGGACCTAGTTAAACTTAAAACTTCTGTGCAATAAAGGAAATTATAAGCAAAGTGAAAAGACAGCCTTCTGAATGGGAGAAAATAATAGCAAATGAAGCAACTGACAAACAACTAATCTAAAAAATGTACAAGCAACTCCAGCAGCTTAATTCCAGAAAAATAAACCACCCAATAAAACAATGGGCCAAAGAACTAAACACATATATCTCCAAAGAAGACATACATATGGCTAACAAACACATAAGATGCTCAACATCACTCATTATCAGAGAAATGCAAATCAGAACCACAATGAGGTATCATTTCACACCAGTCAGAATGACTGTCATCCAAAAGTCTACAAACAATAAATGCTGGAGAGGGTGTGGAGAAAAGGGAACTTTCTTACACTGTTGGTGGCAATGCAAACTAGTATAGTCACTATGGAGAACAGTGTGGAGATTCCTTAAAAAACTGGAAATAGAACTGCCATCACTTCAGTTCAGTAGCTCAGTCGTGTCCGACTCTTTGTGACCCCATGAATCACAGCATGCCAGGGCTCCCTGTCCATCACCAACTCCCAGAGTTCACTCAAACTGACGTCCATTACTGGGGTCCAGCCCCAGTGGATCCAGGGAATTCGAAGGGTGGATGGAGTCGGCGAGGAAAGACTTATTTACTTATTAATATAAGATTAGTTTAGGAAGAAATAGTGTAGTAGGAAGATTAAGTGGAGGAAGAGGGCTGAATAGCTTGGATTATGCGGAAGACCAATAAAATTCCAGACAAGGAATTTGCACCATCTACATTGGGCCACCGGCACTCGCTTGAATATCTAAGGGTGCCTAGCCTTAGGCTCCCTTTCGTGCGGGTCTTAACAGCCAGGGCAAGTAAGTAGACTTGGCGAGCCTCCACGCCACAGATGGAAATGCAGCCTGAAATTAAGGCAAAGAGGAGAGGGAGGGAAAAAGAGAGAGAGACACGGGGGAAACCAGTCCAGCGACTGGCTCCTGCTCCTATTGTTTAGAAGGCCTTATATACCTTTTAGATTGTACATAGAGATCAATGGGTAATACAAAATTATGTAGTGTTAGCAGCCCAGACTCTTTCTGTATATCTTTTTGTATACAAAAGGTCTCAGGTGATTTACATTTTCTTTTGGCCAAGAGGCTTGTTAATACTTTTTGTCTCTCTTTCTTAATGAATGTTAATTTCGTTTCCCCTAAGTGTTTTTCTTTAATCTGCATCTCCTTAAAGCGCTAAAGTTACATCTCTATAGAACAAAGGTACAGTGGGTTATAACAAAGAAGGTACTTAACTCAAAGATCTAATGTTGCTAATACCAGGTCTACTACTTATTTTTCTATATACCAACTATATCTAAAAATAAAGGATATGAAAATTTGGCTGCAAGTATTGGCTCAACAAATGAAACTTTTAATCAGTCCTATTCTAATGACGTTGACTCCTTGGAAGCCCCTACATTCCTAGGATGTTTTAAGCTTCCTGTGCCTCCTGCGGTCAGGAGGCCTCAAACAATCACATGCGCAGCTGTATGAGTCCTGTAGGCAGACTAGAAAGCCATCAGAGAGGTTTTTGGATTGAAACACTCTTTCAAATGCAGAAGACTAAAGCCCTGAATTGACTTTTTCCAGAGAATATCAGAAGAGTGGAAAAGCAGACAGATTCTTATTTTTTGGAGGGTGGATGTTCAGGAAATGCCAGGGGGAACTCCTGAAGTCTGATCACGGCCTTGCGTATGTCAACTTCCTCCCTCATGACCTTGTCACGGGTGGGATTCCTCACGCTGGCTCCCAACAGTCGATCGAGTCGGTTTTGCCATCCAGCCATCTCGTCCTGTCATCCCCTTCTCCTCCTGCCCCCAATCCCTCGCAGCTTCAGAGTCTTTTCCAATTCGTCAACTCTTCACATGAGGTGGCCAAAGTACTGGAGTTTCAGCTTCAGCATCATTCCTTCCAAAGAACAACCAGGGCTGATCTCTAGAATAGACTGGTTGGATCTCACTACAGTCCAAGGGACTCTCAGGTCTTCTCCAACACCACAGTTCAAAAGCATTAATTCTTCGGTGCTCAGCTTTCTTCACAGTCCAACTCACACATCCATACATGGCTACTGCAAAAGCCATAGCCTTGACTAGATGGACCTCTGTTGGCAAAGTAATATCTCTGCTTTTCAATATGCTATCTAGGTTGGTGATAACTTTTCTTCCAAGGAGTAAGCGTCTTTTAATTTCATGGCTGCAGTCACCATCTGCAGTGATTTTGGAGCACCCCCCCCCCCAAAAAAAAAATGAAGTCTGTCACTGTTTCCACTCTTTCCCCATCCATTTCCCATGAAGTGATGGGACCGGAAGCCATGATCTTCGTTTTCTGAATGTTGAGCTTTAAGCCAACTTTTTCACTCTCCTCTTTCACTTTCATCAAGAGGCTTTTTAGTTCCTCTTCACTTTCTGCCATAAGGGTGGTGTCATCTGCATATCTGAGGTTATTGATATTTCTCCTGGCAATCTTGATTCCAGCTTGTGCTTCTTCCAGTCCAGGGTTTCTCATGATGTACTCTGCATAACAGTTAAATAATGCAAATTAAAATTACAGTGAGATACAATCTCACTGCAGTCAGAATGGCCATCAACAAAATGTCTACAAACAATAAATGATGGAGAGGGTGTGAAGAAATGGGAACACTCTTGCATTGCTGGTGGGAATGTAATTTGATACAGTCATTATGGAAGATGGTATGGAGATTCCTTATAAAACTAGGAATAAAACCACCATATGACTGAGCAATCCCACTCCTAGGCATATACCCTGAGGAAACCAAAATTGAAAAAGACACATGTTATTTGCAGTGCTATTTACAATAGCTAGAACACAGAAGCAACCTAGATGTCCATTTACAAATGAATGGATAAAGAAGCTGTGGTACTTATATAAAATGGAATATTACTTAACCATAAAAAGGAACACATGTGAGTCAGTTCTAATGAGGTGGATGAACCTAGAGCCTAATATACAGAGTGAAGTAAGTCAGAAAAAAAAAAATTAAATATTGTATCAGTTCAGTTCAGTCACTCAATCATGTCCGACTCTTTGCGACCCCATGAATTGCAGCACACCAGGCCTCACTGTCCATCATCAACTCCCAAAGATCACTCAAACTCACATCCATCAAGTCAGTGATGCCATCCAGCCATCTCATCCTCTGTCATCACCTTCTCCTCCTGCCCCCAATCCGTCCTAGCATCAGAGTCTTTTCCACTGAGTCAACTCTTCACATGAAGTGGCCAAAGTACGGGAGCTTCAGCTTTAGCATCATTCCTTCCAAAGAAATCCCAGGGCTGATCTCCTTTAGAATGGACTAGTTGGATCTCCTTGCAGTCCAAGGGACTCTCAAGAGTCTTCTCCAATACCACAGTTCAAAAGCATCAATTCTTCAGTGCTCAGCTTTCTTCACAGTCCAACTCTCACATCCATACATGACTACTGCAAAAACCATAGCCTTGACTAGGCGGGCCTTTGTTGGCAAAGTAATATCTCTGCTTTTCAATATGCTATCTAGGTTGGTGATAACTTTCCTTCCAAGGAGTAAGTGTCTTTTAATTTCATGGCTGCAGTCACCATCTGCAGTGATTTTGGAGCCCAAACAGATAAAGTCTGACACTGTTTCCACTGTTTCCACCATCTATTTGCCATGAAGTGATGGGACCAGATGCCATGATCTTCATTTTCTGAATGTTGAGCTTTAAGCCAACTTTTTCACTCTCCTCTTTCACTTTCATCAAGAGGCTTTTTAGTTCCTCTTCACTTTCTGCCATAAGGGTGGTGTCATCTGCATATCTGAGGTTATTGATATTTCTCCTGGCAATCTTGATTCCAGCTTGTGCTTCTTCCAGTCCAGGGTTTCTCATGATGTACTCTTCATATAAGTTAAATAAGCAGGGTGACTATATACAGCCTTGATGCACTCCTTTTCCTATGTGGAACCAGTCTGTTGTTCCATAACTGTTGCTTCCTGACTTGCATACAGATTTCTCAAGAGGCAGGTCAGGTGGTCTGGCATTCCCATCTCTTTCAGAATTGTCCACAGTTTATTGTGACCCACACAGTAAAAGTCTTTGGCATACTGATTTATATATATGGAAATCTAGAAAGATGGTGCTAATGAATTCATTTGCAGTGCAGAAATGAAGAAATAGACATAGAGAACAGACTTATGGACATGGGGATAGGGAAAGGGAGAGCATGAGATGTATGGAGAGAGTAACATGGAAACTTATAATACGATATGTAAAATAGATACCCAATGAGAACTTGTTCTATGACTCAGGGAACTCAAACAGGTTGTCTGTGGCAATCTAGAAGGGTGGAATGAGGAGGGATGGGAGGGAGGTTCAGGAGGGAGGGAACATGGGAGTACCTATGGCTGATTCTCGCTGACATTTGAGAGAAAACAGCAAAATTCTGTAAACCAATTATTCTTCAATTAAAAGATATATAGTGGCAAAAAAAGAAAAAAAGAGATGCTTCTGACTTCTTTCTGAGAAGTTATCCGACAGTGTAGTTCCACCTCATCAAAGTAACACTGGTATGGCAGTCAACACTCACAGAACACTCTCACCTGACATGTTTTCCAATGGAATGATGAAGTGTGTCCTAGCTGTGTCTTCACATAACTTTGAAAGAGCCAGGAAACATGTTTTTGTGAACCTGTCATTTGGGGCCTTATGGTAAAATCAGTATTTTCCACCTATTAAAGCTGGATATTTGAAGCCTCAAACCGGCCTTGAAATCACACTGGTTTATTATTTTCTTCATTACAACATCACCTTTAGTAAAGTTTTTGAGTTTTCTGAAACAAGCTACTTCCTAATTCTTGATGGATAGTTACTGTCAGTACCATTTAACCTACTTAGAATAACAACAGATATGGCAGTCAACAGTCACATAACACTCTCCTCTGATAACTTTTCTCCTGGAATGGTACAGTGTGTCCTAGGAGTGTTTCTTACAGCTCTGGTATTGCAGGGAAATATGTTTTTGTAAACCTGAGAATTGGGGACTGAGGGCAAAAGAAGTTTTTTCCCAAGTGAAAGCTTGGAGGGTTGCAGCCTTAAACGTGCCAAAAAAACACCTCATTGGTTCATTTTTCTCTTCATTACAAAAACTTCTTTGGCCATATTTTTGAGTTTTCTCAAATTAAAAGGATGCTTCTAATTTCTTTCTGGAATTATCTGACAGTATAGTTTCACCTAATCAGAGTAACAACAGTTATGGCAGTCAACACACACAGAAACTCTCCCTTGACATGATATCTCACGGAATGGTATAGTGGATTCTAGAAGTGTCATTATACAACTCTGAAACAAGCAGAACATTCTTTTGTGATCCTGGGAATTGGGACTTTTGATAAAATGATACTTTTCAACTGTGGAATATGGACGATTGCAACCTTAAGCCTACCAAAAAGAACACAGTTTCATTTTTCTCTACATTACAACAACTGCTTTGGCCAAGTTTTTGAGTTTTCTGAAACAAACTGGCTGTTTGCCCCACTTCTTGCTTGGAAGTCATCTGACAGTACTGACTCACCTAATTAGGACCACAATGATTATGGCAGTCAGCACTCAAAGAATACTTTCACCTGATCTCTTTTCACATGAAATGATTTAGTGTTTCCTAGGTGTGTCTTTAAAGCTATGAAAATGTAGGGAAACTTGTTTTTGTGAACCAGGGAATTGGGGTCAGATTGAAAAAGAATTTTCTGATTGTGAATGCTGGATAGTGGCAGCATGAAACCAGTCAGAAAAATACAGTGGCTCATTTTTCTGTTCATTACAACAAACTTGGTCAAGTTTTTGAGTTATATGAAAGCCTTTGACTGTGTTGATCACAATAAACAGTGGAAAATTCTGAAAGAGATGGGAATACCAGACCACCTGACCTGCCTCTTGAGAAACCTGTATGCACGTCAGGAAGCAACAGTTATGGAACAACAGACTGGTTCCACATAGGAAAAGGAGTACGTCAAGGCTGTATATTGTCACCTTGCTTATTTAACTTATATGCAGAGTACATCATGCTAAATGCCAGGCTGGATGAAGCACAAGCTGGAATCAAGATTGCCAGGAGAAATATCAATAACCTCAGATATGCAGATGACACCACGCTTATGGCAGAAAGTGAAAAGGAACTAAAAAGCCTCTTGATGAAAGTGAAAGAGGAGGGAGGCGGTCCTAAGATGGCAGAGGAATAGGACGGGGAGGCCACTTTCTCCCTCACAAATTCATCAAAAGCATATCAATGCTGAGTAAATTCCACAAAACAACTTCTGAATGCTGGCAGAGGACATCAAGCATCCAGAAAAGCAGATCATTGTCTTCAAAAACAGGTAGGAAAAAATATAAAAGATGAAAAAAGAGACAAAAGAGGTAGGGTGGGAGCTCAGTCCCAGGAAGGGAGTCTTAAAAAGAGAGAAGTTTCCAAACACCAGTAAACACTCTCGCTGCTGAGTCTGTGGTGAGCCTTGGAAGCACAGAGGGCAACATAACAGGGAGGAAAAATAAATAAATAATTAAAACCAACAGATTACGAGCCCAACGGTAACTCCCCTAGTGGAGAAGCAGCGCAGATGCCTGCATCCACCACCAGCAAGTGGGGGCTGGGCAGGGAGGTGCGGGTTGCAGTGCTTTTTAAGAATTGGTCTGGAGTGCCCCAAGTGTAACCAGAGCAAACTAACTTGGGCTAGCAAACCAGACTGTGGGATAGCTACCACGTGAAAAGCTCTAGCATAAGACACTGCCAATAACATAAGACACCACCAGGACCACGCACAGAACAAAGGACAGAACAGAATTAGCTGGCTGCAGACCATACCCCTCCAGTGACAGGCAGCCAGAGCAGGAAGGGCTGGAAGGGGGCAATAGCAGCCCCAGAGAGACATTAACTACCAAACTGCAAGCAATCTTCTTTGCTAAGACTTCCTGGGGTTCTGGACAGTCACCATCCGCCTGAAAAGGGGCACCAGTTATACACCCAGAAAACTGAGCAGCAGGGATTGGAAAGGCGATAAGTTGCAGCAACCGTGCTTGCCAAACACCTGAACTACTCAGACTTGGGAAGGGCACAAAAGACAGGCCCAACTGAGTCTGTGCTTCTGAGGACTACCTGAGTGCCTGCGCCTGAGTGGCTTAGACCGGGGAGGTGCATGCTGCCCAGGACCGGCCTCAGACAGTTCCTGGCGGAGCAACCTAGAGCCTGAACGGTGTGTGCCATGAGCAGGGGCAGGCCCAGCGGGGCTGAGACACTGCGAGCACATGCCAGTGTTATTTGTTTGCAGCATCCCTCCCTCCCCACAGCGCGACTGAACAAGTGAGCCAAAAAAAAGTGTCCACCACCGCCCCCCTTGTGTCAGGGCAGAAATTGGACAGTGAAGATACCAGCAAACAGAAAAGAAGCTAAAACAGAGGGAACCGCCTTGGAAGTGACAGGTACAATAGATTAAAACCCTGTTGTTAGTACCGACTAAATAGAAAGGGGCCTATAGATCTTGAGAAATATAAGCCGGACTAAGGAACTGTCCAAAAATGAACTGACCCAACACTGCCCACAACAATGCCAGAGAAAGTCCCAGATATATCTTTACTACTTTTACAAACATTCTTTTTGGTTTTGTTTTTTCTTCTTTTCTTTTTCTTCTTTTTTTAACAATTTTTAATTTTTAAGTCCTCTATTTCTCCTTTAATTTTTGTTTTTATAACCTATATTACTTTTCAAAAAAAAGACCCTATTTCTAAAGCAAACACCATATATTTTTTTTGTGTGGTTGTTATTGATGTTTTTTAATAATTCTTGTGACTTTGTTTTTTTTTTCCTTCTTTTTTCTTCTTCTTCTTTTCTTTAATATTGTATTTTTGAAAATTCAACCTCTACTCTAGATTTTTAATCTTTATTTTTTTGGTATTTCTTATCAATTATATACCTTTAAAAACCAATGTTCAGTAACCATTTTTACTTGAGAGCAAGATTACTGGCTTGAGTGCTCTCTCTTCCTTTTTCTCCACAAGGTTGTCTCTGTCTCCTCCCTCCACCTTCTATTCTCTACCCAACTATGTGAATCTCTGTGTTCCAGATGGTGGAGAACACATAGGGAACTGGTTACTGGCTGGACCTGTCTCTCTCCTTTTCATTTCCCTCTTTAATCCTCCTGGCCACCTCTGTCTCCTTCGTCACTTTCCTCTTCTCTGTATAAATCTGTGAAAATCTCTGAGCGGTCCAGACAATGGAGCACACATAAGGAAGTGATTACTGGCAAGCTTGCTCTCTCCTCTTTTGATCTCACCTCATCTCATTCCAGTCACCTCTAACTACCACTTCCCTCTTCTCTTCTCCATGTAACTCTGTGAACCTCTCTGGGTGTCCCTCAATGTGGAGAAACTTTTGGTCTTTAACCTAGATGTTTTATCATTGGTGCTGTATAGATGGAGAAGTCTAGAGGCTACTGTAAAAATAAAACTGAAAACCAGAAGCAAGAGGCTTAAGTCCAAATCCTGAGAACATCAGAGAACTCCAGACTCCAGGGAACATTAATCAATAGGAGCTCATCAAACGCCTCCATACCTACACTGAAACCAAGCGCCACCCAAGGGCCAATAAGTTCCAGAGGAAGACATACCACACAAATTTTCCAGCAACACAGGAACACATCCCTGAGCTTCAATACACAAGCAGCTCAAATTTACTCCAAAACCACTGACATCTCATAACTAATTATTGGACACTTCATTGCACTCCAGAGAGAAGAAATCCAGCTCCACCCAGCAGAACACTGACACAAGCTTCCCTAACCAAGAAACCTTGACAAGCCACTGATACAACCCCATCCACAGTGAGGAAACTCCATAATAAAGAGAACTCCACAAACTGCCAGAATACAGAAAGCCCATCCCAAACACAGCAATATAACCAAGATGAAGAGACAGAGGAATACCCAGTAGGTAAAGGAACAGGAGAAATGCCCACCAAACCAAACAATAGAGGAAAAGATAGGGAATCTACCTGATAAAGAATTCTGAATAATGATAGTGAAAATGATCCACAATCTTGAAATCAAAATGGAATCACAGATAAATAGCCTGAAGACAAGGATTGAGAAGATGCAAGAAAGGTTTAACAAGGGCCTAGAAGAAATAAAAAAGAGTCAATATATAATAAATAATGCAATAAATGAGAACAGAAACACTCTGGATGCAACAAATAGTAGAATAACGGAGGCAGAAGATAGGATTAGTGAAATAGAAGATAGAATGGTAGAAATAAATGAATCAGAGAGGAAAAAAGAAAAACGAATTAAAAAAAAATGAGGACAAGCTCAGAGACCTCCAGGACAATATGAAATGCTCCAACAATCGAATTATAATTGTCCTGGAAGAAGAAGACAAAAAGAACGACCATGAGAAAATCCTTGAGGAGATAATAGTTGAAAACTTAGCTATAATGGGGAAGGAAATAATCACCCGAGTCCAAGAAACCCAGAGAGTTCCAAACAGGATAAACCCAAGGCAAAACATCCCAAGAAACATCTTAATCAAATTAACAAAGATCAAACACAAAGAACAAATATTAAAAGCAGCAAGGGAAAAACAATAAATAACACACAAGGGGATTCCCATAAGGATAACAGTTGATCCTTCAATAGAAACACTTCAGGCCAGGAGGGAATGGCAGGACATACTTAAAGTGATGAAAGACAATAACCTACAGCCCAGATGACTGTACCCCGCAAGGATCTCATTTAAATATGAAGGAGAAATCAAAAGCTTTCCAGACAAGCAAAAGCTGAGAGCATTCAGCACCACCAAACCAGCTCTCCAACAAATGCTAAAGAATATTATCTAGACAGGAAACACAATAAGGGTGTATAAACCCGAACCCCAAAATATAAAGTAAATGGCAACGGGATCATACTTATCAATAATTACCTTAAACATAAATGGGCTGAATGCCCCAACCATAAGACAAAAACTGGTTGAATGGATACAAAAACAAGACCCCTATATGTGTAGTCTACAAGAGACCCACCTCAAAACAAGGGACACATACAGACTGAAAGTGAAGGACTGGAAAAAAATATTCCATGCAAATAGAGACCAAAAGAAAGCAGGAGTAGCAATACTCATATCAGATAAAATAGACTTTAAAACAAAGGTTGTGAGAAGAGACAAAGAAAGACACTACATAATGATCAAAGAATCAATCCAAGAAGAAGATATGACAATTATAAATATATATGCACCCAACATAGGAGCATCACAATATGTAAGACAAATGCTAACAAATATGAAAAGGGAACTTAACAATAACACAATAATACACAATAATTAAAGTGGGAGGCTTTAAACCCCACTCACACCTATGGACAGATCAACTAAACAGATAATTAACAAGGAAACACAAACTTTAAAAGATAAAATAGACCAGTTAGACCTAATTGATATCTATAGGACATTTCACCCCAAAATATGAATTTCACCTTTTTCTCAAGTGCTCACGGAACCTTCTCCAGGATAGATCACATCCTGGGCCATAAATCTAACCTTGATAAATTCAAAAAAATTGAAATCATTCCAAACATCTTTTCTGACCAAAATGCATTAAGATTAGATCTCAATTACAGGAGAAAAACTATTAAAAATTCCAACTTATGGAGGCTGAACAACACACTTCTGAATAACCAGTAAATCACAGAAGAAATCAAAAAAGAAATCAAAATATGCATAGAAAAT
>NW_024070207.1:85422861-85521511 GCF_014754425.2 Oryx dammah | reverse complement strand
CCATTTATGATAAAAACTCTCCAGAAAGCAGGAATAGAAGGAACATACCTCAACATAATAAAAGCTATATATGACAAACCCACAGCAAACATTATCCTCAATGGTGAAAAATTGAAAGCATTTCCTTTAAAGTCAGGAACAAGACAAGGGTGCCCATTCTCACCGCCACTATTCAACATAGTTCTGGAAGTTTTGGCAACAGCAATCAAAGCAGAAAATGAAATAAAAGGAATCTAAATTGGAAAAGAGGAAGTAAAACTCTCACTGTTTGCAGATGACATGATCCTCTACATAGAAAACCCTAAAGACTCCACCAGAAAATTACTGGAGCTAATCAATGAATATAGTAAAGTTGCAGCATATAAAATCAACAGACAGAAATCGCTTGCATTCCTATACACTAATAATGATAAAGTAGAAAAAGAAATTAAGGAAACAATTCCATTCACCATTGCAACGAAAAGAATAAAATAATTAGGAATATATCTACCTAAAGAAACTAAAGACCTATATATAGAAGACTAGAAAACATTGGTGAAAGAAATCAAAGGGGACACTAATAATTGGAGAAATATACCATGTTCATGGATTGGAAGAATCAATATAGTGAAACGGAGGATACTACTCAAAGCAATTTACAGATTCAATGCAATCCCTATCAATCTACCAGGGGTATTTTTCACAGAGCTAGAACAAGTAATTTCACAATTTGTATGGAAATACAAAAAAACCTCGAATAGCCAAAGCAATCTTGAGAAAGAAGAATGGAACTGGAGGAATTAATCTGCCTGACTTCAGGCTCTACTACAAAGCAACAGTCATCAAGAAAGTATGATACTGGCATAAAGACAGAAATATAGATCAATGGAATGGAATAGAAAGCCCAGAGATAAATCGACACACCTATGGACACCTTATCTTTGACAAAGGAGGCAAGAATATACAATGGATTAAAGACAATCTCTTTAACAAGTAGTGCTGGAAAAACCGGTCATCCACTTGCCAAAGAATGAAACTAGAACACTTTCTAACACCATCCACAAAAAATGAACTTAAAATGGATTAAATATCTAAACGTAAGACCAGAAACTGTAAAACTCCTAGAGGAGAACATAGGCAAAACACTCTCCGACATAAATCACAGCAGGATCCTCTATAATTCACCTCCTAGAATACTGTAAAGAAAAGCAAAAATAAACAAGTGGGACCTAATTAAAATTAAAAGCTTCTGCACAACAAAGGAAACTATAAGCAAGGTGAAAAGACAGCCTTCTGAATGGGAGAAAATAATAGCAAATGAAGCAACTGACAAACAACTAATCTCAAAAATATACAAGCAACTCCTGCAGCTCAATTCCAGAAAAATAAATGACCCAATCAAAAAATGGGCCAAAGAACTAAATAGATATTTCTCCAAAGAAGACATACAGATGGCTAAGAAACACATAAGAAGATGCTCAACATCCCTCATTATCAGAGAAATGCAAATCAAGACCACAATGAGGTACCATTTCACACCAGTCAGAATGGCTGTGATCCAAAAGTCTACAAGCAACAAATGCTGGAGAGGGTGTGGAGAAAAGGGAACCCTCTTACACTGTTGGTGGCAATGCAAACTAGTATAGTCACTATGGAGAACAGTGTGGAGATTCCTTAAAAAACTGGAAATAGAACTGCCTTATGACCCAGCAATCCCACTGCTGGGCATACACACTGAGGAAACCAGAATTGAAAGAGACACATGTACCCCAATGTTCATCGCAGCACTGTTTATAATAGCCAGGACATGGAAAAAACCTAGATGTCCAAAAGCAGACGAATGGATAAGAAAGCTGTGGTACATATACACAATGGAGTATTACTCAGCCATTAAAAAGAATACATTTGAATCAGTTCTAATGAGGTGGATGAAACTGGAGCCGATTATACAGAGTGAAGTAAACCAGAAAGAAAAACATCAAATAAGTATATTAACACATATACATGGAATTTAGAATGATGGTAATGATAACCCTGTATGTGAAACAGCAAAAGAGACACAGATGTATAGAATAGACTTTTGGACTCTTGGGAGAGGGAGAGGGTGGGATGATTTGGGAGAATGGCATTGAAACATGTATAATATCATGTAAGAAATGAATCGCCAGTGTAGGTTCGATACAGGAAGCAGGATACTTGGGGCTGGTGCACTGTGATGACTCAGAGAGATGATATGAAGAGGGAGGTGGGAGGGGGGTTCAGGATTGAGAACTCATGTACACCCGTGGCTGATTCATGTCAATGTATGGCAAAACAAATACAGTATTGTAAAGTAAAATTTAAAAAAAAATGAAGTGAAAGAGGAGAGTGAAAAAGTTGGCTTGAAGCTCAACATTCAGAAAACTAAGATCATGGCATCTGGTCCCATCACTTCATGGGAAATAGATGGGGAAACAGTGGAAACAGTGGCAGACTTTATCTTTTTGGGCTCCAAAATCACTGCAGATGGTGATTGCAGCCATGAAATAAGACACTTACTCCTTGGAAGGAAAGTTATGACCAACCTAGATAGCATATTCAAAAGCAGGGACATTACTTTGCCAACAAAGGTCTGCCTAGTCATGGCTATGGTTTTTGCAGTAGTCATGTATGGATGTGAGAGTTGGACTGTGAAGAAACCTGAGCGCTGAAGTATTGATGCTTTTGAACTGTGGTATTGGAGAAGACTCTTGAGAGTCCCTTGGACTGCAAGGAGATCCAACCAGTCCATTCTGAAGGAGTTCAGTCCTGGGATTTCTTTGGAAGGAATGATGCTAAAGCTGAAACTCCAGTACTTTGGCCACCTCATGCGAAGAGTTGACTCATTGGAAAAGACTCTGATGCTTGGAGGAATTGGGGGCAGGAGGAGAAGGGGAAGACAGAGGATGAGATGGCTGGATGGCATCACCGACTTGATGGACGTGAATTTGAGTGAACTCAGGGAGTTGGTGATGCACAGGGAGGCCTGGCGTGCTGTACTTCATGGGGTCACAAAGAATTGGACACAACTGAGCGACTGAACGGAAGTGAACAACACTTTGCTTATAACTTTAGTTTTTAAAATAAAAAGGATGCTTCCAACTTCTACAGGGAAGTCATCTTAGAGTACAGTTTCATCTAATCAGAGTAGCAACAGATATGGCAGCCAACTCTCACAGAACACTCTCCCCGACCTCTTTTCTCATGAAATGGTACAGTGTTTCCTAGATGTGTCTTTAGAAAGCTCTGAGAATGCAGGAAAACTTGTTTCTGTGAACCCAGGAAATGGATCTTTTATCAAAGGAAGTATTTTCTCACAGTGAAAGCTGTTTAGTTACAGGCTCAAAGCTGCCAGAAAAAAACATACTGGTTCATTTCCTCTTCATTAACACAACAGCTTTGGTCAAAGTTTTGAGTATTTTAAAATCAACAGGTCCCTTGCCATTTCTTACTGGAAAGTCATATGATAGTAGTATCACCTAATCAGTGTAACAACCAGTATTTGTAGTCAACACTCACAGAACACTGTCTCCTGAAGTCTCTTCTTATGAATAGGTACAACATGTCCTAGGAGTTTCTTTACATAACTCTGAAATTTTTGTGAACCTGGGAGTTGGAGCCTGATGGCAAAAGAAGTTGTTTCCACTGTGAAAGCTGGATAGTTTTGGCCTCAAACCTGCCAGAAAGACACACTAGCTTATTTTTCTCTGCATTACAACATCTTTGGTTAAGTTTTTGATTATTTTGAATTCAATGGGCTGCTTGCCACTTCTTTCTGGGAAGTCATTTGACAGTACAGTTTCACCTATTCAGGGTAAAACTGTATGGTAGTCAACACTCACAGAACACTCTATGCTTACATCTTTTCTGATGGAATAGTACATGATATTGAAGAGGGAAAGTTAAAATTTTACATAACCTCCTTCTCCTGCTGCTGCTGTAACTCAGCTTGCCCCTTGCAAAGTCTAGATCACATAAGTCATACAGTCTCAGAAAGTGGGGACTTGCAATACTAGGAACTGGAGTTTATCTCACTCACCCTTGTCTTGCTCTTTGCAATCACCCAGCCCCTGCAAACCTGCTTAATCATGCCTGTCTAAGCCAGGCACCCCTCTCCATCTTGACTGCTGTTCCCATGTGCACAAAACCCCTTAGTTTAAACCAGCCTATTAACAGCTAGTGCTGCCTACTATAGTCTGTCTATAAAAACTCTGTAATCCCTTTGTTCAGGGCTCAGAGCTTGGAGTGTTAACTCCTCTGGTCCTGCTGGCATAATAAACCTAAGTTCTCCAACTATTCAAGTGTAGTGCTTAGTTTCTCAAGTATTGGTTTCTGCAACAGTATTATAGGAGTATCTTTACACAGCTCTGAAACTGCAGTGAAATGTGTTTTTGAGAACTGAGGAATTGGGGCCTGATTGCAAAAAAAAGTATTTTCCAACTCTGAAAGCTGGATTGTTACAGCTTCACACCTACCAGAAAAACATATTGATTCATCATTCTTTTCATTACAACAACAACTTTGGTCATGATATTTAATTTTCTGAATAAAAAGTATGTATCTGACTTCTTGCTGGGAAGTCATCTGGCAGTTTCACCTAGTCAGAATAACAACACATATGGCAGTCAACACTCACAGAACTCTCTCACTTGATATCTTTTCAAATGATATGGTACAGTGTGGCCTACATGCATCTTTATACAATTCTGAAACAGCCAGGAAGCATGCTTTTGTGAAGTTGGGAATTGGGCACTTATGGTAAGTTTATATTTTCCACCTGTGAAAACTGGATAATTGCAGCCTCCAACCTGCCAAAAAAACCAGACTGGTTCATTTTTCTCTTAATTACAACAGCAGCTTTTACAGTGAACAAAATCAGATTAATAATCTCTGAAGAAGAAGATTTAGCTTTGGGACCAGGGACCAGGCATGATTACCTTAGAGGTTTTGTGTAGCAGTGTTTTATTAAAGTATAAAAAGAGACAGAGAACATAGACATATGTCTATGTCTTCTTAGACATCAGAAGGGGGACAGAGACTGCCCCCTTGCTAGTCTTCAGATGGATGTTTTATATCTGTTATAAAGCTATTAACCAGATAGAGACACATCAAGGCTGACAGTGTTTCCCAGGCCCCTCTCCCACAAATACATTTTTGATATAGGATAGCACAAGATGTGTCATCCCTCAGACATAAAACAGTTGATATGAATACTGATTTGTTAAGCTATTATCAGCCCAAGGTTTGAGAAAAGAAAAAAAGCTAGCCTTAGGAGGAACCATTTTGAAGAAAGGCAAATTCCAAAGCAAATACATAGTTTCATTAACATAGCTTAAGTAAAACATTTCCATAAGAAAAATACATTGGTTAGCTCAAGGTTTGAGAAAAGTTAAGTTCCAGTGAAACCAGGAGTTGCCATGGCAACACAGAATTTTAAGAGATATTTGCAGCCTATGTCCTCCATTTGGAGACCCCTGGCCTTCCTGCCTCTTACCCTCTCACTTTCGTCAATGTTTCAGTTTTCTAAAGAAACAGGTTGCTTTCCACCTCTTGCTCTTCAGAAGTCACCTGACAATACCATTTCACACAATCTGGGTAAGAACAGGTATGGCTGTCAACACTCAAAGAATACTCTTTCCTGACCTCTTTTCTCATGGAATGGTACATTGTTTCCTAGATATGTCTTTACAAAGCTCTGAAAATGCAGGGAAATTTGTTTGTGTGAACCTGGTAAGTAGGGCCTGATTGAAAAGGAAGTATTTGCCCATTGTGAATGCTGTATAGTTACAGCCTGAAACCTGCCAGAAAAAAAAAAAAAAAACAGTGTTTCATTTTTCTCTTCATTACAACAGCAGCTTTGGCCAAGTTTTTGAGTTATCTGAAAGCAACAGGCTGCTTGCCACTTCTTCTGGGAAGTCATCTAACAGTACAATTTCACCTATTCAGAGTAACAACTGGTATGGTAGTCAACATTGACAGAACACACTCTTCTGACATGTTTTCTCATGGAATGGTTCAAATGTCCTAGGAGTGTCTTTACACAGTCTGAAACTGCAGGTAAACATGTTTTTGTGAACCTGGGAATTGGGGCCTGATGGTAAAAGAAGTATTTTCCCCCAGTGAAACCTGAATACTTGCAGCATTAAACTTCCCAGAAAAACACACTGGTTCCTTTTTCTCATCATTTCAATAACTGCTTTCATCAAATTTTTGCATTTCAATAACAATGTCATCAAATTGTCTTTGAAAGAAACAGGCTTCTTGTCACTTCTTGCTGGGAAATCACCTGGTAGTACCATTTCACCAGTTCAGAAAACAACAGTTATGGCAGTCAGCACTCAAGGAACACTTACCCTAACCTCTTTTCTCATTGAATGGTACTGTATTTTCTAGGTATATCTTTACAAAGCTCTGAAATTGCAGGGAAACTTGGCTTTTGTGAACCAGGAAATTGGGGCCTGATGCCAAAACAAGTATTTCCCCAACTGATGTTCTTCATTACAAGAGCATCTTTGGATAATTGCAGCCTAAAACTTGCCAGAAAAAAAAGCCCTGGTTCATTTTTCTTTTCATTACAACAGCTTTGGTCACGTTTTTGAGTTTTTTGAAAGAAACAGACTGCTTGCCATTTCTTCCTGGGAAGTCATCAGACAGTACATTTTTACCTAATCATGGTATCTAGAGTTATGGCAGTCAAGACTCACAGAACATTATCACCTGACTAATTTTTTCATAAAATGGTATAGTGTGTCCGAGGTGTGTCTTTACACAGCTGTGAAACTGTTGGGAAGAATGTTTTTGTGAACCTGTGAATTGGGGCCTGTTTGGAAAAAAAGTATTTCTCCCCAGTGAAACCTGAACAGTTGCAAACTAAAACTTGCCAGAAAAACACACTGGCTCATTTTTCTCTTCATTACAACAGCAGCTTTAGTAATGATTTTGAGTATTATGAAATAAAAAGGATGCTTTTGACTTCATGCTGGGAAGCCAACTGACAGTACAGATTCACCTAATCAGTGTAAAAACATGTATAGCAGTCAACACTCACAGAATACTCTCCTGACACTTTTCCTCATGGAATGGTATACTGTGTTGAAGATGTGTCTTCACACATTTTTTAAACAGCCAGGAAACATGCCTTTTTGAACCTGCAAATTGGGCCCTTTTTGTAAAAGCTATATTTTCCACCTGTGGAAGCTGGATAATTACAGCTTCATACTTGCAAGAAAAAAGCCACTGGTTCATTTTACTCTTCATTACCACAGTTTTGGTCAAGTTTTTGAGTTTTCTGAAAGAAACAGGCTGCTTGCCATTTCTTGTTGGAAAGTCATCTGACACTACAGTTTCACCAAATCAGGGTAACTAGAGATATGGCAGCCAACAGTCACAGAGCACTCTTCCCTGACCAATTTTCTCATAAAATGGCACAGTATATCCTAGGTGTGTCTTTGCACAACTCTGAGGCAGCCAGGAAACATGCTTTTGTGAACACGGGAATTGGGATTTTATGGTAAAAGTAATATTTTCCACCTTTGGAAGCTCGATAATTGCAGCCTCAGACCTGCCAGAAAAACACACAAATTCATTTCTCTCTTCATTACAACAACAGTTTTGGTCAAGTTTTCAAGTTTTCTGAAAGAAACAGGCTGCTTGCTACTTCTTGCTGGGAAGTAATCTGAGAATACAAAATCATCTAATCAGGTAAACAACAGGTATGGCAGTCAACATTCAAAGAACACAGTCTCCTGACTTCTTTTCTCATGGAATGGTACATTGTGTCCCAGGATTGTGTTTACATAGCTCTAAAACTGCACAGAAACTTGCTGGGAAATCATACAACTGTACATTTTCACCTAATTAGAGTAGCTAGAGGTATGGCAGTCAATACTCACAAAACACCCTCTCCTGACTTCTTTTCTCATTAAATGGTACAGTGTGTCCTGGGTGTGTCTTTACACAGATGTAAACCTTCTGGGAAACATGTTTTTGTGTACCTGAGGATTGGTGCCTGATGGCAAAAAAATTATATTCTCCCAGTGAAAGCTGGATAGTTGCAGCCTTAAATTTGCCAAAAGATCACACTGGTTCATTTCTCTCTGCATGACAGCAACAGCTTTGGTCTAGTTTTTGAGTGTTCTGGAAGAAACAGGCTTCTGCCACTTCTTGCTGGAAAGTCATCAGATGGTACAGACTCACTTATCAAGGTAACCAGAGGGGTATCAGTCAACACTCCCAGAACAGTGTCTCCTGACATATTTTTTCATGGAATGACACATTATGTCCAAGGAGTATCTTTACACAGCTCTGAAACTGCAGGGAAACATGGTTTTATGAACCTGGGAATTGGCATCTCTTATGAAAGGATGTATTTTCCACTAGTGTAATATTTGCAGACTTACACTTACCAGGAAAACACACTGGATCATTTCTCTCTGTATTAAAACAAATGATTTGATCATGATATTGAGTTTTCTGAAATAAAAAGTATGCATCTGACTTCAGGCTGGGAAGTCATCTGGCAGTATAACTTCACCTAATCATAGTAAAAACAGATATGGCAGTCAGCACTCACAGAGCACTCTCCCCTGACATCTTTTCTCATGGAATGTTACAATCTGTCATAGATATGTCTTTTTTAAAAGTTTATTTATTGTTTAATTGAAGGATGATTGCTTTACAGAATTTTGTTGTTTTCTGTCAAACATCAAGATTCAGCTGTAGATAATCCCATGTCCCCTCTCTCCTGAACCTCACTCCATCTCGCTCTCCATCCCACTCTTCTAGATTGTTACAGAGCCTCTGTTTGATTTCCCTAAATCATACTGCAAATTCTCATTGGCTATCTATTTTACATATAGTATTGTAAGTTTCCATGTTACTCTCTCCATACATTTCACCCTCCCCTGCCCGCTTTCTCCCCATGCCCATATGTCTGTTTACTCTGTTTCACTATTGCTGCCCTGTAAATAAATTCATCAGTACCATCTATCTATATTCCATATATGTGTGTTAGTACATGATTTTTTGTTTTCACTTTCTGATTTCCTTCACTCTGTAAAATAGGCTCTAAATTTGTCAACCTCATTAGAACTGACTCAAGTGTGTTCCGTTTATGGCTGAATAACACTCTAGATCGCCTGACCTGCCTCCTGAGAAATCCGTATGCAACTCAAGAAGCAACAATTAAAACCAGACATGAAAAAACAGACTGGTTCCAAATTGGAAAAGGAGTACGTCAAGGCTGTATGTTGTCACTATGCTTATTTAAATTATATGCTTATTTAACTTATATGAGAAACACTGGGCTGGATGAAGCATAAGCTGGAATCAAGATTACCAGGAGAAATATCAATAACTTCGGATATACAAATGACACTATCCTCATGGCAGAAAGTGAAGAGGAACTAAAAATCCCCTTTATGATGGTGAAAGAGGAGAGTGAAAACGTTGGCTTAAAACAACATTCAGAAAACAAAGATCATGGCATCTGGTCCCATCACTTTAGGCAAATAGATGGGGAAACAGTGAGAGACTTTATTTTCAGTTAAGTTCAGTTCAGTTGCTCAGTCGTGTCTGACTCTTTGCGACCCCATGAATCACAGCACGCCAGGACTCCCTGTCCATCATCAACTCCTGGAGTTCACTCAAACACATGTCCATCGAGTCAGTGATGCCATCCAGCCATCTCATCCTCTGTCGTCCCCTTCTCCTCCTGCCCCCAATCCCTCCCAGCATCAGAGTCCTTTCCAATTAGTCAAATATTCACATGAGGTGGCCAAAGTACTGGAGTTTCAGCTTTAGCATCAGTCCTTCCAATGAACACCCAGGACTGATCTCCTTTAGAATGGACTGATTGGATCTCCTTGCAATCCAAGAGACTCTCAAGAGTCTTCTTCAACACGACAGTTCAAAAGCATCAATTCTTCGGCACTCAGCTTTCTTTACAGTCCAACTCTCACATCCATACATGACCACTGGAAAAACCATTGGGGGACTCCCAAATCACTGCAGATGATGACTGCAGCCATGAAATTAAAAGACACTTGCTCCTTAAAAGATAAGTTATGACCAACCTAGACAGCATATTCAAAAGCAGATACTACATTGCTAACAAAGGTCTGTCTAGTCAAAGCTATGGTTTTTACAGTAGTTATGTATGGATGTGAGAGCTGGACTGAGCACTGAAGTATTGATGCTTTTGAACTGTGGTATTGGAGAAGACTCTTGAGAGTCCCTTGGACTTCAAGGAGCTCAAACCAGTCAATCCTAAAGGAAGCTAGTCCTGAATATTCATTGGAAAGACTGATGCTGAAGCTGAAACTTTGGCCTCCTGATGCGAAGAATTGACTCATTCAAAAAGACCCTGATACTGGGAAAGATTGAAGGCAGGAGAAGAAGGGGATGAAAGAGGATGAGATGGTTGGATGGCATCACTTACTCAATGGACATGAGTTTGAGTAAGCTCTGGGAGTTGTTGATGGACAGGGAAGCCTGGTGTGCTGCAGTCCATGGGATCACAAAGAATTGGGCACGACAGAGGGACTGAACTGAACTGAATACTCCACTGTATACATGTGCCACAGCTTCTTTTTTCATTCATCCATCAATGGACATCTAAGTTGCTTCCATGTTCTGCCTATTGGAAATAGCACTGCAATGATCAGTGAGGTACCTGTGTCTTTTTCAATTTTGGCTTCCTTAGGGTATGTGCCTAGTAGTGGGATTGCTGGGCCATATGGTTACTAATTCCAAGTTTTTAAAGGAATCACCATACCGTCTACCATAATGGCTGTATCAATTTAAATTCCCATGAGCAATGTAAGAGGATTCCCTTTTCTCCACACCCTCTCCAGCATTTATTCTTTCTGGAATTTTTGTTGATGGCCATTCTGATTATTGTGAGGTGCTTTCTAACTGTAGTTTTGATTTGCATTTCTCTAATAATGAGTGATGTTGAGCATCTTTTCATGTATTTGTTAGTCTTCTGTATGTCTTCTTTAAAGAAATGTCTATTTAGGTCTTTTGCACACTTTTTCATTGGGTTGTTTGTTTTTCTGGTTTTGAGTTGTATGAGCTGCTTGTATATTTTGGAAATTAATTCTTTGCCAGTTGTTTGCTATTATTTTCTCCCATTCTGAGGGATGTCTTTTCACCTTGTTTGTAGTTTCCTTTTTTGTGCAGAAGCTTTTAAGTTTAATTAGGTCCCACTTGTTTATTTTGTTTTCATTTCCATTACTCTTGAAGGTGAGTAATAGAGGATCTTGCTTTGATGCCATCGAGTGTTCTGCCTATGTTTTCTTCTAATATTTTATAGTTTCTGGTCTCACATTTAGGTCTTTAATCCAGTTTGAGTTTATCTTTATGTATGGCATTAATAAGTGTTCTAATTTCATTATTTTACATGTAGCTGTCCAGTTTTTGCAGCACCATTTATTGAAGAGGCTATCTTTACCCCATTGTATATTCTTGCATCCTTTGTCAAAAATAATGTACCCATAGGTGCTTGGGTTTATCTCTGGCCTCTCTGTATTGTTCCGTTGTTCTATATTTCTGTTTTTGTGTCAGTACCATACTGTCATGATGACAGTAGCTTTGTAGTATAGTCTGAAATCAGGAAGGTTGATTTTTCCAGCTCCACTTTTCTTTCTCAAGCCAACGTTGGCTATTTGAGGTCTTTTGTGTTTCCATTTGAATTGTGACATTATTGTTTTAGATCTGTGAAAATGCCATTGGTAATTTGATAGGGATCACATTGAATCTGTAGATTGCCTTTGGTGGTATAGTCATTTTCACAATATGGATTCTTCTACCCAGGAACATGGGATATCTCTCCATCTGTTTATGTCATCTTGGATTTCTTTCATCAGTGTCTTATAATTTTCTGTATACAATTGTTTTGTCTCCTTAGTTTGGTTTATTCCTTGGTATTTTTTTTTCTTTGTTGCAATGGTGAATGGGATTGGTTCCTTAATTTCTCTTTCTGATTTTTATTGTTAGTATATAGGAATGCAAGTGATTTCTGTGTATTGACCTTGTATCCTGCAACTTTGATAAATTCACTGATTGCCTTTAGTAATGTTCTGATAGTTTCTTTTTGGTTTTCTATGTATAGTATCATGTCATCTGCAAACAGTGAGTTTTACTTCTTCTTTTTGGATCTGAATTCCTTTTATTTCTTTTTTCTACTCTGATTGCCATAGCAAGAACTTCCAAAACTATGCTGGATAGTAGTGGTTAAACTGGACACCCTTGTCTTGTTTCTGATATTAGAGTGAATTCTTTTGGTTTTTCACCATTGAGAATAATGTTTGCTGTAGACTTATCATATATGGTCTTAATTATGTTGAGGTAGGTTCCTTCTATGCCCATTTTTGAAGCACTTTTATGGGTGTTGAATTTTGTCAAAGGCTTTTTCTGCATCTATTGGGATGATCATATGGTTTTTATCATTCAATTTGTTAATTGGGTGTATCACATTGATTGATTTGTATATATTGTAGAATCCTTGCATCCTTGTAATAAACTTGACTTGACCATTGGGAAAGGTTGTTGTTGACCCATGAAAAGACACCCGGATTCTTGGCCTCTGGAGGAGAAGAATTCAATCTGGAGCCAGAGACGAGGCTTGATCACTCAAAGCTTTTGCGTAATAAAGTTTTATTAAAGTATAAAGGAGATAGAGAAAGCTTCTGACATATGCATCAGAAGGGGGCAGAAAGAGTAACCCCCTGCTAGTCTTCAGCTGGATGTTATATAGTCACTAGCAGTCTGTTAATGAAAGAAAGGAATGTCTTAAAACTCAGAATGGCACCAGGCCCCTCATCCATTAGATGTATTTTGGGATAATCTCGGCACCAGACAGGCCATAAAACAATTGACTTGAATCTTGTAGAAAGGCAGATTACCATACAAATAGTTTCTTTTACATAGATTAGGGGAACAATATCTGAGTATAACATAATGGTTTGTCAAGTAGGTTCTGAGCCATTAGGTGGAACCGACTTGAAGACAGAGTCTGGGGTAAATGCACAGTACATTAACATAGCTTCAGGCAAACATTTCCATAAGAAAAATGCATTGGTTAACTCAAGGTTTGGGAATAGTTAACTTCAGGTGAGACCAGGTGTCATTATGGCAACACAGAATTTTAAGAGAAACCTTCTTTTAAATTTGTATAGAGAAGAAAAAAAATATTGCTAGTTTGTTTCCTCCTGCCACTTAAGAGAGATAAAAATGCCTGACACTTGCAGCCTATTTCTTCCGTTTGGAGACCCCTGGCCTTCCTGCCTGTTACCCTTTCAATTGTGTGAGCTTTCTAATGTGTTGTTGAATTCTGCTTGCTAGAATTTCGTTGAGGATTTTTGCATTTAAGTTCATCATTGGTATTGGTTGTAATTTTCTTTTGGGGAAGGGGGGTGGATTTCCTTGCCTGGTTTTGGTATCAGAGTGATCATGGCCTCATACAATTAGTTTGGAAGTATTTCCTCTGCAATTTTTTTCAAGAGTTTCAAAATAATAGACAACCTCATCTCTAAACGTTTGATAGAATTCCCCTGTGAAGCTATCTGACCCTGGGTTTTTGTTTTTTGGAAGATTTTTGATCACAGTTTCAATGTCAGTTTTTGTAATTAGCCTGTTCATAATTTATATTCCTTCCTGGTTCAGTCTTTGGAAATTGAACTTTTCTAAGCATCTGTCCATTTCCACTAGGTTGTCCATTTTATTAGCATATAATTGCTCCTAATAATCTCCTATGATCCTTTGTATTTCTGTGTTGTCTGTTGTTCAGTTCAATTCAGTCACTCAGTCGTGTCCAACTCTTTGCAACCCCCTGAACTGTAGCGCAACAGGCCTCCCTGTCCATCACCAGCTCCTGGAGTTTACTCAAACTTATGTCCATTGAGTTCGTGATGTCATCCAACCATCTCATCCTCTGTTGTCCCCTTCTCCTTTTGATTTCAATCTTTCCCAGCATCAGGGTCTTTTCAAATGAGTCAGTTCTTCATATCAGGTGCCCAAAGTATTGGAGTTTCATCTTCAACATCAGTCCTTCCAATGAATATTGAGGACTGGTTTCCTTTAGGATGGTCTGGTTGGATCTCCTTGCAGTCCAAGGGACTCTCAAGTGCCTGATGAACTATGGATGGAGGTTTGTGACATTGTACAAGAGAAGGGGATCAAGATCATCCCCAACAAAAAGAAATGGAAAAAGGCAAAATGGTTTTCTGGGCTCAATAAAGGACAGAAATGGTATCGACCTAACAGAATCAGAAGATATTAAGACGATATGTCAAGAATACACAGAAGAACTATACAAAATAGATCTTCATGACCCAGATAATCATGATGATGTGATCACTCACCTAGAGCAAGATCTGAAATGCGAAGTCAAGTCGGCCTTAGGAAGCATCACTACTAACAAAGCAAGTGGAGGTGATGGAATTCCAGTTGAGCTATTTCAAATCCTAAAAGGTAATGCTGTGAAAGTACTGCACTCAATGTGCCAGCAAATTAGGAAAAGTCAGCAGTGGCCACAGGACTGGAAAATGTCAGTTTTCATTCGAATCCCAAAGAAAGGCAATGCCAAAGTTATGTTATAACAACTCTTTTTTTTTTTTTGGATATTGTTGATTTAATTTTTCTCCTTTTTTCTTAATGAGTCTGGCTAGTGATTTGCCAATTTTGTTTATCATCTCAAAGAACCAACTTTTAGTTTTATTAATATTTGTTATTGTTTCCTTCACTTCTTTTTCATTTATTTCTGCCCTGATCTTTAAGATCCCTTTCCTTCTGCTAACTTTCGGGGGTTTTTTTTGTTCTTCTTTTTATAGCTACTTTATATATACAGTTTGGTTGTCTATTTTAAGCTTTTCTTGTTTCTTGAGTTAAGATTGTATTGCTATAAACTTCCCTCTGAGTACTGCTTTTGCTGAATCCTATAGATTTTGGGGTTGTCATGTTTTCATTGTCATTTGTTTCTAGGAATCTTTTGAATTCCCTTTTTATTTCTTGAGTAACCTCTTCATTATTTAGTAATATATTGTTTAATTTCCATGAGTTTGTGTTTTTTTTTTTGCAGGTTATTTTTTTTTTTTCCTGTAGTTGATATCTAGTTTCATAGCCTTGTGGTCAGAGAAGATACTTGATATGATTTCAATTTTCTTAAACTTACTGAGGCTTGATTTGTTGGCCAAGATGTGGTCTATCCTGGAGAATGTCCCATGTGCACTTGAGAAGAAAGTATATTCTTCTGCATTTGGATGGAAAGTCCTGAAGATATCAAACAGGTCCATTTGGTCTAATGTTTCACTTAAGTTTTGTGTTTCTTTATTGATTCTCTTTTGATGATCTGTCCATTGGTGTAAGTGGGGTGTTAAAGTCCCCTACTGTTATTGTGTTACTGTCAGTTTCCCCTCTTATGTCTGCTAGTGTTTGCCTTCTGTACTGTGGTGCTCCTATGTTTGGTGCATAAATATTTACAACTGTTATGCCTTCTTCTTGGATTGATCCTTTGGTCATTATGTAATGTCCTTCTTTATCTCTTATAATAATTTTTATTTTAAAGTCTACATTGTCTGAAATAAGGTTTGCCACTCTGGCTTTATTTTGGTTTCCATTCTCAGGTAATATATTTTTCTGTCCTTTTACTATCATTCTCTATGTGTCTCTAGCTCTGAAGTTGGTGGGTCTTTTGTAGGCAGCATATACATGGTTCTATATGTGCATTCATTCAGTCAGTCTGTGTCTTTCAGTTGGTGCACTTAATAAGTTTAAATTTAAGCAATTATTGATATATATATTTCCATTGGCATATTCTTGTGTTTTTTTTTTTTTTTTGTCTTTCTTTTCTCTTGTGTTTACTGGCATTTTAAGTCCTTTTAACATTTGTTGTAAGGCTGATTTGGTGGTGCTAAATATTCTTAACTTTTGCTTGTCTGTAAATCTTTTGATTTCTCCATCAATTTTGAATAAGATCTTTGCAGGATATAGTAATCTTGTTTGTAGTTTTTTTTTTTCCAGTACTTTACATATATCCTGCCATTCCCTTCTGGCCTGCAGAGTTACTGCTGAAAGATCCACTGTTACTTGTATGGGCTTTCCCTTGTATGTTTCTTGTTGCTTTTTGCCTGCTGCTCTTAGTATACTTTCTTTATGTTTAATCTGTTAGCTTGATTAATATGTGTCTTGATGTGTTACCTCCTGGGTTTATCCTGTAAGGGACTCTCTTTTCTTCTTGAACTTGATTGACTAGTTTCCTTCCCATGTTGGGGAAGTTTTCTGCTATAATTTCTTCAAAAATTTTCTCAGAGCCTTTCTTTTTTTCTTCTTTCTCTGGGATCCCTATAACTCAAATGTTGGTGCATTTAATATTGTCCCAACGGTCTCCAAGACTATTCTCAATTTTTCTCATTCTTTTTCCTTTATTCTACTCTTCTGCAGTCGTTACCACCATTCTTTCTTCCAGCTCACTTATCTGTTTTTCTGTTTCAGTTATTCTGCTAGTGGTTCCTGCCTAGAGAGTTTTTAATTTCAGTAATTGTATTATTCATCTCTATTTGCTTATTATTTATTTCTTCTATGTCCTTGGTGACTGTATTAACTGTGTTAATTGTTTTTTAGATTTTCTCCATTTTATTTTCAAGTCTTCAGAGCATCTTCACTATCATTCTTCTGATTTCTCTTTCAGGTAGATTGCTTATTTCTTCTCCATTTATTTGCTCTCATGGGTCTCCACCTTGTTCTTTTCATTTGTGCTGTATTTCTCTGTCTTTTTTTTTTTTTTTTCTGTCTTGCTCCACTTGAGGTCTCCTTTTTTTCATGCTTTAGGGCTGTAGTCCTCCTTTTGGTTTTTGCCCTTGTAGGGAAAGATTGGTTGAGTAGTTTGTGTTGACTTCTTGTTTGTGGTGACTTATGCCTGTGTTCTAGTGGAAGGAGATCAAGCAAATCAAGCAGGTAATTACAGAAATAATGTGACGTATTTACACACTTCCACAGTCATAACCAAAGTGTTCTAAATAAAACAGTAGCACGGAGGGAGGAAGGAGGAAGGTTCAGGATGGGGAACAAGTGTATACCTGTGTATGGCAAAACCGATACAACATTGTAAAGTAATTAGCCTCCAATTAAAATAAATAAATTTATATTTTTTAAAAAAAGAACTTAAAAAAAAGAGTGCAGAAGATTGACTTGGTGAACAAGGGAAAGCAAAAGTCATATCAATCAATTAAAAGCAGAGTTAACTAATGCTCTTTTTGGAAATCTCATCCTGAGCAGAGTGCCAACTGGGGAATATTGCAAAGAGAGTACAACAATTTTATATGGTGAAAAAAGAAAGAATGAAGGGAAAAAAAGGAGAAGATAAAGATAAAGGAGGAGAATGGAGAGCAGAGAAAGGGAAGAAGTGGAACAGATGGTAAAGAAAAAGAGAAAAGAAAAAATAGAAAAGAGAAGCTAAATACACATATGTGAAAAAGATTTGTGTATATTCAGGAATAGCTACAGCTTGTGAAGAACTATAAGAAAAGCTGGCAAATATATCAGAAACAACATCAGAAAAATTACACAAAAGTTCTCAAAGAAGTAGTTCTTCCTGGTTTTGGTGTCTGCCCCTGTGGATGGGGTTGGATCAGTGTCCTGTGATGTTTTCCTGGTTGGGGGACCTTGTGCCTGTGTTCTAATCCATGGAGCTGGATCTCATCTTTCTGAAGGGCAGTGCAGTGTTCAGTAGTAGGTTTTGGGGTCTCTATGGGTTCAATATGTCTTTGGGCAGTCCTTCTGGCTTTGTCAGTGTTAGACACATCTAATTCCATAGCCGTGTCAAAGTGGCCCTATCAGCATATCTTCACTGCCACCAGCCCCCTACTTGTCCCTGGAATCTTTGCTGGTACTTCTGTTTCCATGTTGCACACTGCACTGCCAGCTGAAGCTTGCTAGTTAGGGGCTTGTGTGGTCTTTTCTCAGCTCCCTAACTGCGCCCTCTGCATCACAAACACTTGTGTGGGCTTCCCTCAACCCCCTGAGCTTGCCCTCTATGCCATAGGGTTTGTGCGCACTTGCTTCAGTTCACTGGGCCTGCCTTCCATGTCATAGGGCTTGTGTGAACTTGCCTTGGTTCTCTAAGTCTGCCCTCTGCAACACAGGTCTTGTCTGCACTTGTCTCGGCTCCCTGGGCCCACCCTCTATGTCTGTGGCTTATGTGCACTTGTCTTGGTTCTCTGGACCCAGAATCTGTGCCATGAGGTTTGTGTGCACTGCAGAGGTTTGTATGCCTCACCTCTGTGGGCTCACCTGGGCCTGCCCTCTGTACCACGAGAGTTGAGTGCACTTGAGAAATTTGTATTCTGTGCCACTCTTGGCTACCTGGGTCCACCCTCTGTGATGCAAGGATCATGTTTATTGCAGAGGTTTGCATGCTGCCCCTCTCACAGCACCCGGGCCCATCCTCTGCACCTCCAGCTTCTGTGGGCTTCTCTTGGTTCCTTGACCCAGCTGTCTGGTCTGGGCCACAGTCCATGAGTTTTTATGGGCTGGGAAGTGCAACTTTCTGTTTTCTGCCCTCTAAATCCCTGCTTTGTCCAGCTTCTGAGATTCTTCAGCTCCCTCTTGGTGCCCCTCTGTGAGGGAGCTTCCCAGTGCACAGGAACTCTTCCTACTTCATGACTCCCACCCTCCCTCAGGTCATAAGCTCCCTTCCAAAAGTTCTTCATCTTTTCCCTTTTTATGTCTTCATTCTCTCCCCTAATTTATTACAGGGAGTTTAGTCTGCCCCCATGGAGGCTTTGGGCATTCTGCTGTCACCTAGAGTTTGCTTTGTAGGAGTTATTCTATATCATGATGAGTTTTTGATGTATTTGTGGGGAGGAAGGCTTGGCGATCTCCCTGTCTTACTGTTCCACCTTCTTCTTCAGACCTCTTTTCTCATGAAATGGTATATTATTTCCTAGATATGTTTTTATAAAGTTTTAAAAATAGAAAACAAACAAACAAAAAACACACCAAAAGGTGTTTTTGTGAACCTGGGAACTTGGGCATGATGGCAAAAAATGTATTGTCCAATTGTGAGAGCTCAATAGTTGCAGCCTCAACCCTGCCAGAAAATCACACTGGTTAATTTCTCTCTTTATTACAACAGCTGTGGTCTAGTTTTTTAGTTTACTGAATAAAACAGGCTGTTTGCCACTTCTTTCTGGCAAGTCATCTGACAGTACAGATTCACTAATCAGGGTAAAAACAGAGATGGCAGTCAACAACACGGTACAGTTGTTCCTGACTTCATTTTTCATGGAATGATAATTTGAGTCCAAGTAGTGTCTTTACACAGCTCTGAAACTGCAGGGAAACATGTTTTTGTGAACCTGGACATTGGGACCTGATAGCAAAAGAAGTATTTTCCCCTAGTGAAATCTAGATAGTTGTAGCCTTACACTTGCCAGAAAAACATACCGACTCATTTTTCTCTGAATTACAAAAACACCTTCCATCATGATGTTGAGTTTTCTCAAAT
Organism: Oryx dammah; assembly: GCF_014754425.2. Classification (NCBI taxonomy): domain Eukaryota; kingdom Metazoa; phylum Chordata; class Mammalia; order Artiodactyla; family Bovidae; genus Oryx; species Oryx dammah. The sequence continues at coordinate 85,502,010 of NW_024070207.1, read as the reverse complement.
AAAAAGAATGCTTCCTGCTGCAAACCAGGAAGCCATCTGGCAGTACAGTTTCACCCAATCAGGGTAACAATGACTTAGGCAGTCAACCCTCACAGAACACTCTCCCCTGAAAATTTTTTGCAGCCTTAAACCTGTCAGAAAAACACATTGGGTCATTTTTCTCTTCATTGAAACAACAGATCTGGTGTAGATTTTGAGTTCTCTGAAAGATAGGGGAGGCTTGATATTTCTTCCTGGTAAGCCATCTGACAGTACAATTTCAACTAATCAGAGTAACAACAGGTATGGCCGTCAACAGTCACAGAACACTCTCCCTGACATCTTTTTTCATGTAATGGTACACTATGTCCTATGAATATCTACACAGCTCTGAAATTGCAGTGAAACATGTTTTTGTGAACTTGGGAATTGGGGCCTGATGGCAAAAGAAGTACTTATCCACTATAAAAGCTGGTAGTTGTAGCCCCAAGCAATCCAGAAAAACACATTCATTTTTCTATTCATTACAACAGCTTTGGTCAATTTTTTGAGTTTTCTGAAAGAAACAGGCTTTACTTTGGGCCCTTAAGTTAAAAGCAATATTTTCCAAATGTGGAATCTGGGTAATTGTAGCCTAAAATCTGCATTAAAAAAACACAGTTTCTTTCTCTTCATTAAAACAACAGCTTTGGTCTAGTTTTGGAATTTTCTGAATGAAACAGGCTGCTAGGCACTTCTTTCTGGGAAGTCATCTTTCAGAACAGTTTCACCTAATCAATATAACAGGTATGGCAGTCAACACCTACAGAATACTCTCCCCTGATCTCTTTTGTCATTCTCATGGAATGGTACATTGTGTCTTACGAGTATCTTTGCACAGCTCTGAAACTGCAGGGAAACATGCTTTGTGAACCTGAGATTTGGGGCCTGATGGCAAAAGACATATTTCCCCCCAGTGAAAATTGGATAGTTGTAGTCTTAAACTTGCCAGAAAAACACACTGATTCTTTTTTTTTTTCCATTAATACAACAACTTTGGTCTCCTTTTGGAGTTTTCTGAAAGAAACAGGATGCTTGCCACTTCATGCTAGGAAGTCATTTATCAGTATGTTTCACCTAATAAGGGTAAAAGAAGGTATGACAGTCAACAATCACAGAACACCCTCCCCTCACCTCTTTTCTAATGGAATGGTACATGGTGTTTTAACACTGTCTTTACTCAGCTTTGAAACTGTGGGAAATCAGTTTCTGTGATCCAGGGATTTGGGTCCTGATGGCAAAAGAATTATTTTCCCCCAGTGAAGCTGGGTAGTTGCAGTCTTAAACATGCCCTAAACACTGGTTCATTTCTCTCTACATTACAACAACAGCGTTTCTCATTGTTTTGAGTTTCTGAAATAAAAAGCATGCCTCTGAATTCTGGCTGGAAAGTCATTTGACAGTACAGTTTCACCTAATCACAGTAACTACTGGTATAGTAGTCAACACTAACAGAACACTCTCACCTGACATCTTTTCTCATAGATTCATACAGTGTATCCTAGAAATGTCTTTACACAGCTCTGAAACTGCAGGGAAACATGTTTTTGTGAACCTGGGAATTGGGGCCTGATGGCAAAGAAGTATCTTCTCCTAGTGAATGCTGGAGAGTTACAGCCTTAAACTTGCCAGAAAAACACTGGTTCAATTTTAATTTCATTGAAACAGCATCTTTGGTCATGATTTTGAGTTTTCTGAAATAAAAAGGATTCTTCCAACTTCTTGTGGGAAGTCATCTGACATTTCAGTTTCACCTAATAAGAGTAACAACAGATACAGCAGTGAATATTCACAGAACACTTTCCCCTGCAAATTTTTTCATGGAATGATACAGCATGTCATAAAGGTATCTTTGCACAACTCTGAAATGGTCAGCCTTGTTAATCTGGGAATAAGGCCTGTATGGTAAAAGCTATATTTCCCATCTTTGGAAAGTGGATAATTGCAGCCTCAAACCTTCCAGAAAAACACACTGGTTCTTTTATCTCTTCATTACAACAACAGTTTTGGTCAAGTTTTTAAGTTTTCTGAGAAAAAAAAACAAAACAAAACAGGCTGCTTCCCACTTATTGCCAGGAAGTCACCAGACAGTACTGTTTCACCTAATCAGGGTAACTAGAGGTATGACAGTCAACACTCAAAAACACTCTCCTCTGACCTCTTTTCTCCAGAAATGGTACAGCATTTCCTAGATGTGTCTTTACAAAGCTCTGAAAATACAGGGAAACATTTTTGTGAACATGGGAATTGGGGAATCTTGGCAAAAGAAATATTTTCCCACTGTGAAACCTGAATAGTTTCAGCATGAAACCTGACATAAAGCACAATGGTTAATTTTTCCCTTCATTACAACAGCTATGGACAAGTTTTTGTGTTTTATGAAAGAAACAGGATGCGTCCACTTCTTGATTGGAAGTCATCAGGGAGTACAAAATCACCTAATTAGGATAACAAGAAGTATGGCAGTCAACACTAAAAAAACACACTCCCCTGGGCTCATTTCTCATGGGATATTATCTGACCATACAGTTTCATCTAATTAGAGTAACAACGAGTATGGTAGTCAATACTTATGAAACACTCTCCCTTGACATATTTTCTCATGAAATAGTAAAATAATGTGTCCTAAAGTGTCTTGCACAGCTCTGAAAATTGAAAGATGCTTGCTCCTTGGAAGAAACTATGACCAAACTACACAACATATTAAAAAGCAGAGACATTTCTTTGCCAAAAAGGACCCGTCTAAGTCATGGCTATGGTTTCTCCAGTAGTCACGTGTGCATGTAGGAACTGGACCATAAAGAAAGCTGAGCAACGAAGAACTGATGCTTTTGAACTGTGGTGTTGGAGAACACTCTTGGGAGTCCATTGGACTGCACAGAGAACCAAACGGTCAATCTTAAAGGAAATCAGTGCTGACATTCACTGGAAGGACTGATGCTATCACTGCAATATTTTGGCCACCTGATGCCAAAAGCCAACTCAATAGAAAACCCTCAGGTGCTGGAAAAGCAGGAAGGCAGGAGTAGAAGAGGATGGCAGAGGACGAGATGGTTGGATGGCATCATTGACTCAATTGACATGAGTTTGAACAAACTCTGGGAGACGGTGAAGGACAGGGAAGCCTAGCATGCCACAGTCCGAGGGATCAAAAAAGAGATGGACCCGACTGAGCGACTGAGCAAAAATCAGGATTTAGGCATTGTTGTTGTTCAATCACCCATTCTGATTAACTTCCTGTAATACAGTTCCTGTTCTGGCTGCTGTGGGATTGTGGTTCTCCTTGCTTCTTCTGTCTTCCCTTGGGTGGATGAGTCTAAGAGGCTTGTGTAAGCTTCCTGATGGGAGGGACTGGTGGTGTGAAAACTTCACTCTCACTCTGGTGGGTAGGGCTGTGCTCAGTAAAACTCGAACTATCTGCTGATAAGTGGGGCTGTGCTTCCTCCCTGTCAGATGTTTGGCATAAGGCGACCCAGCCCTGGGGCTCTTTGGGCTCTATGGTAGAGTTAATGGCAACCTCCAGTACTCTTGCCTGGAAAATCCCATGGACAGAGGAGCTTGGTAGGCTGTAGTCCATGGGGTTGCTAAGAGTCGGACACAACTGAGAGATTTCCCTTTCACTTTTCACTTTCATGCATTGGAGAAGGAAATGGCAACCCACTCCAATGTTCTTGCCTGGAGAACCCAGGGATGGAGGAGCCTGGTGAGCTTCCATCTATGGGGTCATACAGAATTGGACACGACTGAAGCAACTTAGCAGCAGCAGCAGCAAGAGAGCTTATGCCAAAGGGAAGCTTCCAGGACTGCTGTTGCCAGTGCCCCTGTCACTGCAGTGAGCCACTGCCAACTCACATCTGCAACACTAGTGAGTAAGTCTGTCTGCTTCAGTCTCTTCTGCTGTCACTGCTCTTTTCCCATGAGCCTTGGGGCAGGCACGGTCTTGTCTGTACCCTCCAAGAGTGGCATCTCTGTTTTCCCCAGTGCTCTGGAAAGCTTGTAATCAAATCCCACTGGAGGTCAATGGCAGATTCCCTGGGGATTACAGTCCTTGTGCCAGATTCCCAGACCAGGAAACCTGATGTGGGTCTCTGAACCTTCACACCAGTGGAAGAATGTCTTTGGAATTATTCTTCTCCAATTTGTGGTATCTGCTCCTGGCTGGTATGGGATTTGACTTTCCCATGTTTTGATTTTCCTGTCTCGTTGCAGTTTCTTCTTTGTCTTTGAACAAGAGGTACCTGTTTTTGGTGAGCTCCAGCATCCTCCTCTCAATGGTCGTTCAACACCTAGTTGCAGTTTTGGTGCTCTCTCAGGAGGAGAGAAACACATGTCCTTCTCCACCATCTTAAAAGAGAAGCATGAGTTCTCTGTTCTTACCCAGGCTTGGGAGGAGGGCATGGCAACCTACTCCAGTGTTCTTGCCTGGAGAATCCTGTGGGCAGAGGAGCCTGGAGGGCTACAGTCTATGGGGTCCCAAAGAGTCAGACATGACTGAAACAATGTAGCAGGCACACAGGCTTGAACTTTCTGCTCTGTTCAGCTGCTAGGTCATGTCTGCATCTTTGTAGCCCCATGGACTACAGCATGCCAGGCTTCCCTATCTTTCACTATCACTCAGAGTTTGCTCAATTTCATGTCCATTGAGTCACTGATGCTATCTAACAGTCTCAACCTCTGCCAGCCCCTTCTCCTTTTGTCTTCCATCTTTCCCAGCATCAGGGGCCTTTCACATCAGGTGGCCAAAGTACCGGAGCTTCAGCTTCAGCATCAATCCTTCCCATGAATATTCAGGGTGGATTTCCTTTAAGGCTGATTGACTTGATATCCTTGCAGCCCAAGCGACTCTCAAGGGTCTTCTCAAGAGCAAAACTAACAATATTTAAATTTATAGTAGATATGCTTTCACAGTAGCTCATGGCTTTGGAATGGTGTAGAAGCAACACCGCTTCCTAATTGCCAGTGGAAGCAAAATTTAAGATGGCTTTTGTTCAGGGTTTAATGGATGCAATCCTTACCAAGGCATTCAAAACTTGATGCTCTGGAGGCTAAGGAAAATCAAATCACCTTGCTGATACTTCCCCAAGGAATGCTGCTCTTAAAGTAACCAACAGTAGCCAAACCTCTGTCATGGTGCACAGGGATATTTCCCCAAATTATAACTTGGGAAAACTGGCTAGAGGGCCTTGACACTTAGCCTCAGAGAAGGGAAAGCAAGACTGGAGGGTTAAACAATTGTTGGTTTGATTAAAAGGGAAAGATCCGAGTCAGACCAAATAGCAGCACAGCCTTACTGGAGACTAAAATTCCCCCTCGGAGCCACTGTAACGTGCATGAAACTACTATCAACTGATGGAATGATAGTATCTATGAATCCCTATTGGTGGGGAAACTCTCACAAGGGGCCAAAAAGTGCCTACCTCAATGGATCTCAAGGTGTGAGGCCTGCTCAGCTTTTGAAAATATTGACAATCCCTTTCTCGTGTGGCAGCCAATGCATTCTTTCAGCAATGAGTTAAAGTTGGTGTTGTTTCCCAGCCTCCAGTATTTGGTGTTTGCATTTGGGGGAGGGGGGAGGGAGGGAGCAGTTCTAATAGGTTTGTGTTCTTGGTGCTGAGTCACTAAATTATGTCTGACTCTGTGACCCCATGGACTGCAGCATGCCAGGCTTCCCTGTCCTTCACTATCTCCCAGATCTTGCTCAGATTCCTGTCTACTGAGTCGGTCATGCTATCGACCCATCTCATCCTCTGTCACCCTATTCTCCTGTTGCCTTCAATATTTCCCAGCATCAGGGTCTTTTCCAACAGGTGCGTGGTGCTCTCCTATTCTTTCATATGTAGCTCCCTTACAGTGTATGATGTGTATCATGCTTGTATCAGCTTAGCTATTATTAGCTGTATATCATCTTTGAAACCACGTGGCCCACTTCTCCAAAATCCACCACAGAGAAGACTGGCTGCACTCCTCCTGGACAGTTTAAACGTCCTCAGTGGAGTATTCAGGCACTGAAAGTAGGATTCCTTACAACCTCCCCCACACCGTGGATGTGTTTAAGTCACAGTCAGTGTGTTTTTACATTGGACCTTATCCTTTCCTTACAGACAGGCTACTGCCTCTTCTGTGGCTAAAGTACTTTAGGAAAAGATTATCCCTATCCAGGTAACTCCTCTCAAACTTTAGAATGATCTAGGCCCCCATTTTACTGGTTAGTTACTTCCACAAGTTTGCAACAAGGACCCCATTTTACTGGTTAGTTACTTCCACAAGTCTGCACCATTTGGCTAGTTTTACAACACTTTCTCAGCGCTGACCTGACCTCCTCTGGTTTAGTCTGGTTTAATGACATAATTAAGACTCAGTTGGCTAGATTTGTGGAGGCCCTCCAATTACCTTGGCCAAAAGCATTGCCGTTTGGTCCTTCTGAATCACAGATCCATTGTGTTTGGAACACATAAACTCTTACCCTTTGAGACAGTCACAGGATAGTCACTTGGCTCCTCACTCTTTGGACCCACCACTGAGAAGAGGAGAGGTCCTCTGATATTTCAACACATCTTGCAACAGGGACGTTACATCTACTGGCAGAAACACCTCAGGAATGACTAACCTCTACCTTGCTGGAAAGGCCCCTATCAGGTACTCCTAGCCAGCCCTTGGGCCACCAAGCTCCAGGGAATAGACACTTGGACTCACATGACACACTTAAAGAAAGCACCCCTCCTGACGGGACCTGCACAGTACCTAGTGATCTGAGAGTCAAGGTTTTCTGAAGTGGCAGCAGACATGATATCTGATAAGACAGCCTTCCCAGGATATTCAGAGTATGTCTCTTGAAAGGTTGTCTGCCAAAACTGTGATGGGGGCATGATGCTTCATGTGATCTCCAGTGTCTATGATCTTGAAAACATGAACTTTAGAGAAAAAGTGCCTGAGAGTTCTCCCTCTGGCCCCTCCTTCTTACTCTAAAGTGACTTCAAAACACTTTCAAACTCTGCACTTTTAGTCTAACATGGGATGCTATGCACAGGAGAGATCTTTTCTGGCATGAGGGCTTGGGGGGTAGGAGGGTGGGTGGGGGTTGGAAGAAAGCTGCTGAAACTGAAAAAATCTAACTCTGGATCAGTGATGCTTTCAGAGAAATATTTTGATCAAAGGGGAGAGGGTAAAAATTAATAAAGAGACACTTCCATTAAGATAGAGTTGGGAAGCCAGAAGGGAGGGCTCTCAGACATGACAGCAGAGCCCAGCATGAAGAAGAAAGCCTTCCTCTTCTTGCGTGCTAGGAGCTCAGCCAAATAGAGACTGTCAGGACTCAGTGAATGAAGAGCCACCATACTTCAAAGCCTCAGTCTCCCATGGACACTTTGCTTAGTGCAGCCTTCCTAACTTCCCCATTCTTTCAAAGAAAGAATTATCTTCTCCCTGTTAGGGAAGTTTGTGTGTAGCTCACCATGGTTGTACACCTGAATTGCAATTCTCTGTTTATCTAGAGTAAACTCATTTTTGGTGGAGCAATCCCTGGCAGTCTATTAGTTTTAGGTCAACACAATCATAACACTAGTCTAGATAAACATGCGCTACATCAGTGTCCTCTTAGCACTAGCCTTCTAGGCCTGGCGGCCTTCAGAAGGGAAACAGAAACAAAACAAACAGGCAAAACCCACAGCAGGTTTCTTTGATTGGTCTTCAAATCATGCGGCTGTCTTCTTGCCTCAAGTGACACAAAATGCCTGACCCACACAATGGGCTCCCCAGGGATCGGAAGAGGATCAGAGATTTGTGAGAGAATATTGAGCGAGTGCCCTTAGAAGGCTGTGAATCTCCCCAACCAAGGAAGAGGAGTGGAAAGTAGGTCCTTTCCTCACATCCACTCAGGCAAGCAAGAGGGTGCTAAGGTCCTTCCCTAGAGCTTCAAGTGTGCCTCCTTCTCTGTCGTGAAGCAGGAGTACTATGATGTGGTGGCAGAAGGCTTGGGCAAAGTATATTTTCCCCACACCCCCTTCCCCCTAGCTCAAGCTACTTCAAGGCCCCACCCCACCACTACCCCTCGAGAGTTCACCAGCACTATGGCACCCATTATTTGGTCCACGTCCCGGTTGTCCCAGGAGATGCCACAGGCTTCTCCAAAACTCTTGGACTAAATCCAGAGAGCCCTTGGCCCTAACCCACAAACCTCCGAGAGAGAGGTTCTTGCCTCTATCCCGAGCCCCCTCCCACCCTTCCAACCACAGAAGGACAAATTTCCCTCTGATTCTTGGAGAAAGGAGAGCAAGGATGACCTGATGAGTGAGGCGGGAGAGGCCACCCTCACAGACGTGGCCGCTTCCTGCTGTCCTCACGCTGCGTGGAAATCCCTAGCATCCTTGAGAGGCAGAAACCAGAACCTAGCCCTAGACACAGGCCACCTCAGCGGGGATGGGATCCCCAAGGCCACCATCGGAGGCGCCAAGGGAAAGGCGCCTAAGAATGTCATCGCTAAGAGGGTCCTAGGCTCTGTCATGTGGTTTAAGGAGAAGAAAGGGTACGGCTTCATCAGCAGGCATGATACCCAGGAAGATGTGTTTGTTCACCATATGGTCATCACTGGGATAAACCTCTGCAAGTACCGAGGCAGCGTGGATGACGGTGAGACGGTGGAGTTCGACGTGGTGCAGGGCGAGCGGGGCACCGAGGCTGCTAACGTGACTGGGCCAGCCGGCGCGCCACTGAAGGGAAGCCCCTACACTGCCCGCCACACCAGCATCTACCGGGGCTTCAGCATCCACAGCCATGCGCCGCCACTGCGAGGTCTCAAGAGCAAGAAAGGTGATGCTGATGAACGCGAGGGCAGTGGCGAAGGCTTCACTGTGGCCCAGGGCCTCAGACGCCCTCTGCCTGGCCATTCCCAAGACCAACGACTGAGGTGTTTCCCGCCCCTCCCGCAGGGCCCCATCTGTGACCCACCACCCATCGATCCTGGCTACCACCAGCGGCCCCCAGTCAGACCAGCAGCTTGGGTCCGCCCCAACACAAGGCAAGAGGGGCATCCTCAGCGGGGTCTGGGCCCCAGCTACCTGCTGAGTCACCCTAGGGGCCGAGGCACCACTCCTAGTCCAAGATGCTCACCCGGCATCTCGCAGGAGCTGGAGGCAGAGCACAGCAAGAGCAGGCACGAACCCAGCAGCCATCTGCCACAGAGGCCCCCTCCACGCTATGGATCCTGCTGTTCCAAAAACCCGTGCTGCCACCCACAGCAAGTGCCTGGCACCCAGGGACAGGATTCCGATGGAGGAGAGGGCAAGATCAGGGAGAGCTCCACTGAAACACCTGCTTCTGTCTCTGTGGCCAAGAAGAATGACGCCCCTGAGGAGGAGAACCCCTCGGTCATGGATGCGCCCTCTGCCGTCCAGGCCTAGTCACAGCTAGGCTTGCTCCCCAGGGACTCCCTGCCCTGGGCTACAGGCAATGTCCCTTTGAGGAGCTCAGTCCAAACATGTACACAGATAGTTAGATTTGGGCCATGAAAAAGATACTTGCCCTTTACCCAAGGTTAGAAGATAAATTACAAGATCTATATAATTCAAATTTCTTCAAACCATCTGCCTTGGTAGTTTCCCTACACAGACACACTCACACACACACGCACACACACACAGAAACATACACTTCTGAACCTATATCTTTAATTGTCTGACCAGGACCACACCTATTATTCTGCATCCCCAAGTGAATTTCGTGAAGTAACGTTAAAAAACTGTGTTTTATCTTTAACCAATAAAAAATCAAAGATTATCTGAAACTGGAGATGATGTCACATTGCTCACCTGGCTGGTATTTTCACAATAAAAAATTTCATGTTGCCTTTATCTCTTATCACTGTTCTCTGAATTTTTTAAAGTGTCCTAGCTCAAAAACTGTATTGACAGTCCTTACAGTCTTTATTAATTAATTAATTAATTAATTTACTTTCAGCATGAGTTTTAGCAAAGGTCGTACATATTGATCTCTTCCCAAGTCATGAATTTAAGACTAATGCTAGATTTAACAGGATAAACGTCTGAGGATGTTCTAAAGGGGAACAATGAATGAAGTAAGATATATCCTGATCTCTTTCATTTCCATTCTCTTCCCCTCCCCTGGTATTAGAGCAATAAGTTGGAAGCGTGGTGCCCAACTACCCACACTTACTCCTTGCACTACTATTCTTTATTTTGTTCAGTCATCACCATGACCAGTAAAACTGTGGCTCTCTAGAAGCAACATTTCTCCCTTTCAAATTGTGTTTTTCTTTAAGTGACTCAATCTAATACCATTAAACTATAAAAACAAAAATGGGCATGAGGGGTTTGATGGTGGTGGACAATGTGATGATGCTCATCCAAGGGTACAAACTTTAAGTTGTAAGATGAGTAAGTTACAAGGACCTAAGGTACAGCATGGAGATTATGGTGCATAATACTCTCTTGTATATTTGAAAGTTGCTAGGAGAGTAGATCATTAATGTTCTCACCGTGACAACAACAAGAAAATGCTAATTATGTGAGGGGAAAGAGGTGTGCCTTTATCTTATGGGATAAGATATCTTGTGGGAAAGGCTTTACAACATACACCTGTATGAAAATTATCACATTGTGCATCTTAAACTTAGACAATATCCCCATAAATTTGTTGGGGTGAAACTAAAGGAAGCAAGTGTAATTTTTTATTGTGAGTAAGGAATGTTCCCTGGAGCTAACGAGAAACATTTAATCCATAGCCTTCATCTGTGCCTCCTCGTTCAGTTCTTCCAGTTGTCCTGTGGAGGATTTCTTTAATGCTGAGCAGGTGCAGTTCCCTGCTCAATCCCTTGAAACAGAGAAGCTCTGATTGGAAGTGTCATTCCTAACCTATTCTTTATTTCAACATGTTGTCGAGTTGATTGATGAGGGATGGTATTTGGGTTTGGAGGTGGGGGAAATGAGCCATAGATACTTGTAACCAAAAGAGGTCTTTAAAACCTCATGTTGCAGATTAAGCAAATTGGATTACAAGTATCAAGATAAAAATACTTTTCTCATATACATGCTGAGGCATTTTACACCACATTAAAAGCTAGCCAAATGCATTTGGAGAGGTAAGATTCAATCATTCATTATGGCTATATATCCAAATCCATTCACACAGAAACAGGAGAGATCCTTCATTCAGAGAATATTTGAGTGCCCACATATCCAGACACTGCCAGGCAACACTAACTGCATCATAAGAAAGAAGATGGCCCCTTTTTTCAAGGTGCACACAACATAATGGAGACTGAGAAAACACTGACAGTGGCTACACTATGGACTGAGTGCTCTGGGAGAGTTAGCACAGGATGAGAGAGGAAATACAGCTGAGGAAGATGATGGCAGATTTAGTTCCAGGCTGAAAGAACCACTCCCTTGACACTTGAATTAAAATTCTACCTAGCAATTGGTGCATAGTTCAGATTTGATAATGTCATGTCAACACAGAGCTAGAAGTTATCCACCCAAACTCCTAGCCCAGTGCACTTCCCAGTATGCCAGCTGACTTATTCAGAGACTAAGAGGGCACCAAAAATCACTTAGCATACATATTTTGATGCACAGAACCAAATGAGAATAGGAGAAGATGTGAGTAAGAGTAAATCTGCTCTGATTAGGAAAGAACTCAGGTCCCTCCAGGATGCTTCTTTATGCCAAACAACAGACAGGGATATGGGGCAGGGAAATGTTGTCTGTATATACAAACTTGGCTTCATAGGCTTCTCCCTGCTGTGTGAGGTGTATGCATCAGGAGGTAATGGATAAGTCAGCTTGCCCATGGAGGCCTCACTTTGGGGGAACAGGGGACTTAAAGGGCCAGACTAAGGAATCTTGAATTTTCTCTGCTCAACAAGTTGTGCGATAGGACCCATTAACATACTTTGACCTGGTGATTGCTGAGTAAGCATGAAGCAGGGGAGAACTGAAGGATACAGTGGCTGATCACAGAAGTATAAATACAAATGCAGGGGTGACTATAATTAAGTGGCAGCAGGAACATTCTGATGATTCCCAACTGCTCCAGTATTGGGAAAAAAAATTCAGGAAAATCTCTGCTTCTTTTTCATTGACTACACTAAAGCCTTTGACTGTGTGGATCACACCAAACTGTGGAAAATTCTTAAAGGGACAGGAATAGCACACCAGTTCACCTGCCTCGTGAGAGACCTGTATGCAGGTCAAAAAGCAGCAGTTAGAACCAGACATGGAAGAACAGATTGGCTCAACATTGGGAAAGGAGTACTTCAGTGCTGTATGTTATCACCTTGCTTTTTTAACTTCTATGCAGGTTATACCATGCAAAATGCTGTGCTGGATGCAGTGTAAGCTGGGCTCAATATTCCTGGGTGAGATATCCATAACTGCTGATATGCAGATAATACCACCCTGATGGCAGAAAGCAAAGAGGATCCAAAGAGCCTCTTGATGAAGGTGAAAGAGGAGAGTGAAGAAGCTGGCATAAACTCAGTATTCTAAAAACTAAGATCATGGCATCTGGCCTCATCACTTTATGACAAATGACGGAGAAACAAGGGAAATAGTGACAGTCTTTATTTTCCTGGGCTCCAAATTCTCTGTAGGCAGTGACTGCAGCCATGAAATTGAAAGATGCTTGCTCCTTGGAAAAAAGCTTTGACAAACCTAGACAGCATAGTAAAAAGCAGAGACATCACTTTGTGAACAAAGGTTCATATAGTCAAAGCTATAAATTTTTCAGCAGTCATGTTCAGATGTGAGTTCGTCCATAAGGAAGGCTGAACAGGAAAGAACTGATGTTTTCAACTGTGGTGTTGGAAAAGACTCTTGAGAGTCCACTTGACTGCAAGGAGATCAAACTAGTCAATGTTAAAAGACATCATCCCTGAATATTCACTGAAAGGGCTAATACTGAAGCTGCAATATTTTGGCCAACTGTATGCCAAAATCTGACTCCTTGGGAAACACTGATACTGGGAAAGATGGAAGACAGGAGAAGGGGACAACAGAGGATGAAATGGTTGGATGGCATCACCGACTCAATGGACATGAGTTTGAGCAAACTCTGGGAGACAGTGAAGGACAGGGAAGCCTAGTGTGCTTCAGTCCATGGGATCATAGAAATTTGCACATGACTGAGCCCCTGAACAACAACAAGGAGTTAAGCATTGTTGTCTTTGTGACCCCATGGACTGCAGTACACCAGGCTTTCCTGTCCTTCACTATCTCCCAGAGTTTTTCCATTGTGTTGATGATGCCATCCAATCATCTCATCCTTTGTATCTCCCTTTTCCTCCTGCCCACAATCTTTGCCAGCATCAGGGTCTTTTCCACTGAGTCAGCTCTTAGCATCATGTGGCCAAAATACTGGAGATTCAGCTGCAGCCTCAGTCCTTCCAATGGATATTCAGGGCTGATTTCCTTTAGGATTAACTGGTTTGATCTCCCTTGCTGTTCAAGGGACTCTCAATAGTCTTCTCCAGAACCACAGTTGGAAAGAATCAATTCTTTGGTGCTCAGCCTTCTTTATAGTTCAACTCTCACATCCATCAGAATAGTACAAGATGTTTATCAGTTTTCACAATCAATAGCCAGACAAAAAATAAAAATAAATATAATGGAAAGCCATGATAGAAACACGATTAAGTTAAAAATCAGGGATTATATTGTCAGCTGACTGATTGTTAGGTTAATCATGTTTCCATGGGGGCTGCAATAGGGCTCAGACCATAAGGCAGTGGCTGAGAGGAGCTACCCCATGTTCAAGGTAAGGAGGGGCAGCTGCATTTTGCTGGAGCAACCTGAAGAGATACCCCACATCCAAAGTAAGAGAAACCCAAGTAAGACGGTAGGCACTGAGAGAGGGCATCAGAGGGCAGAAAGACTGAAACCACAATCACAGCAACAGGCCAATCTGATCACACGGACCACAGCCTTGTCTAATTCAATGAAACTAAGCCATGCCATGTGGGGCCACCCAAGACAGATGGGTCATGATGGAGAGGTCTGACAGAATCTGGTCCACTGGAGAAGGGAATGGCAAACCACTTCAGTATTTTTGCTTTGAGAACCCTGTGAACAGTAGGAAAAGGCAAAAAGATAGGGCACTGAAAGAGGAACTCCCCAGGTCTGTAGGTGCCCAATATGCTACTGGAGAAATAACTCCAGGAAGAATGAAGAGATGGAGCCAAAGCAAAAACAACACCCAGTTGTGGATGGGACTGGTAATAGAAGGAAGGTTCGATGCTGTAAAGAGCAATACTGCATAAGAACCTGGAATGTCAGGTCCATGAATCAAGGCAAATTGGAAGTGGTCAAACAGGAGATGGCGAGAGTGAACATCAACATTCTAGGAATCAGCGAACTAAGATGGACTGGAATGGGTGAATTTAACTGAGATGACCATTATATCTATGACTATGGGCAAAAAAAACCCTTAGAAGAAATTGAGTAGCCATCATAATCAACAAAAAAGTCTGAAATGCAGTACTTGGATGCAATCTCAAAAATGACAGAATGATTTCCGTTCATCTCCAAGGCAAACCATTCAATATCACGGTAATCCAAGTTTATGCCCCGACCAGTAATGCTGAAGAAGCTGAAGCTGAACAGTTCTATGAAGACCAAAAAGATCTTCTAGAACTAACACCCCCCAAAAGATGTCCTTTTCATTAGAGGAGACTGGAATGCAAAAGTAGGAAGTCAAGAAACACCTGGAGTAACAGGCAAATTTGGCCTTGGAGTACAGAATGAAGCAGGGCAAAGGCTAATAGAGTTCTGCCAAGAGAGCACACTGGTCATAGCAAACACCCTCTTCCAACAACACAAGGGAAGACTCTACACATGGTCATCACCAGATGGTCAACACTGAAATAAGATTGATTATATACTTTGCAGCCAAAGTTTATAATCAATATACTCTATACAGTCAGGAAAATCAAGACCAGGAGCTGGCTGTGGCTCAGATCGTGAACTCCTTATTACCAAATTCAGACTCAAATTGAAGAAAGTAGGGAAAACCGCTAGACCATTCAGCTATGACCTAAATAAAATCCCTTATGATGATATAGTGGAAGTGAGAAATAGATTTAAGGGCCTAGATATGATAGATAGAGTGCCTGATGAACTATGGAATGAGGTTCGTGACATTGTACAGGAGACAGGGATCAGGATCAGCCCAATGGAAAAGAAATGCAAAAAAGCAAAATGACTGACTGGGGAGGCCTTAAAAATAGCTGTGAAAAGGAGGGAAGTGAAAAGCAAAGGAGAAAAGGAAAGATATACCCATCTGTATGCAGAGTTCCAAGGAATAGCAAGGAGAGATAAGAAAACCTTCCTCAGCGATCAATGCAAAGAAACAGAGGAAAACAATAGAAAGACTGGAAAGACTAGAGATCTCTTCAAGAAAATTAGAGATACCAAGGGAACATTTCATGCAAAGATGGGCTCAATAAAAGAAATGGTACGGACCTAACAGAGGCAGAAGATATTAAGAAGAGGTGGCAAGAATACATGGAAGAACTGTACAAAAAAGATCTTCTTGACTCAAATAATCACGATGGTGTGATCACTCACCTAGAGCCAGCCATCCTGGAATGTGACATCAAGTGGGCCTTAGAAAGCATCACTATGAACAAAGCTAGTGGAGGTGATGGAATTCCAGTTGAACTATTTCAAATCCTGAAAGATGATGCTGTGAAAGTGCTGCACTCAATATGCCAGCACATTTGGAAAACTCAGCAGTGGCCACAGGACTGGAAAAGGTCAGTTTTCATTCCAATCCCAAAGAAAGGCAATGCCAAATAGTGTTCAAACTACCTCACATTTGCACTCATCTCACAAGCTAGTAAAGTGATGCTTAAAATTCTCCAAGCCAGGCTTCAGCAATACACGAATAGTGAACTTCCAGATGTTCAAGCTGATGTTAGAAAAGGCAGAGGAACCAGAGATCAAATTGTCAGCATCTGATGGATCATGGAAAAAACAAGAGAGTTCCAGAAAAAACATCTATATCTGCTTTATTGACTATGCCAAAGCCCTTGACTGTGTGGATCACAATAAACTGTGGAAAATTCTGAAAGAGATGGGAATACCAGACCACCTGACCTGCCTCTTGAGAAACCTGTATGCAGGTCAGGAAGCAGCAATTAGAACTGGACATTGAACAACAGACTGGTTCCAAATAGGAAAAGGAGTACGTCAAGGCTGTATATTGTCACCCTGCTTATTTAACTTCTATGCAGAGTACATCATGAGAAACGTGGGGGTGGAGGAAGCACAAGCTGGAATCAAGACTGCCGGGAGAAATACCAATAACCTCAGATATGCAGATGACACCACCCTTATTGCAGAAAGTGAAGAAGAATTGAAGAGCCTCTTGATGAAAGTGAAAGAGGAGAGTGAAGAAGTTGGCTTAAAGCTCAACATTCAGAAAATTAAGATCATGGCATCTGGTCCCATCACTTCATGGCAAATAGATGGGGAAACAGTGGAAATAGTGGCCGACTTTATTTTTCTGGGCTCCAAAATCACTGCAGGTGGTGATTGCAGCCATGAAATTAAAAGACACTTGCTCCTTGGAGGGAAAGTATGACCAACCAAACAGCATATTAAAAAGCAGTGACATTACTTTGTCAACCAATGTCCATCTAGTCAAGGCTATGGTTTTTGCAGTAGTCATGTATGGATGTGAGAGTTGGACTATAAAGAAAGCTTAGCACTGAATAGTTAATCTTTTTGAACTGTGCTGTTGGAAAAGACTCTTGAGAGTCCCTTGGAATGCAAAGAGATCCCAAAGGAAATCAGTCTTGAATATTCACTGGAAGGACTGATACTGAAACTGAAACTCCAATACTTTGGCCACCTGATGCAAAAAAACTGACTCATTTGAATAGACCCTGATGCTGGGAAAGATTGAAGGCAGGAGGAGAAGGAGATGACAGAGGATGAGATGGTGGGATGGCATCACTGACTCAAGGGTCGTGAGTTTGAGTAAACGCCAGGAGTTGTTGATGGACAGGGAGGCCTGAACATGCTGCAGTCCATGGGGTTGCACAGAGTCGGTCACGACTGAGCAACTGAACTGAACTGATAACCAAATTAAGACTAATTAGTTTGCAAAATAAGTCAGGTCTCAAAAATTTGGCTTGTAGATTTATATAACTATGCTTGATTGGAGACTTTTTGATTTGCTGAGACTTTTAAAAGGTGTCTCAGACTGAACTTGTAAAAGATCTCTCAGGGCTAGGAAAGTCATACCAGTGGCTTATTATACATTTTGTTTTCCAAGGATGGTAACCTTCCTAATTTATCCAATAAAGTTGCTTGGCACCTAAGAGTTTTGAAGCTCTGGAAAGAGCAAGTAGAGAGAAAAGATAAATGTTTCAATTCTGGTTGCTGCTAAGTTACTTCAGTCGTGTCCGACTCTGTGCGACCCCATAGGACCCCTGGGATTCTCCAGGCAAGAACACAGGAGTGGGTTGCCATTTCCTTCTCCAATGCATGAAAGTGAAAAGTGAAAGGGAAGTCGTTCAGTCGTGTCTGACCCTTAGCATGGACTGCAGCCTACCATGCTCCTCCATCCATGGGATTTTCCAGGTAAGAGTACTGGAGTGGGGTGCCATTACCTTCTCTGTCAATTCTGGTTACAAACCTATAATTTACCTAATTACCATCATAATTAGTTTGAAGGGAAATCTTTCCTTACACCTGGAAAACACAGATTCTAATTAGTAATGATTTACTTTCTAGATATAAAATATAAAAAGTACAACCATATTTACCAATTTACCCAGTCCTATGTAACTAATCCTTTTTGCTAACCGCTTTATGAAGTCATCAGATTTCTCATCAGAATGTTTATATTTTTTTTATTCAGTTCAGTATTATGTTTGAAAGTAAGACACTTGTATTTATCCAAAAATCTCCTTGAAGAGGAGGCATTTTTGCAAAGGCATTACAGTGAAACTCTGTCAAGAAGGCATGTTTAAAATCTGATTACACTAGTTACTGATTACAAAGTTACTTGGTTACTGTTGTGACATACAACAATTTTTAAGATAATGACTAGAATTATGACTGATAACATTTTATCAGGACATGTCAGAACTTTAAGAATTCCATATAATTTATATAATATCTATATTAGTAATATTTACCATGCAATATAACCTAACCTGGGCTTCCCTGGTGGCTAAGATGGTAAAAAATCTGCCCACAATGTGGGAGATCCAGGTTCAATCCCTGGGTTGGGAAGATCCTCTGGCAAAGGGAATGGCAACCCACTCTGATGTTCTTGCCTAGAGTATTCCATGGACAGTGGAACCTGGTGGGCTACAGTCCATGGAATCACAAAGAGTCAGGCATGACTGAGTGATCCTTTCTTTCATAAGCTAACCTGAAAAGATTTATTACTCATTTGACAAAACTTCCCATTTAATTCAACATTCAAATGAGCCTAAATCTCAAAGTTAGCTAGAGGTCAAAGGACTTTATTAAATTTGATTTAGGAAGTTTTGCCAATAAATAAAGGGCTTAGAACACTCAGTCAGATAGTATCATAGGTCACTATGACACAATAGTTATTCACTTAGCCAAAATAACAATAAAATATTTCAAAAGGAAAAAAGAGCAGATCACTTAGAAGGCAAATAACTTGAAATCTGTTATCAAAGGCATTTCAGCTTCAAGAAAACTTGCTGTCTTAATGGAGACAAAAGCCACATTCAAGTATCATACTCGGTTATTTATAGAAATTTACTCAACTAAAATTTTAAACATAGTCACTCCTGACCATGCACAAAGCTCTTTTCTTGGGGCCCACTTTCCACGAACCTTTCATCACTTTCTGTACTACCACTTTATTACTATTTTCCCAATAAGAATCATCTGTAAGTCAGACCTATTTCTTTTCCCTCAGTAAAATGCAACTCCATTCCTCATGCCATCTTTACTGAAAACTTTCGTGCTACTTTCCTATGGTTTGCTGAATTTTTGTATCATTTCTACTGGCTATAATCTATTAGCTTAAATTAGAATCCTTGCCTCTTAAAGCCTTAATTTCTTGTGAGAATGAAGAAGTAAGCAATCATAAATTCTCCTCTACTTTAGTATTGTGTAGATTGCTAAAAATTACTACCAGTGATAATTTCTTAAAAAAAGTTTTGCTTTCTGATTGACAACATCTCAGGATGGCACCAAACGTATGCATTAATAGTTCTAAATATCTTTGGTTTTTCTGTAAGAGGAGGTCAACGTTCAGTAATCAATGTTTTAATATCATTTTATTTGAGAACGACCCAGCTGTTCAGTAATCTTCCTTCACTTAATTTAGTGCAACTCTAGAATTTCAAGTTGCCATAACCTGGAGAGAGTATTTCAGACAGATATTTCTAAAGCATCAGTTCAGTTCAGTCACTCAGTCGTGTCCGACTCTTTGCGACCCCATTAATCGCATCATGCCAGGCCTCCCTGTCCATCACCATCTCCCAGAGCTCACTCAGACTCACGCCCATCGAGTCCGTGATGCCATCCAGCCATCTCATCCTTGGTTGTCCCCTTCTCCTCCTGCCCCCAATCCCTCCCAGAATCAGTCTTTTCCAATTAGTCAACTCTTCTCATGAGGTGTCCAAAGTACTGGAGCTTCAGCTTTAGCATCATTCCTTCCAAAGAAATCCCAGGGTTGATCTCCTTCAGAATGGACTGGTTGGAACTCCTTGCAGTCCAAGGGACTCTCAAGAATCTTCTCCAACACCACAGTTCAAAAGCACCAATTCTTCGGCGCTCAGCCTTCTTCACAGTCCAACTCTCACATCCATACATGACCACAGGAAAAACCATAGCCTTGACTAGACGGACCTTAGTTGGCAAAGTAATGTCTCTGCTTTTGAATATACTATCTAGGTTGGTCATAACTTTTCTTCCAAGGAGTAAGTGTCTTTTAATTTCATGGCTGCAGTCACCATCTGCAGTGATTTTGGAGCCCAAAAAAATAAAGTCTGACAATGTTTCCACTGTTTCCCCATCTATTTCCCATGAAGTGATGGGACCGGATGCCATGATCTTCGTTTTCTGAATGTTGAGCTTTAAGCCAACTTCTTCACTCTCCTCTTTCACTTTCATCAAGAGGCTTTTTAGTTCCTCTTCACTTTCTGCCATAAGGGTGGTGTCATCTGCATATCTGAGGTTATTGATATTTCTCCTGGCAATCTTGATTCCAGCTTGTGTTTCTTCCAGTCCAGCGTTTCTCATGATGTACTCTGCATAGAAGTTAAATAAGCAGGGTGACGATATACAGCCTTGACGTATTCCCTTTCCTATTGGGTACCAGTCTTTTGTTCCATGTCCAGTGCTAACTGTTGCTTCCTGACCTGCATACAGATTTCTCAAGAGGCAGGTCAGGTGGTCTGATATTCCCATCTCTTTCAGAATTTTCCACAGTTTATTGTGTTCCACACAGTCAAAGGCTTTGGCATAGTCAATAAAGCAGAAATAGATGTTTTTCTGCAACTCTCTTGCTTTTTCCATGATCCAGCGGATGTTGGCAAAGTGTATCTAAACACTATCTCATTTGCATTTTCTGCCCTTAAAAGTTTTTTTTTTTTTTTTTACGTTGAATTGGGCCACCACCCACCTAGTGGTTGGTGTGCCACTTAGCTTGTTGATCTGTTACAAAATGCTTATACTGAGGCTCAAATATCCGTCCACCATCTTGGTCTTATTTGCTTCTATTCAGCCTATGTAATGTCCTTTGGTTACATCTCCCTTCAAACTTCATGTACTGTCCCTTCCCTCCTGTTTCATTTTCCCCCTCAGGGATTTTACTCCCATTTTCTTATAGGAAGCAGAGGAGTGATGGTCCATCACCTGTAATAACTTCAAGGCTGAGGAAGGGTGTCAACCCTGCCTGTCAGGGAGTGAAAATCTCTGAATATGTGATCTAGGACTCCCAGGGATAGGACGGCTCCTTGTGTTAAGTCCGCATGGGCTGGAATCCTTGCATAGCTGTAATTTTGATGTGAAACGGCTCCCATAGCCTTCCTACAGAATCTCCTTGATAATGAAGCCCTTTTTGTAACAGCATCAGAGTACAAAAGTCTCTATAAATGACAAGACTTAAAGGACATGGTGAAACATCTGATTAATGGATAAAGAAACTTGGTTACAGTAACTAGAATTGTGAATGATTGCATTTAACATACAAAATAATTCTGGTTAAATATTTCTCTTTAAGACACCTTGAGGAACCTCCAAAATATCCAAAGTTAGCTGGAAATCCAAAGAACTTTAATCATAGTTTGATATTTGGGAAGCTTGTGAAAAAGCCTTAAAACACTTGATCCAGATTGTCAGTCACTGTGAAACAATATCTATTCCTAACCAAAGTAACCAGAGATCTCAAAACATGAATGTCACTCAGTCGTGTCCGACTCTTTGCAATCCCATGGACTATACAGTCTCTGGAATTCTCCAGTCCAGAATACTGTAGTGGGTAGACTTTCCCTTATCCAAGGGATTTTCCCCACCCAGGGATCGAACCCAGGTCTACCACATTGTAGGTGGATTCTTTATCAGCTGAACCACAAGAGAAATGGAAGGTCAAAGATACTGGAATGGGTAGCCTATCCCATCTCCAGCAGATCTTCCTGACCCAGGAATCAAACTGGGGTCTCCTGCATTGCAGACAGATTCTCTACCAACTGAACTATGAGGGAAAAGCAAATATTAATATAAATTTCTTAAAGGCAAAAAAACTCACATAGACTGTTGCAAAAAAAAAAAAAGTGTTTCAAGAATACTTGAGGGAGAAATTAAAACCAGTCTTGTTCTGGCCCATTTCTAACAAAATTCACTTATCCAAACAAATTCAAACCAATCTTAGAGAATCCTGCACATACGTAATTAAATCTTTTATTCCTTACACCTACTACTGAAAACACTGTTGACTAAAAAGATGTGTAACTGCATAGTTGAGAGTTAAGTTTTATTTGGGGCAAAATGAGGACTGCAGCTGGGGAGACAGCACCTCAGATAGTTCTGAGATACTGTTCCAAAAAAGGCAGTCAGGAAAGGCCAATATATAAGATTTTGGTGAAGGGGGAGTCCGATGCAATCAAGCACTTACTTTACAAAAGATTTTCTGCTAGTCACAAGGAACTGATGTCACCATGAAGGGATTTAGTGCTTTTCTAGATATAAAGAGATATAAAGATTGGAATCATGAAATCAGTTCCTGAAAATATTTAACCATCTAAAGACCTGTTCCACCAGATTCCCTGGAGCACAGAGCGCCTCACTCCACCCTTAACTCCCTTGGGATGTGTGTGGAGGAGTGTTGAGGGTCAACAGCTGCAGCAGCACAGGGTTCAATCTCTGCAGAGGCAGATGGCAAATGCCCTTGTTGTTCAGTAGCTGGTAAATGCTCTTGGCAAGTGCCAATGTGTAGTTGACAGGGCCCCCTCATGGTTGTAAATTCTACCCTACTTTGGGAGGCATTTCATGACCATTTCATCTCACATTGCTAGGAAGGCTCATCCCTAGTTTTGGAGAAGGTTTTCTGATAGACCATTCATTGTGTTATTACTGGACTAGGTCTTAATAGTCAAAGATATCTGGACACCTGTCTTCTAGCTGTGGTCAAGGAAAATATTCCCTCTTGTTTCATCTTCTCATATCTAGTATTACACTATTATAATCATTGATTACATATTGAGCTATACATTTGATCAGCTGCTTCAAGTCTAATTATCATTGTTTTTGTTGGAAGCTCAGTCATACACTTGGTAACATAAGAAACAATAATCTTGTAAAACAGGAAAAATACAAATAGTATAGCTAATAACATTAGTGGAATTATAAGTAAATATTTCAGCCATGAGCCTCCCACACCAAACCATTTTTTTTTTAAAGATCGTCAAGGCTAAGGAATGCATCACTTAAGGCAGAAATTTTATTTTTCATTTAGTTCATCAAGTGTTATAGAGGATTCATCAGGTGTGAAAACACAGCATTCAGTTTGAATTATGGCACAGGTGCCTTCCTGAGGTGCTGTAAGCTGTCTAGGGCCTTGTAGTTTTGTAGCAGCGTCCTTATCATAATAAAGGCCTCTGAGTTCAATAGAGTAATACCCTGATCAGTATCATTTAAAGTTTGTTGAGTAAAGATCATTAAGTTTTCCATATGTCTAACTACATCTTCCAGTCTCACCGAAGGCACAAAAGAAAGCTGCTACATGGTCATACCAGTGGAATTCAGATCTCTTGACCTATTGGACTCATACCAGTGGTAGACTGGCTGAGGTTACCACTAATTTATTAACCTGTATGACCTTAAGTTCATGGGAATCCCAGGCTACACCTTCCTATCCATCCCAGTAGAAGCCAAGTCCATAAATTAATACCACAAATCTAATGAATTTCATATCATTCACTGCCTCTAAGTGTAATAATAGGCATAGCTCATGAAGCACACAGCCTAGATTCATAATATTACTAGGTTGACCATTCTTAGTATGGTTTAATTGTTCCCAACGTGGAGGAACATTTAAACAACTTAAATTACCATAGTCTGGTGTCAACCATATGGATCCAGCCCATAGTTTCAGGAGTTTTCCTTTTAATAGACAAGGTATTACAGTTTTTTGATTGAGACTTAGCTCATTGCTCTGATTGAGTTGAGTGACACTAAGAGAAAACTTAAATCTATGGGCAGGATCAGAGCAGCTATTAATAGTTGGCCAGGTGAGAGGATCCCATCTAGTAATATGAGTAGACAGAGCAGGACTGAACTCTCTTCTAAAATAAATTTCGTAAGGGGTGTCCCATCAGAGCCCTGGAGGGGAGAAATCCACTAAGGTAACCCAGAGGTACTAGTCATGGGTAATTGTCTAAAATAGTTGCGTTGAGTCTTAAACTAGCATAGGATTGTGCCCATAATACAAAACATTTGACTTTTTGCAAAGGTCCAAAAAGTCAGGAAACATTATAAATGATTATAAGAATCAGGTCCAACATCTTGGGCAAGCTGTTTACCTCTGATGTCGTCTTCTTCTCATCCTATTGTAGTGCAGTTTCCTCTGTTTGAGCATTGTTTTAAGGTGAATTTGAGATCAGCAGCCCTCTCTATAGACCAGTCCAGTGTAGGGGGTTTTGGAAATGGAAATTAATATGAGTTAATTTCCCTTCAATTCCACTGTGCATGAGCTAGTGAAGAGTACCTGATAAAAAGGTCCTTCCATCCAGGTTGGAGACAGCTCTTTAAAGTATATCTTTCTTCCACTCTTGGTTGCAGGTTCTGAGGCATCTGATCTAGCAATACCACTGCTGGGCATACATCACGAGGAAACTAGAACTGAAAGAGACACATGTACTCCAATGTTCATTGCAGCACTATTTACGATAGCCTCAATCCCTGGGTCGGGAAGATCCCCTGGAGAAGAAAATGGCAACCCACTCCAGTATTCTTGCCTGGAGAATCCCATGGATGGAGGAGCCTGGTGGGCTACAGTCCACGGGGTCACAAAGAGTCAGACACGACTGAGTGACTTCACTTCAGGACATGGAAGCAACCTAGATGTCCATCGGAAGATGAATGGATAAGGAAGTTGTGGTACATATACATAATGGAATATTACTGAGCTATAAAAAGGAATGCATTTGAGTCAGTTCTAATGAGGTGGAAGTAGCTGGAGCCTATTATACAGAGTGAAGTAAGTCAGAAAGAGAAACATAAATATTGTATATTAACGCATATATGTGGAATTTAGAAAGACAGTAACAGCAATCCTATATGCAGGGGGCAGCAAAAGAGACACGGATGTAAAGAACAGACTTCTGCACTATGTGGGATAAGGCGAGGGTGGGATGATTTGAGAATAGCATGGAAACATGTACATTACCATACATAAAACAGACCAGTGCAAGTTCAATGCATGAAGTAGGGCACCCAAAGCTGGTGCTCTGGAACAATCCAGAGGGATGGGGTGGGAGAGGAGATAGGAGAGGGGTTCAAGATGGGGGTCACATGTGTACCCGTGGCCGATTCATGTTGATAAATGGCAAAAACCATCACAATATTGTAACTATCCTCCAATTAATTAATTAATTAAAAACATGTTAAAAATTCATCTCACAAAGATAGAGTACTAAGATAAGCTTCAGAAACAAACTTAGAGTGTCCTTTAATAATTCAATTAAATTTTACATTAATATACCATAACAGCAAAGAATTACCCAGGGAAAGAATCTTAGTAGATACAGACCTCCATTAACAAACTGGGATTTAACATTCATTGAAACATCTTTTTCTCACTGGAAATCACCCTCATTTTTACCAGATATAACCAAATTAAGACTAATTTGTTTGCAAAATAGGTCTTGTTTCAATAAACTTGTTCTGATTATTTATTTTTATAACCATAATTGATCAGAGACTTTTTTTTGCTTTACTTAAACCTAAGAGTGTCAGACAGAACTTTTAAAATAAAGCCTCTCAGGGCTAGGAAAATCATGCCAAAGGCTTCTCACAGATTTTATGTAACAGATCTAGGTGAACTCCTCCCTTCTGAAGGTCTCCAGAGTTCCTTGAGATTTCTGTGTCTGTTACTGAGATAACCTTTCTAACTTATCTGCTAATTTTACTGGAAACTTAAGAGTTTCCAATTTCTGAAGGGATCTGATAGTGAGAAAAATTAAATAGCTCAATTTGCTTACAAGAATATAATTTTACCAAACTAGTGTAAGTCATAATTAGCTTGACGGGAAGGTTTTCCTCACACGTGGAAAACACAAATCCAAATAGATTGTTTTTCAGATAGAAACCATAAATGTTACAAGCATATTTGCCAGTTCATTCAGTACTTTTGTTAACCTTTGTGAAGTCATCAGTCTTCCCATTAGAATATGAGGACATATCAGAATTTAAGGAACTCCATATAATTCTAGGATATCTATCTTAGTAACATTTACCATACAATATAACCTGAGGTTTATTGCCCATTTGACATTAACCATGAAATTCCATATACCAAATGAACCTATTTACTTTAATATCTCTTTTCAGGATGTTTCAGGGTCCCTCTGAAGCATCCCAAAGTTAGCTAAAAGTCAAAAGTGCTTCATTCGGATATGTAGGAAGTTTCTTCAATAAATATCAAAAAGGTTTAGAACACTCAGTCAGATAGGATCATAGGTCACTCTGAGATAATAGCTATTCACTTAGCAAAAATAACAAAAAATATTTCAAAGGCAAATATAGAACAGATAATTTAAGAGGTAAAGCAACTGAAATCTGTTATCAAAATCAATTCAACATCTGAAGAAAGCATGTCCTCTTAACAGAGAGAAAAGCCAAATTCAAGTTTTTGCACCAGTTTTCTTTTAAATTCATTTAAAAGTAAACTTAAATTCATTTTAAACTTAGTCCTCACCATACACAAAATTCTTTTCTCAGGGTCCACTTTCCACAAACCTTCTTGTCAATTTCTGTACCCATTACTTTGTTTTCCCAGCCTGAAATAGCCACCTATAAGTCAGACTTACTTCCTTTTCCCTTCATAAAATGCAATTCCATTCCTCATACCTTCTTTACTGAAACCACACATCCTACTTTGCTTATGCAACCAAGAATTGACCTTTATTTTATCAGTCTATAGATTGCTGAGCATAGATACCAGTGATAACTTCTAAAAACCTTTACTTTCTTATAGAGAACGTCTCATCATGGCACCAAACATATTCATTAATAGTCCAGAAGCTGTTTAGTTTCTCTGTAAGTTCAGTTCAGTCGCTCAGTTGTGTTCGACTCTTTGAGACCCCATGAACCACAGCACGCCAGGCCTCCTTTTCCATCACCAGCTGCCGGAGTCTATCCAAGCCCATGTCCATTGAGTCGGTGATGCCATCTAACCACCTCATCCTTTGTCGTCCCCTTCTCCTCCTGCCCTCAATCTTTCCCAGCATCAGGGACTTTTCAATGAGTCAGCTCTTCGCATCAGGTGACCAAAGTATTGGACTTTCAGCTTCAGCATCAGTCCTTCCAGTGAAAACCCAGGACTGATATTCTTTAGAATGGACTGGTTGGATCTGCTTGCAGGCCAAGGGACTCTCAAGAGTCTTTTCCAACAGCACAGTTCAAAAAGATTAACTATTCAGTGCTAAGCTTTCTTTATAGTTCAACTCTCACATCCATACATGACCACAGGAAAAACCATAGCCTTGACTAGATGGACATTGGTTGACAAAGCAATGTCACTGCTTTTTAATATGCTGTCTAGGTTGGTAATACTTTCCCTCCAAG
The DNA here is from genome assembly GCF_014754425.2 of Oryx dammah. NCBI lineage: Eukaryota > Metazoa > Chordata > Mammalia > Artiodactyla > Bovidae > Oryx > Oryx dammah. Next base: position 85,474,699 of record NW_024070207.1, on the reverse strand, counting down.
GAGCAAGAGTATTTAAATTTCATGGCTGCAATCACCATCTGCAGTGATTTTGGAGCCCAGAAAAATAAAGTCAGCCACTGTTTCCACTGTTTCCCCATCTATTTGCCATGAAGTGATGGGACCAGATGCCATGATCTTAATTTTCTGAATGTTGAGCTTTAAGCCAACTTCTTCACTCTCCTCTTTCACTTTCATCAAGAGGCTCTTCAGTTCTTCTTCACTTTCTGCAATAAGGGTGATGTCATCTGCATATCTGAGGTTATTGATATTTCTCCCGGCAATCTTGATTCCAGCTTGTGCTTCCTCCACCCCCACGTTTCTCATGATGTACTCTGCATAGAAGTTAAATAAGCAGGGTGACAATATACAGCCTTGATGTACTCCTTTCCCAATTTGGAACCAGTCTGTTGTTGCATGTCCAGTTCTAACTGCTGCTTCCTGACCTGCATACAGATTTCTCAAGAGGCAGGTCAGGTGGTCTGGTATTCCCATCTCTTTCAGAATTTGCCACAGTTTATTTTGATCCATACAGTCAAAGGCTTTGACATAGTCAATAAGCAGAAATAGATGCTTTTCTGGAACTCTTTTGCTTTTTCAATGATCCAGTGGATGTTGGCAATTTGATCTCTGGTTCCTCTGCTTTTTCTAAAACAAGCTTGAACATCTGGAAGTTCTCGGTTCATGTATTGCTGAAGCCTGGCTTGGAGAATTTTGAGCATTACTTTACTAGCGTGTGAGATTAGTGCAATTATGCAGTAGTTTGAGCATTCTTTGGCATTGCCTTTATTTGGGATTGGAATGAAAACTGATCTTTTCCAGTCCTGTGGCCACTGCTGAGTTTTCCAAATTTGCTGACATATCTAGTGCAGCACTTTCACAACATCATCTTTGAAGATTTGAATAGCTCAACTGGAAATCCATTACCTCCACTAGCTTTGTTTGTAGTGATGCTTCCTAAGGCCCACTTGACTCTCTGTAAGAGGAAGTTAGTTTTCAGGAATTAGTGTTTTACAATCGTATTTTATTTGGAAATGACTTAGAAATAAATGACTTGGAAATAAAGTTTCATCACTTAGTTTACCACAACCCTAGAAATTCGGCTTATCAAAATCTAGAGACATATTCCTAAAGCATAATTATTCTTAATAGACTTTATCCAATAGCTCCTAACTCCTTTACATTCTTCTTTCCCTAGAGGTTTCTTTACTCAAGTTATCTTCCTTGCTGACAAACTTGTAGTGGACATATTTAACTTATATTAAACCTAGGCTCAATAAAATTATTCTGCTTAATGTTAATGATTCTTGTAAGATCAACAAACAAAAATAAATACCAGGTATTAATTTAATGCTGAAAAATTCCCAGTTCATATGAACCTGAAATTCATTTAGGTTAATTTATCTTGTATTTAGAACTGTATGATTTCTTAAGAGTTTATTTTTCTTGGGGCCAATTAGATTACAAACTAATCTCAGCAATATTATCCAAAAACAAGGACACATACTGAGACATGCATAAATAAAAATAGACACAACAAGAGGTCTCATAGCTTTATTTATGAATCAGATATTGCAAACTTAGTTATGAATCAGATATTGCAATGTAAACCTCACTAAATGTAAACAGCACTTAGAATAAGAAAATTTTCAAAAATTTTTGTTCCCATTTTTTTTTTCTTCTACAGTTTCAGGAGTTAGAGATGATCTAGTAAGTGATCCAGAGAGCTCTGGTCTCAAGGCATCAGTTCAGTTCAGTTCAGTTCAGTCGCTCAGTCATGTCCAACTCTTTGCGACCCCATGAATCACAGCACGCCAGGCCTCCCTGTCCATCACCAACTCCCAGAGTTCACTCAGACTCACATCCATCAAGTCGGTGATGCCATCCAGCCATCTCACCTTTTGTCGACCCCTTCTCCTCCAGCCCCCAATCCCTCCCAGCATCAGAGACTTTTCCAATGAGTCAATTCTTCGCATGAGGTGGCCAAAGTACTGGAGTTTCAGCTTTAGCATCAGTCCTTCCAAAGAACACCCAGGACTGACCTCCTTTAGAATGAACTGGTTGGATCTCCTTGCAGTCCAAGGGAATCTCAAGAGTCTTCTCCAACACCACAGTTCAAAAGCATCAATAGATAATACCAATTCTGCACAATTCAAATAAGGAATGAGGGCTCATTTCCAAAGTTATTCATAAAGATCTGATATTTTTAGGTAATTTTTCTTTGTCATTGGATCATAGGTATAGGTTGCCCAGTCATTTGAATTATTATTATTATTTGTTTTCTCCAAGGAGTTTCTAGGTGGTGTGTGGAATCTTAGATAAAGCACTTCTAATTTTAGCTCAAGCAGTTTGTACCAGGTGTCTGCACACTAAAGCAAAGCAACCAAACCAGAACCTCACTAGCCGGGAGTCACATTCCAAATAAAAGAAAAGCCAAAGAGATGCTCAGAAATCAAAAGGCAAGTGGCAAGAGCACCTGAAAAAGATGTCAAAATGATGCCCAGAAATCCAAAGCCAACTGGCATAAATGTCAAATGTGACTTCCCAGCCCTGCTAGACTTGCAGCTTGGCAGAGTCAGTGCTAACAGCGTTTTTTGTTCTGATATATTTTCAAGCAATTTATACCTGGTTTCCTGCAAAGAGGTTATTCTAACATTTTCTTCTTTAGAACCTTCTAGATACCAAAGTAAAAATCCCTTTCAGCATGTTTGATCTTATGGCTGGCTTTTTCTGTACATGCAAAAATATCAATTTTGGAATATCAAAAGAACTTCAGTTTTGGCCTTTTCATTGAGATCTCATTTAGTATAATTTCCCCAAAGGACTAGGAACTTGCAGGCATGAGCTCCATATGTATTGTACATGAATCTGGCTGGAGTACATGAGAGGCTGGATTTCTGACACTCCTGTTTCTGTTTTTGAGATTCTGTTTCCCATTTTAAGTTTAATTTTTCAGTGACAAAAATCACTAGTGAAATTGTGTGGTGGGCATGTGTCCTGCTGAGGTAGAAATTCTTAGGCAGTTACATGTAGGAACTCTGAGACTTCAGCTTGTTTCAATAAATATCCCACTCCATTAACCTAAAGCTATACCCTTTGTCCTGAATTCCTAGCTCTCAGAGGAATGTGTCCTTGGTCTAATAAATTATCAGCACTCAGAACCAGGAAAGGGTAGTAATTAACTTCTGTTCAATATGCCTGAAGGAAAAACAACAGGTGATCATTAATCTTTAGCCCATACATCTGGTCCATTGTAAAATGGCCAGGGGTCATGAGAAAAGGTTGCAGAATGGTGACTTAATGCCTAAGAAAACTAAGAATCCAAGGATCAAAAAAAGCCATAAAGATGTCAAGATAAACATTATGACCTTTAAACTGAATGGTTAGACATGACATATGTTAAAAGTAAGAACTAATCAAAAATGTACAAATCAATACTAGTAAGGATATAAAGTGCTGTAGGTCCTGCGTTTTCAGGCACTTCACCTCCTCTCAGTGTCTATGCTGAGAGCTTTGTGCTTTCTTTCTCTCTAAAATAAACTCTGTTTGCTTGCTACTGTGAGTGTTTTGTGTGTTTGTGAAGTTCATACTTTGGCTCCAGGAATAAGAACTCTGATTCCCGTTTCATTTTTCAGGGGCTTGCCCGGGATCCTTCAATGCCTACTCAAGGTAAGGGCAAACACTTTAGATCCATTTCTCGTCTCTCACAGCCTAACTATATAGTCTCCTAAGCTATTTTCTTTTCCCATTGCCTGCTTGGGTTTCTATGGTAGACAGAGTCGGTAGACAGTGGCCCCAAGTCTTGACACTGACCAGTTGACTTGACGGTACTGAGTGAATGCCCTGCAAGGATGCTAAATCAGCAAGAACTGCAGAACATCTGCTGTTTTTCTCTCACAATGTTTCAGTGAAACGTAAGAGAATGGGAAATTCTGTTTATGCATGCCAGTCACTCAAAAATGTAGGAAAGCCCACAACCCTAAGCTCTTGCACCTCTGTCTTAAGGTGGGGAAAAGACAGGGATGAAAGTTCAGGCTATTCTGGTAATGAGAAGTTAAGTCTAGTCTGCCGGGAGCCTCTGTGAGGAATCCCGCCCATGACAAAGGTCATGAGGAAGGAAGCCCGACAAAATGCAAAGGCGTGATCTGGCTTCAGGGGTTCCCCCTAGGTTTTCCTGAACATCTACCCCCAAAAACCAGAGTCTGCCTGCTTTATTGTACTGTGCTTTCCACTCTTCTGACATTCTCTGGAAAAAAGTTAACTCAGGGCTTCAGTCTCCTGCATATGAAAGGAATGTTTCAGCTCAAACCCCTTTGATGGCTCTCTAACTTGCCTGACAGGTTCCCCCAGACTTTTACAATTTGCGAATTGCTTACAGCCCCTCAACCATGAGAGGCACAAGCTTAAAGCATCTTAAAGATACAGAGCCTTTTCTAAAGAGCTAAAAATTATATTGGTGATAGGTTTCACTGTTGAGTCAATGACTGCTGCCAGGCCTCCATATTCTTTATCTTTTAGGCACCTGGAGGATATTAATCAATGTAATTGGATATAGGAAAAGGAATATAGTAGTTTTGATGTTAGCAACACTAGACTTTTGAGTTAATTACTTTTCTTTTTGTTATAAATCACTGTACTTCTTTCATTGTTATAAATTGCTGTGTCCTTGCTATGTAAGAATGTAACTTTATTTAGTGCTTTCTGAAAGTGGCACCAGACTTTGGGAAGAACAACACTTTTAAGACAAATAAGTCTTCTGGTTGACAAACCCTTATCAGAAAAGGGCCGTAAAATATTAATTTGCCTTCTGGCCAGAAGATGATGTAAATCACCTAAGACTTGAGTATATGACTAAGTATGCAGAGAGAAAGCCTGGTCTCGATAAGAGTCAGGGCTGCTGATGCTGCATAATTTTGTATTATCCATTGATCTTTATGTACAACTAAAAAGTATAAAAAGCATGCCAGACAATAGAGGATGGGCCAGTAACTGGACTGGTTTCCACCGTTTCTTTTCTTACTCTATTTTCAGGCTGAATTCCCATCTGGAGTGGGGAGCCTCGCCATGTCTACTTACTTGCCCTGGCTTTTAACATCCATGAGAGAGGGAGCCCAAGGCGGGACACCCTCCACTATTCAAACGGGCGCTGGTGGCCAAACGTAGATGGTGCAAATCTCTTGTCCTGAGATTTTATTAGCTTTCCCCGTAAACCAAGTTATTCAGCATCTTTTCTCCACTAAATTTTCCTACTATACTATTTCTTCTTAATTTCTTTTATATTTCTAAATAAGTTTTTCCATGCCTACTCCGTCTCCCCTTCAAATTACCCTGGATCCACCAGGGCTAGACCCCGGCACTAATCAACCTAAAAGAATGTTGAGGGAGGCATGTACCACTAATACTTCTTTGCTCTCGGTCCAAAAAGAGGGGATGCCCTCTTGACAGGAGGAACTAGACAAAAGACAAAAAGTGCTGAACGCTGGCCTTATCTCTTTTTCAGATGGGAGCAACTTCATCAAACCTATCAGCCAGCTCAAAGCAGACACTTCTGGCATGTATCCTGAAGAACTGGGAACAACTGGACACTCAAACCCTAAAGAAGAAACATTTGATCTTTTTCTGCACCAAGACATGGCCCCAATATAAATTATCTGATAGTGAAAGATGGCCCCCTGAGGGCACACTTAATTAAAACACCATCTTACTGTTAGGTCTTTCTTGTAAATGGGAGGGGAAATGGTTTAGAAATCCCTCATGTACAGGCTTTCTTTGCTTTAAGAAAAGACCCCACCTTATGTAAGAATTGTGGGTTTTCTCAATCTGTACTGCTTGTAGTTTCTTCTGAATCTCTAAGTCCAAACTGTTACCTTTATCCGGGACTGACTAAATCAAATCCCACAGAACCTCACCAGTCCCTGTCAACACCACCGGTCATTCCTACTTCAAAGCTATATCCTTTCCTTCCATTACAAGAAGTAGCAAATGGAGAATGGGGGCAAGTATGGGTCCACATTCCTTTCCTTCTCCAGGACCTAGAGCAAATTAAAATATGCCTGGTAAATTTCACCAATAAGCTGGATAAATATATAGAAAATTTCCAGGGTCTTACACAATTCTTTGACGTAGCCTGGAGAGACATTATGTTGCTACTAAACCAAACCTTCACTGGAGGAGATAGAGAAAAGCTAATTAAAGGTGCTCAAGAATGGAGAGATGAATGGTATGCTATTAATGCATGGGGCAGGTCAAGTGAGCAATTAGCCCAATTTCCCATGGGCTGCCAAGTGGTGCCCATCAATGACCCTAATTGGGCTCCAGATAAGGATGATAGGGGTGGTTGGGATAGAAAGCATTTTATTACCCGCACTATTGAAGGGTTAAAAGGGGCATGAATTGAGCCTTTAAACTACTCAAAGTTATCCAAAGTAAATCAGGAAGAAAAGGAAAGTCCTCTGGCTTTTATGGAAAAACTCAGGGAGGCATTGAGAAAACATACTCCAACGAACCATACTCCAGGGTTCTATGGAGGGCCAAATTCTTCTTTTTTCTTTTTTAATTTTTATTTAAATTTCATCTTCATGAAAATTAAATTTGCATTTCATGAGTGTTTGAGGAATGTTTCATGATTATTGGTGATTTTAATATCATTTTCTATGAACTGATTTTTCATATCTTCTTCACATTTTTTAAAAATATATTTATTTTATTTGGAGGCTAATTACTTTACAATATTGTAGTGGTTTTTACCACACGTTGACATGAATAAGCCATAGGTTCCCAATCCTGAAATCCCCTCCCATATCCCTCCCCATCCCATCCCTCTGGGTCATCCCAGTACACCAGCCCTGAGCACCCTGTCTCATGTATCGAACCTGGACTGGCGATCTGTTTCACATATGATAATATACATGTTTCAACGCTATTCTCTCAAATAATCACACCCTCACCTTCTCCCACAGAGTCCAAAAGACTATTATATACACCGGTGCCTCTTTTGCTGTCTCACATATAGGGTTATCGTTACCATCTTTCTGAATTCCATATATATCTGTTAGTATGCTGTATTGGTATTTTTCTTTCTGGCTTACTTCACTCTGTATAATAAGCTCCAGTTTCATCCAGCTCATTAGAACTGATTCAAATGTATTTTTTTTTAATGGCTGAGAAATATTCCATTATGTATATGTACCACAGATTTCTTATCCATTTGTCTGCTGATGGACATCTAGATTGCTTCCATGTCCTGGCTATTGTAAATAGTGCTGCAATGAACATTGGGATACATGTGTCTCCTTCAATTCTGGTTCCCTTGGTGTGTATGCCCATAAGTGGGATTTCTGGGTCATATGGCAGGTCTGCTTCCTGATATTTAAGGCATCTCCACACTGTTCTCCATAGTAGCTGTACTAGTTTGCATTCCCACCAACAGTGTAAGAGGGTTCACTTCTCTCCGTACCCTCTCCAGCATTTATTGTTTGTAGATTTTTCTATAGCAGCCATTCTGACCACATTGTGGTTTTGATTTGCATTTCTCTGATAATGAGGGATGTTGAGCATCTTTTCATGTGTTTGTTAGCCATCTGTATGTCTTCTTTGGAGAAATGTCTGTTTAGTTATTTGGCCCATTTTTTGATGGGGTCATTTATTTTTCTGGAGTTGAGCTGCAGGAGTTGCTTGTATATGTTTGAGATTAATTCTTTGTCAGTTGATTTGTTTGTTATTATTTTCTCCCATTGTGAAGGCTGTATTCTCACTTTGCTTATAATTTCCTTCGTTGTGCAAAATCTTTTAAGTTTAATTAGGTCCCATTTTTTTATTTTTGCTTTTGTTTCCATTATTCTGGGAGGTGGGTCATAGAGGATCCTGCTGTGATGTATGTCGGAGAGTGTTTTGCCTATGTTTTCCTCTAGGAGTTTTATACTTTCTGGTCTTACGTTTAGATCTTTAATCCATTTTGAGTTTATTTTTGTGGATGGTGTTAGAAAGTGTTATTGTTTCATTCTTTTACAAGTGGTTGACCAGTTTTCCCAGCACTACTTGTTATAGAGATTGTCTTTAATCCATTGTATATTCCTGCCTCCTTTGTCAAAGATAAGGTGTCCATATGTTCATGAATTTATCTCTGGGCTTTCTATTTTGTTCCATTGATCTATATTTCTGTCTTTGTGCCAGTACCATACTGTCTTGATGACTGTGGCTTTGTAGTAGAGCCTGAAGTCAGGCAGGTTGATTCCTCCAGTTCCATTCTTCTTTCTCAAGATTGCTTTGGCTATTCGAGGTTTTTTGTATTTCCATATAAATTGTGAAATTATTCGCTCTAGCTCTGTGAAAAATACCGTTGGTATCTTGATAGGGATTGCATTGAATCTATAGATTGCTTTGGACAGTGTAGTCATTTTCACAATATTGATTCTTCCAATCCATGAACATGGTATATGTCTCCAAATATTTGTGTCCTCTATGATTTCTTTCATCAGTGTTTTACACTTTTCTATATATAGTTCTTTTGTTTCTTTAGGTAGATATATTCCTAAGTATTTAATTCTTTTCATTGCAATGGTGAATGGAATTGTTTCCTTAATTTCTCTTTCTGTTTTCTCATTGTTAGTGTATAGGATTGCAAGGGATTTCTCTGTGTTAATTTTACTTCCTGAAATTTCACTGTATCCATTGATTAGCTCTAATAATTTTCTGGTAGAATCTTTAGGGGTTCTATGTAGAGGATCATGTCATCTGCAAACAGTGAGAGTTTTACTTCTTCTTTTCCAATCTGGGTTTCTTTTATTTCTTTTTCTTCTCTGATTGCTGTGGACAAAACTTGCAAAACTATGTTGAATAGTAGTGGTGAGAGTGCTTGTTCCTACCATGCGTCCGAGGTCAGGGTGATGGCTGTGAGGAGCTACCCCATGTCCAAGGTCAGGGGCAGCAGCTGGGAGGAGCCACCTCATGCCCGAGGCCAAGGGCAGTGACCCTGAGGAGCCACCCTGATCCCGAGGCCAGGGCCTGCAGCTGGGAGAATTATCCCAAGGAGGTGGCTGCACAGCTGCAGGAGGGCCTAGAGGAACTATCCCAGGTTGAAGGTCAGGAAAGGTGGCAGTAAGGATATATCCCACATCCAATGTGAGAGCAGCGGCTGTGTTTTGCTGGAGCAGCCATGAAGAAATACCCCACACCCAAGGTAAGAGAAACCCAAGTAAGATGGTAGGTGTTGCAAGAGGGCATCAGAGGGCAGACACACTGAAACCATACTCACAGAGAAGTAGTCAATCTACTCACACTAGGACCACAGCCTTGTCTAACTAAATGAAACCAAGCCATGCCTGTGGGGCAACCCAAGACGGGTGGGTCATGGTGCAGAGGTTTGACAGAACATTGTCTACTGGAGAAGGGAATGGCAAGTCATTTCAGTATTCTTGCCTTGAGAACCCCATGAACAGTATGAAAAGGCAAAATGATAGGATATCAAAAGAGGAACTCCCCAGGTCATTAAGTGCCCAATATGCTACTGGAGATCAGAGGAGAAATAACTACAGAAAGAACAAAGGGATGGAGCCAAAGCAAAAACAATACCCAGCTGTGGATGTGACTGGTGATAGAAGCAAGATCCGATGCTGTAAGAGCAATATTGCATAGGAACCTGGAATGCAAGGTCCATGAATCAAGGCAAAATGGAAGTGGTCAAACAAGAGATGGCAAGGGTGAACGTTGACATTCTAAGAATCAACGAACTAAATTGGACTGGAATGGGTGAATTTAACTCAGATGACCATTACATCTACTACTGCAGGCAGGAATCCCTCAGAAGAAATGGAGTAGCCATCATGGTCAACAAAAGAGTCTGAAATGCAGTACTTGGATGCAATCTCAAAAATGACAGAATGATCTCTTTTCGTCTCCAAGGCAAACCATTCAATATCACAGTTATCCAAGTCTATGCCCCAACCAGTAATGCTGAAGAAGCTGAACGGTTTTATGAAAACCTACAAGACCTTTTAGAACTAACCCCCAAAAAAGATGGCCTTTTCATTATAGGGGACTGGAATGCAAAAGTAGGAAGTCAAGAAACACCTGGAGTAACAGGCAAATTGGGCCTTGGAATGCGGAATGAAGCAGAGCAAAGACTAATAGAGTTTTGCCAAGAAAATGCACTGGTCATAGCAAACACCCTCTTCCAAAAACACAAGAGAACACTCTACACATGGACATCACCAGGTGGTCAACACCAAAATCAGATTGATTATATTCTTTGCAGCCAAAGATGGAGAAGCTCTATACAGTCAGGAAAAACAAGACCAGGAGCTGACTGTGGCTCAGATCTTGAACTCCTTATTACCAAATTCAGAATTAAATTGAAGAAAGTAGGGAAAACCATTAGACCATTCAAGTATGACCTAAATCAAATCCCTTATGATTATTCAGTAGAAGTAAGAAATAGATTTAAGGGCCTAGATCTGATAGATACAGTGCCTGATGAACTATGGAATGAGGTTCGTGACATTGTACAGGAGACAGGGGTCAAGACCATCCCCATGGGAAAGAAATGCAAAAAAGCAAATGACTGTCTGGGGAGGCCTTACAAATAGCTGTGAAAAGAAGAGAGGCAAAAAGAAAAGAAGAAAAAGAAAGATATAGGCATCTAAACGCAGAGTTCCAAAGAATAGCAAGGAGAGATAAGAAAGACTTCTTCAGCAATCAGTGCAAAGTAATCGAGGAAAACAACAGAATGAGAAAGACTAGAGATCTCTTCAAGAAAATTAGAGATACCAAGGGAACATTTCATGCAAAGATGGTATGAACCAAACAGAAGCAGAAGATATTAAGAAGAGGTGGCAAGAATACACAGAAGAACTGTACAAAAAAGATCTTTATGACCCAGATAGTCATGATGATGTGATCACTAATCTAGAACCAGACATCTTGGAATGTGAAGTAGTCAAGTGGGCCTTAGAAAGCATCACTATGAACAAAGCTAGTGGAGATGATGGAATTCCAGTAGAGCTATTTCAAATCCTGAAAGATGATGCTGTGAAAGTGCTGCACTCAATATGCCAGCACATTTGGAAAACTCAGCAGTGGCCACAGGACTGGAAAAGGTCAAGTTTCATTCCAATTCCAAAGAAAGGCAATGCAAAAGAATGCTCAAACTATCACACAATTGCACTCATCTCACATGCTACTAAAGTAATGCTGAAAATTCTCCAAGCCAGGCTTCAGCAATACGTGAACCATGAACCCCCTGACGTTCAAGCTGGTTTCAGAAAAGGCAGAGGAACCAGAGATCAAATTGCCAACATCTGCTGGATCATGGAAAAAGCAAGAGAGTTCCAGAAAAACATCTATTTCTGCTTTATTGACTATGCCAAAAAGTCTTTGACTGTGTGGATCACAATAAACTGTGGAAAATTCTGAAAGAGATGGGAATATCAGACCACCTAAGGTGCCTCTTGAGAAATCTGTATGCAGGTCAGGAAGCAACAGTTAGAACTGGACATGGAACAACAGACTGTTTCCAAATAGGAAAAGGAGTACGTCAAGGCTGTATATTGTCACCCTGTTTATTTAACTTATATGCAGAGTACATCATGAGAAACGCTTGACTGGAAGAAACACAAGCTGGAATCAAGATTGCTGGGAGAAATATCAATAACCTCAGATATGCAGATGACACCACCCTTATGGCAGAAAGTGAAGAGGAACTAAAAAGCCTCTTGATGAAAGTGAAAGAGGAGAGCAAAAAAGTTGGCCTAAAGCTCAACATTCAGAAAACGAAGATCATGACATCTGGTCCTGTCACTTCATGGGAAATAGATGGGAAAACAGTGGAAACAGTGTCAGACTTTATTTTGGGGGGCTCCAGAATCACTGCGGATGGTGACTGCACCCATGAAATTAAAAAACGCTTACTCCTTGGAAGAAAGTTATGACCAACCTAGATAGCATATTCAAAATCAGAAACGTTACTTTGCTGACTAAGGTCCATCTAGTCAAGGCTATGGTTTTTCCTGTGGTCATGTATGGATGTGAGAGTTGGACTGTGAAGAAGGCTGAGCACCGAAGAATTGATGCTTTTGAACTGTGGTGTTGGAGAAGACTCTTGAGAGTCCCTTGGACTGCAAGGAGTTCCAACCAGTCCATTCTGAAGGAGATCAACTCTGGGATTTCTTTGGAAAGAATGATGCTAAAGCTGAAACTCCAGTACTTTGGCCACCTCATGAGAAGAGTTGACTCATTCAAAAAATCTCTTATGCTGGGAGGGATTGGGGGCCAGAGGAGAAGGGGACGACAGAGGATGACATGACTGGAATGCATCAAGGACTTATTGACGTGAGTCTGAGTGAACTCCGGGAGATGGTGATGAACAGGGAGGCCTGGTGTGCTGCGGTTCATTGGGTTGGAAAGAGTCGGACACGACTGAGTGACTGAACTGAACTGAACTGCAGTGTTTTTATCATAAATGGATGTTGAATTTTGTCAAAGGCTTTCTCTGCATCCATTGAGATAATCATAAGGTTTGTATTGCTCAACTGTTAATGTGGGGTATTACATTGATTGTTTTGTGGATATTCAAGAATCTTTTCCTCCCTGGGATCCCACTTTGTCATGATATATGATCTTTTTAATATGTTGTCAGATTCTGTTTGCTAGAATTTTGTTAAGGATTTTTGCATTTATGTTCATCACTGATACTGGCCTGTAGGTTTGTTTTTTTTTTTTTTTTTTTTTGTGTGTGTGTGTGTGGCATCTTTGTCAGGTTTTGGTATTAGGGTCATGGTGGCCTCATAGAATGAGTTTGGAAGTTTACATTCCTCTACAATTTTCTGGAAGAGTTTGAGTCAGATAGGTGTTAGCTCTTCTCTAAATTTTTTGTAGAATTCGGGGCTTTTGTTTGCTGGTAGTTTTCTGATTACAGTTTCGATTTCCATGCTTGTGATGGGTTTGTTAAGATTTTCTATTTCCTCCTGGTTTAGTTTTGGAAAGTTTTACTTTTCTAAGAATTTGTCCTTTTCTTCCATGTTGTCCATTTTATTGGCGTATCATTGCTGATAGTAGTCTCTTATGATCCTTTGTATTTCTGTGTTGTCTGTTGTGATCTCTCCATTTTCATTTCTAATTTTATTGATTTTATTCTTCTCCCTTTGTTTCTTGATGAGTCTGGTTAATGGTTTGTCAATTTATTTATCTTCTCAAAGAAACAGCTTTTAGCTTTATTGATTTTTGCTATGGTCTCTTTTCTTTCGCGTTTATTTCTGCCCTGAGTTTTAAGATTTCTTTCCTTCTATTAACCGTCAGTTCAGTTCAGTACAGTTCAGTCACTCAGTCGTGTCCGACTCTTTGTGACCCCAGGAATCACAGCACACCAGGCCTCCCTGTCCATCACCAACTCCCGGAGTTCACTCAGACTCACGTCCATCGAGTCCGTGATGCCATCCAGCCATCTCATCCTCGGTCGTCCCCTTCTCCTCCTGCCCCCAATCCCTCCCAGCATCAGAGTCTTTTCCAATGAGTCAACACTTTGCATGAGATGGCCAAAGTACTGGAGCTTCAGCTTTAGCATCATTCCTTCCAAAGAAATCCCAGGGTTGATCTCCTTCAGAATGGACTGGTTGGATCTCCTTGCAGTCCAAGGGACTCTCAAGAGTCTTCTCCAACACCACAGTTCAAAAGCATCAATTCTTTGGCGCTCAGCCTTCTTCACAGTCCAACTCTCACATCCATACATGACCACAGGAAAAACCATAGCCTTGACTAGACGGACTTTAGTCAGCAAAGTAATGTCTCTGCTTTTGAATATGCTATCTAGGTTGGTCATAACTTTTCTTCCAAGGAGTAAGCGTCTTTTAATTTTATGGCTGCAATCACCATCTACAATGATTTTGGAGCCCCCAAAAATGAAGTCTGACACTGTTTCCACTGTTTCCCCATCTATTTCCCATGAAATGATGGGACTAGAAGCCATGATCTTCGTTTTCTGAATGTTGAGCTTAAAGCCAACTTTTTCACTCTCCTCTTTCACTTTCATCAAGAGGCTTTCTAGCTCCTCTTCACTTTCTGCCATAAGGGTGGTGTCATCTGCATATCTGAGGTTATTGATATTTCTCCCAGCAATCTTGATTCCAGCTTGTTTCTTCCAGTCCAGTGTTTCTCATGATGTACTCTGCATATAAGTTAAATAAACAGGGTGACAATATACAGCCTTGATGTACTCCTTTTCCTATTTGGAACCAGTCTGTTGCTCCATGTCCAGTTCTAACTGTTGCTTCCTGACCTGCATACAGATTTCTCAAGAGGCACATTAGGTGGTTTGGGATTCCCATCTCTGTCAGAATTTTCCACAGTTTATTGTGATCCACACAGTCAAAGGCTTTGGCATAGTCAATAAAGCAGAAATAGATGTTTTTATGGAACTCTCTTGCTTTTTCCATGATCCAGCAGATGTTGGCAATTTGATCTCTGGTTCCTCTGCCTTTTCTGAAACCAGCTTGAACATCAGGGAGTTCATGGTTCACGTATTGCTGAAGCCTGACTTGGAGAATTTTGAGCATTACTTTACTAGCATGTGAAATAAGTGCAATTGTGCAGTAGTATGAGCGTTCTTTTGCATTGCCTTTCTTTGGAATTGGAATGAAAACTGATCTTTTCCAGTCCTGTGGCCACTGCTGAGTTTTCCAAATGTGCTAGCATATTGAGTGCAGCACTTTCACAGCATCATCTTTCAGGATTTGAAATAGCTCTACTGGAATTCCATCACCTCCACTAGCTTTGTTCATAGTGATGCTTTCTAAGGCCCACTTGACTTCACATTCCAAGATGTCTGGTTCTAGATTAGTGATCACATCATCATGATTATCTGGGTCGTGAAGATCTTTTTTGTACAGTTCTTCCATGTAATCTTGCCATCTCTTCTTAATATCTTCTGCTTCTGTTAGGTCCATACCATTTCTGTCCTTTTTTGAGCCCAACTTTGCATGAAATGTTCCCTGAGTCTCTCTAATTTTCTTGAAGAGATCTCTAGTCTTTCTATTCTGTTGTGTCCTGGCGCACTAAGCGTAGGCGGTGGCGGGCCGGTGCACTAAGTGCACTTGGCGGAGGCGGTGGGCCGGGACACTAAGCACAGGTGGCGGTGGTGGCTGGCCGGCGCACTAAGCACGGCCAAGTGCTACCCCACGTCTGAAGTCAGGGACAGCAGCCCAGAGTGCCAGGCTGCGACCGGGCAGGAACGACTGAGAGGAGCCACCCCGCGTCTGAGGTCAGTGACGGCCAGGAGGAGACACCCCACGACCGTGGTCAGGGGCGGCTGGGAGATGCCACCTCTTGCCTGAGGTCAGGGGCGGTAACCGTGAGGAGCCACCCTGAGCCCAAGGCCAGGGGCGGCAGCTGGTAGGAGCCCCCCACGCCCGATGCCAGGGCCAGCGGCCGGGAGGAGCAACCCGAGGTGGCTGAACAGGTACAGGAGGGCCTAGAGGACCTATCCCACGTTGAAGGTCAGGAATGGTGGTGGTAAGGAGATACCCCTCATCCAAGGTAAGGAGCAGCAGCTGTGCTTTGCTGGAGCAGCCGTGAAGAGATATCCCATACCCAAGGTAAGAGAAACCCAAGTAAGATGGTAGGTGTTGCAAGAGGGCATCAGAGGGCAGACACACTGAAACCATACTCACAGAGAAGTAGTCAATCTACTCACACTAGGACCACAGCCTTGTCCAACTCAATGAAACCAAGCCATGCCCGCAGGGCAACTCAAGACAGGTGGGTCATGGAAAGATCTAACAGAATGTGGTCCACTGGAGAAGGGAATGGCAAGCCACTTCAGTATTCTTGCCTTGAGAACCCCATGAACAGGATGAAAAGGCAAAATGATAGGATACCGAAAGAGGAACTCCCCAGGTCATTAGGTGCCCAATATGCTACTGGAGATCAGTGAAGAAATAACTCCAGAAAGAATGAAGGGATGAAGCCAAAGCAAAAACAATACTCAGCTGTGGATGTGACTGGTGATAGAAGCAAGATCTGATGCTGTAAAGAGCAATATTGCATAGGAACCTGGAATGTCAGGTCCATGAATCAAGGCAAATTGGAAGTGGTCAAACAAGAGATTGCAAGGGTGAACGTCAACATTCTAGGAATCAGCAAACTAAAATGGACTGGAATGGGTCAATTTAACTCACATGACTATTATATCCACTACTGTGGGCAGGAATCCCTCAGAAGTAATGGAATAGCCATCATGGTCAACAGAAGAGTACGAAATGCAGTACTTGGATGCAATCTCAAAAACTACAGAATGATCTCTGTTCATCTCCAAGGCAAACCATTCAATATCACAGTTATCCAAGTCTATGCCCCAACCAGTAACGCTGAAGAAACTGAAGTTGAACGGTTTTATGAAGACCTACAAGATCTTTTAGAATTAACACCCCAAAAAGATGTCCTTTTCATTACAGGGGACTGGAATGCAAAAGTAGGAAGTCAAGAAACACCTGGAGTAACAGGCAAATTTGGCCCTGGAATGTGGAATGAAGCAGGGCAAAGGCTAATAGAGTTTTGCCAAGAAAATGTACTGGTCATAACAAACACCCTCTTCCAACAACACAAGAGAAGACTCTACACATGGACATACCAGGTGGTCAACACCAAAATCAGATTGATTATATTCTTTGCAGCCAAAGATGGAGAAGCTCTATACAGTCAACAAAAACAAGACCATGGGCTGGCTGTGGCTCAGGTCATGAACTACTTATTATCAAATTCAGACTCAAATTGAAGAAAATAGGGAAAACTGCTAGACCATTCAGGTATGGTGAAGGTGAAGGTGAAGGTGAAGTCGCTCAGTCATGTCTGACTCTTTGCGACCCCATGGACTGTAATCTACTAGGCTTCTCCGTCCATGGGGTTCTCCAGGCAAGAATACTGGAGTGGATTGCCATTTCCTTCTCCAAGGGATCTTCCCGACCCAGGAATCAAACTCGGGTCTCCCGCATTGGAGGCAGACGCTTTAACCTTTGAGCCACCAGTTATGACCTAAATAAAATCCCTTATGATTATACAGTGTAAGTGAGAAATAGATTTTAGGGCCTAGATCTGATAGAGTGCCTGATGAACTATGGAATGAGGTTCTATTAACCCTGGGGTTCTTCATTTCTTCCTTTTCTAGTTGCTTTAGGTGTAGAGTTTGGTTATTTATTTGACTTTTTTCTTGTTTCTTGAGGTAAGCCTGTATTGCTATGAACCTTCCCCTTAGCACTGTTTTTACAGTGTCCCACAGGTTTTGGGTTGTTATGTTTCCATCTTCATTCATTTCCATGCATATTTTGATTTCTTTTTTATTTCTTCTGTGATTTGTTGTTTATTCAGCAGTGTGCTTTTCAGCTTCCATATGCTGGAATTTTTAATAGTTATTTTTTTTTCTTGTAATTGACATCTAATCTTACTGCCTTGTGGTCCCAAAAGATGAATTGGAATGATTTCATTTTCTTAGAATTTACCAAGGCTAAATTTATGGCCCAGGATGTGATCTATCCTGGAGAAGGTTCCGTGTGCGCTTGAGAATAAGGTGAAATTCATTTTTGGGGGGGGTGAAATGTCTTATAGATATCAAATTAGGTCTAACTGGTCCATTGTGTCATTTAAAGCTTGTGTTTCCTTGTTAATTTAATGTTTAGTTGAGCTATCCATAGGTGTGAGTCGGGTATTAAAGTCTCCTACTATTAATGTGTTATTGTTAATTTCCCCTTTCATAGTTGTTAACATTTGTCTTACATATTGTGGTGCTCCTATGTTGGGTGCATATATATTTATAATTGTTATTTCTTATTCTTGGATTGCTCCTTTGATAATTATGTAGTGTCCTTCTTTGTCTCTTTACACAGCCATTATTTTAAAGTCTATTTTATCTGATGTGAGTATTGCTACTCCTGCTTTTTTGGTCTCCATTTGTGTGAAATATCTTTTTCCAGCCCTTCACTTTCAGTCTGTATGTGTTCCTTGTTTTGTGGTGGGACTCTTGTAGACAGCATACATAGCAGTCTTGTTTTTGTATCCATTCAGCCAGTCTTTGTCTTTTGGTTGGGGCATTCAACCCATTTACATTCAAGGTAATTATTGATAAGTATGATCCCATTGCCATTTACTTTGTTGTTTTGGGTTCAGTTTATACACCCTTTCTGTTTCTTGTCTAGAAAAGAACCTTTAGCATTTGTTGAAGAGCTGGTTTGGTGGTGCTGAATTCTCCCAGCTTCTGCTTGTCTGTAAAGGTTTTTATTTCTCCTTCATATTTGAATGAGATCCTTGCTGGGTACAGTCATCTGGGCTGTAGGTTATTGTCTTTCATCACTTTAAGTATGTCCTGCCATTCTCTTCTGGCCTGAAGTTTCTATTGAAAATGAATGAGAATCCCCTTGTGTGTTATTTGTTATTTGTTATTTTTCCCTTGCTGCTTTTAATATGTGCTCTTTGTGTTTAATCTTTGTTAATTTTATTAATATGTGTCTTGGGGTGTTTTGCCTTGGGTTTATCCTGTTTGGGACTCTCTGGGTTTCTTGGACTTGGGTGATTATTTCCTTCCCCATTTTAGGGACGTTTTCAACTATTATCTCCTCGAGTATTTTCTCATGGCCTTTCTTTTTGTCTTCTTCTGGGACTTCAATGATTCAAATGTTGGGGTGTTTCACATTGTCCTGGAGGTCCCTGAGGTTGTCCTCATTTCTTTTAATTCATTTTTCTTTTTTCCTCTCTTCTTCATTTATTTCTACCATTCTATCTTCTATTTCACTAATCCTATCTTCTGCCTCTGTTATTCTACTATTTATTCCCTCCAGAGTGTTTTTGATCTCATTTATTGCATTATTCATTATTAATTAACTCGTTTTTATTTCTTCTAGGTCCTTGCTAAACATTTCTTGCATCTTTTCAATCCTTGTCTCCAGGCTGTTTATTTGTAACTCCATTTTGTTTTCAAGATTTGGATCATTTTTACTATCATTATTCTGAATTCCTTTTCAGGTAGACTCCCTATCTCCTCCTCTTTTGTTTGGTTTGGTGGTCATTTATCATGTTCCTTTACCTGATGAGTATTTCTCTGCCTCTGCCTTTTCATCTTGTTAAATTGCTGTGTTTGAAGGTGGCCTTTCTATATTCTGGCAGTTTGTGGTTCCTCTTTATTGTGGAGGTTGCTCCCTGTGGGTGGGGTTGGACGAGTGGCTTGTCAAGGTTGCCTCATTAGGGAAGCTTGCATCAGTGTTCTGGTGGGTGCTGCTGGATTTCTTCTTTCTGGAGTGCAATGAAGTGTTCAGTAGTGAGTTTTGAGATGTCTATGGGTTTGGTGTGATTTTAGGCAGCCTGTACGTTGAAGCTCAGGGCTATGTTCCTGCATTGCTGGAGAATTTGCATGGTATGTCTTGCTCTGGAACTTATTGGCTCTTGGGTGGTGCTTGGTTTCAATGCAAGTACGGAGGCATTTGGATTCAGTTCAGTTCAGTCACTCAGTCGTGTCCGACTCTTTGCGACCCCATGAATCGCAGCACGCCAGGCCTCCCTGTCCATCACCAGCTCCTGGAGTTCACTCAGACTCATGTCTATCGAGTCAGTGATGCCATCCAGCCATCTCATCCTCTGTCGTCCCCTTCTCCTCCTTCCCCCTTATCAATTAATGTTCCCTGGAGTGAGGAGTTATCTGGTGTTGTCAGGCTTTGGGCTTAAGCCTCCTGCTTCTGATTTTCAGTCTTTTCTTACAGTAGCCTCAAGACTTCTCTATCCATACAGCACTGATGATAAAACTTATATGTTAATGGTGAAAATATTCTCCACAGTGAAGGACACCCAGAGAAGTTTGCAGAGTTACATGGAGAAGATAAGAGGGAGGAGGCAGATAGAAGTGGCCAGGAGGTGAATAGGGGTAATCAAAACGGGAGAGAACAAGCTAGCCAGTAAACAATTGCCTATGTGCTCTCCACAGTCTGGAACCCTCAGAGAGGTTCATGGAGTAACATAGAGAAGAGAAGAGGTAGGAAGGAAATAGAGGTGGGCAGGAGGAGTAAAGGGGCAATCAAAAGGAGAGAGAGAGATATCTAGGCAGTACTTTGTTCCCTAAGTGTTCTCCACACCCCAGAACACACACAAAGATTCACAGAGTTGAGTTGAGAAGAAAAGGGAATGTGAGGAGATAGAGTTGACCTGAGGGAGAAAAAGGAGTGTCAAAAGGGGGAGAGAATAATCAACCCAGTAATCACACTCCTAAGTTAAAATGGGTACTGAAGTTTGGATTCTTAAAAGTACAAAATTGATAACAAATACCATAAAGCAACGATTAAAAATCTAGAGTAGAGGTTAGACTCTCAAAAATACAATATTTAAAAAAAGTCCAAACAAAATCACAAAAAGTATAAGAAATATATATGAAGTTTGCTTTAAAAATAGGGTCTTTCTTTCTTTCTTTTTTTTTGCAAGGTAATAGTAGGTTATAAAAATGAAAATTAAAGGAGTAATAGAGGACTTAAAAAAAGAAAAAAATTAAAAACATGATAATAGCAAAAACATATCTAGGAATTTCTCTTGAGCTGTTGCAGGCAGTGTGTAGTCAGTTCAATTTCAGACAGTTCCTTGTTCCAGCTTGTACTTCTCAAGATCTATGGGCCCCTTCCAATGTAGTCAGTGTTAACTACAGAGATTTTAATCTGTTGTACCTGTCACTTCCAAAGCAGTTCCCTGGGTTTATTTGGCTTTTTCTATTTGCATGTCTCTTCAGTGTCTAATTTCCACCCTGACACAAGGGGGCAGAGGTAGTCTCTTGTTTAGTCTCACTTGTTCAGTTGTGCTGTGGGGAGGGAGGAACACTGCAAGCAAATATCACTGGTGTGTGTGGGGAGTGCTCACAGTGTCTCAGCCACACTGGGTTTCCCCAGCTCACGGCGTGTGTACTTTCCCAGTCTACACTGCTCAGGCTTCAGGTTGCTCTGCAGCCAGCGGGCCCTGGGTTGTGTGCACTTCCTAGGTCTTAGCCACTCAGGTTCAGTTTCTCAGGTAGTCCACAAAGGCTCAGACTCTGTTGGGCCTGCATTTTGTGCCCTTCCCAGGTCGGAGCAGCTCAGGCGACCAGGTGCTTAGTGAGTGCACTCTCCCCAGGAGGTCTTATCACCTCCCCGGTCCCTGCTGCTCGGTTTGTGGGGCATGACCATCTCCAGTGTGCTGTGTGTCTCATCTGGGAAGCTGATCTCTGGCTGCGACTCTCCCAGTGGATGTCAACCATCCAGAATCCCAGGAAGTCTTTGGTTAGAAACTGGAAGCCTGTTTACAGTTTGGTAGGGGATGCCCTCTCTGGGGCCGAATTTGCCCCTTTCCAGATCTGGCTGGACCCTCCTGCCCCCTGCCTCTGGCGGGGGATGCACTGGTCCATAGCCGGCTAGCTCTCCTCTGGTATTTGCTCAGTCCTTTGTTTTGTGAGCAGGCCGGCAGTGCCTTAGGTTAGGGCTTTTTGTGGGATAGTTCTCTCTCTCTCTCTCTTTTTTCCCTCTCTCTGGCTATCCCACAGTTTAGGTTGCTCGCATGTTAGCTCCCTCAGATTGCCCTCAGGGCATTCAGGCCTGGTCCTTACCCTAAGCAATGCAGCCCACTCCTCCCCGTTCAGCCCCCGCTTGCTGGTGGCGGATGCGAGCATCTGGGGGTACTTTTCTGCTGAGAGTTGCCGTTAGGCGGGTAATCTGTGGGTTTTATTTATTTATTTTTCCTCCCAGTTATGTTGCCCTCTGAGATTCCAAAACTTCCCCCAGGCCAGCCAGAGAGAGGGTTTCCTGGTGTTTGGAAACTTCTCCTCTTTTAAGACTCTCTTCTGGGGATGGATCTCTGTCCCTAACTCTTTTGTCTCTCTTTTTATCTTTTATATTTTGTCCTACATCCTTTCGAAGACAATGGGCTGCTTTTCTTGGTGCCTGATGTCCTCTGCCAGCATTCAGAAGTTGTTTTGTGGAGTTTGCTCAGCGTTCAAATGTTCTTTCAATGAATTTGTGGGGGAGAAAGTGGTCTCCAAGTCCTATTCCTCTGATGGACTATCCAAGTCCTAAGATGTTAGGACCGCCCCCAAATTATTCTTAAGGATAAATGTATTACTCAGTTGGCCCCAGACATTAGAAGGAAGCTCCAAAAGTTGGCTTTTTACCCAAAAAAAGATCTAAAGAGTCTCCTAAAAACTGCCACGTTTGTGTTTTATAATAGAGATAAAGAGGAGCATGAGGAGGAGGGGAGGAGAGGAGTGATAAGGAAGACTGAAGCTCTCACTATGGCCCTACAGGGAGTTAACTATAGAGTTCCAAAAGCAGGAGGGCAAAAGCTGATACCTCAGGCCCATTTCCACTGTGGCAAGGAGGGACACTTCAAGTGAAAATGCCCCCGGGCTAAGGTACCAGCACCTAAGCCATGTCCCCTTTGTCGAGGTGATCACTGGAGGAGAGACTGACCTCAGAAACGTGGGTCTCTGGGGTTAGTTCCTCAGACCCAAGATCAAAACTTATGGGGCCCAGGGCTTTCCCACTTTGGCTCCCATCTTCATCACAGCACAGGAGCCTTGGGTAACTCTGACTGGAGGAGGCCACTCTGCTAGCTTTCTTCTTGATATGGGAGCCACATTTTTGGCCCTCCTCTCTAATCTAGGACCTCCCTCAAGTAAATCAACCACTATACGTGGAATTTCTGGGAAGCCTATTACAAAATTCTTTACAGAACCATTGAGCTGTGGCTGGGGTTCCATTCTCTTTTCCCATGCCTTCCTGATAATACCAGAAAGCCCAACTCCCATCCTGGGAAGAGATATACTATCTAAGATGCAAGCTTCAATCCATAAGAAAGTGGAATCCTCAGAAAACTTTTCTTTTTTATTTAATTTTAATATAAATTTATTTATTTTAATTGGAGGCTAATTACTTTACAATATTGTAGTGGTTTTGCCATACATTGACATGAATCCACAGAAAACTTATGTGTACCCCAAACAGAAATAGATATTAACCTTGAGGTTGGGCAACTGGAGGAAAGATAGGAAAAGCAGTCTCTGCTCAGCCAACAGAGATAACTCTTAAAGGTCCTAATAACTTTCCCCATCAAAAACAATATCCCCTAAACCCAGAGGCATGACAGGGACTCATTCCCCTAATTAAAAATCTCAAAGAACAGGGGCTCTTAGTTAAATGAAACAGCCTGGCACCTAGTACAAGGCCTTCGTCTCATTAATGAAGCTGTAATTCCATTACATCCTGTGCTGCCTAATCCCTATACTTTACTTTCCCAGATCCCAGAAATGGCAGCCTGGTTTACTATATTAGATTTAAAGAATGTCTTCTTTTGTATTCCTCTAGCCCAAAGTTCACAATTCTTGTTTGCTTTTGAGGATCCATTTGGTTCTCTACCCAAATAACTTGGACAATGTTGCCTCAAGGATTCAGAGATAGTCCTCACTTGTTTGGACTGGCTTTGTCTTAAGACCTAGCTATGTTTCAGGCACCAGAGCCTATAAAAACTATCCAGTAGGTAGATGATATTTTCCTCTGTTCTGACACAAAGGAACCATGTGACCAAGCTACCTGTAATTATCTTAATTATCTAGCCCAATGTGCTTGCAAAATGTCAAAATCTAAACCTCGGATATGACAACAGGAAGTTAAATATTTAGGACTCAAACTTTCACATGGAACCTGAGCCTTAGGGAAGGAAAGAATAAAAACCATCTTACAACATCTTTGACCTAGTACTACTATTAGATATCTCCGTGGTTTCCTTGGTATAACTGGCTATTGCCAAATTTGGATTCCTGGATATGGAGAGCTGGCTTGACCTCTATATAACTTATTAAAAGAAACCTGACAATCAGGACAAAAGAAATTACAATGGGAATCTGAAGAAATATATGCATTTAAAACTTTACAATAGGCTCTTCGTCAGGCGCCTGCTCTCAGTCTGCCTATAGGAGACCAATTTAATCTTTTTATAACAGAGAGATCAAGAATACCACTGGGAGACTTAACACAACCCAAAGGAAACTCACAACAACCTGTTGATTATTTGAGCAAAGAACTTGATCCTGTAGCTCAAGGATGGCCACAATGTCTATGGATAGTGGCCTCAGTAGACCTATTAATTCCTGAAGCTACTAAATTAATTATAGGCCGAGATATGATGGTCTATACTTCACATGATATTTCCGGAATTTTGAACTCCAAGGGAGGTTTGTGGATATCAGACAATCGGCTTCTCAGATACCAATTCTTGCTCTTAGAAGGGCCCATAATTCAGCTAAAAACTTGCTCAACTTGAAACCTGGCTGTATCCCTTCCTAAGTCATTAGATTAACAAAAAGCAGAGCATGACTGTCATCAAGTCCTAGCTTTAAATTGCTAGGCAAGTGAGGCCTTAAAAGATAAGCCATTAGAAAATCCAGATGTAACTATGTTTACAGATGGCAGCTCTTTACAGAGAAAGGAGAACGTAAAGCAGGATCTCAAAAATTATTTACTTTTAGGTTGAAAAACAGCTGAACTAACACAACACATCACTAATTTAGACCAGGAGCTGACTATGGCTCAGATCATGAATGCCTTATTGCAAAATTCAGACTTAAATTGAAGAAAGTAGGGAAAACCAATAGGCCATTCAGTCATGACCTGAATCAAATCCCTTACTGATTATACAGTGAAAGTGACAAACATATTCAAGGGATTAGATCTGATAGAGTGCCTGAAGAACTATGGATGGAGGTTTTATGACATTGTACATGAGGCAGTGATCAAGGAAGAAAAACAAATACAAGAAAAAAGAAATGCAACAAGGCAAAATGGTTGTCCGGGGAGGCCTTACATATAGCTGTGAAAAGAAGTGAAAGGCAAAGGAGAGAAGGAAAGATATACCCATCTGAATGCAAAGTTCCAAAGAACAGCAAAGAGAGAGAAGAAAGCCTTCCTCAGTGATCAAAGCAAAGAGACAGAAGAAAACAATAGAATGGGAAATACTAGAGATCTCTTCAAGAAAATTAGGGATACCAAGGGAACATTTCATGCAAAGATATGCACAATAAAGGACATAAACGGTTTGGAACTAACAGAAGCAGAAAGAGATTAAGAAGAGATGGCAAAAACACATAGAAGAAATATACAAAAAAGATCTAAATGACCCAGATAACCACGATGGTGTGATCATTCACCTAGAGCCAGATATCTTGGAGTGTGAAGTTAAGTGGGTCTTAAGAAGCAGTATTATGAACAAAGTTAGAGGAGGTGATGGAATTCGAGCTAAGCTATTTCAAATCCTAAAAGATGATGCTGTGAAAGGTGTTGCACTCTATATGCCAGGAAATTTAGAAAACTCAGCGGTGGCCACAGGACTGGAAAAGGACATTTTTCATTCCAATACCATAGAAGGACAATGCCAAAGAACGTTCAAACTACAGCACAATTGCACTCATTTCACATGCTAGCAAAGCAATGTTCAGAATTCTCCAAGATAGGCTTCAACAATATATGAAACGAGAACTTCCACATGTTCAAGCTGTATTTAGAAAAAGCAGAAGAACCAGAGATCAAATTGCTAACATCCATTGGATCAGAGTTAAAGCAAGAAAATTCTAGGAAACCATCTGCTTCTGCTCCATTTACTATGCTAAATCCTTTGACTGTGTTTAAAATTCTTAAAGAGATGAGAATACCATACCACCTTACCTGCCTCCTGTGAAACCTGTATGCAGGTCAAGGAGCAGCATTTAGAACCGGACATGGAACAATGGACTGGTTCCACATTGGGAAAGGTGTACGTCAAGGTCACCCTGCTTACTTACATGCAGAATATGTCATGCAAAATGCTGTGCTGGCCAAGGCACAAGCTGGAATCAAGATTGTCAGGAGAAATATCAATAACCTCAGATATGCAGATAACACCACCCACATGGCAGAAAGTGAAGAGGTAATAAAGAACCTCTTGATGAAAGTGAAAGAAGAGAGTGAAAAAGCTAGCTTAAAACTTAACATTCAAAAAATGAAGATCACAGCATGTGGTGCCATCACTTGTTGGAAAATAGATGGAGAAAAAATGG
The DNA here is from genome assembly GCF_014754425.2 of Oryx dammah. NCBI lineage: Eukaryota > Metazoa > Chordata > Mammalia > Artiodactyla > Bovidae > Oryx > Oryx dammah. The sequence goes on along the minus strand of NW_024070207.1, from coordinate 85,448,643 downwards.
AAACAGTGACAGGTTTTGTTTTCTTGGACTCCAAAATCACTCCAGAGGGGTACACAGCCATGATAGTAAAAGCCACTTGCTGCTTGGAAGAAAAGGTTTGACATACCTAGACAGCATTTTAAAAAGCAGGGACATTACTTTGCCAACAAAGGTCTGTATAATCAAAGCTATGGTTTTCCAGTAGTTATGTATGGATGTGAGGATTGGACCATAAAGAAGTCTGAGTGCCAAAGAACTGATATTTTTGAACTGTGGTATTGGAGAAGACTCGAGAATCCCTTGGAGTGCAAGGAGATCAAACCAGTCAATCCTAAAGGAAATCAATCCTGAATCTTCATTGGAGGGACTGATGCTGATATGACACTCCAATACTTGGCCCCCTGATGTGAAGAGCTGACTTATTGGAAAAGACCCTGATGCTGTGAAAGACGGAAGGCAGGAGGCAAAGGGCCTGAAAGAGGACAAGATGGTAGGATGGCACCACTGACTCAATGGACATGAGTTTGAGCCAGCCCTGGGAGATGGTGAAGGACAGAGAAGCCTGACATACTTCAGCCCATAGGATTGCAAGGAGTCAGACATGTCTGAGTGACTGAACAACAACAATTTAGCTTCTTTCCAAAAATAACTACAATCCTTAGATAATGGAATATCACAATATAAGGAAAATGAAAGGTCTCTATATATAATCCTGGAGATATGGTGTTAGTAAAGGCTACTCGTAACAATATCGCCACCTTAACTCCCATATGGGAAGGACCCTACTCTGTTATGCTTTCTTCACCCACCACTGTGAAGATTACAGGTATTGGCGCCCAGATTCATCACACTTGGATAAAAACTTGGAATCCTTCAGGAGAGACTCAAGAAGGTCATCCAACATCCCCAGAGGAGAGTTCACAGTATTCAGAATATCAATACACCTCTTTAGAAGGATTGAAAGGATTATTCAAGAAAAGTCCAAGATCTATAAAGTCAAGTCCATGCAATGACTGCCCCACTTTTTCTTTTGGGGCCATCTTACTGAATTTGATATCAACTTCCCCCTGGTGGAGACCTCTGATCCTCTTATTTTACTCTTAGTACTTTTTGGCCCTTGTATTTTAAATCGTCTTTCTTGCTTTGCAATGTCTCCCATAGAAGCTTCAGATGGTAATGGTTATGGAAACGGAACCAAAGATAATATACCAAATTCCACTAGAACGTCCCACGTGTGGAAGTCCTAACTGCCATTCATTCCCTAATGATGCCGCTGTCCAGCTCAAAGAAACCAGAGCAGTCGTCTCCCATTTCCCCATTGGCAGCTAACATCTCCATTTCCAGAGAAGGTGGGGGGAGGATTGAGGTAGAAATTGTTAGTGAGTGTAGGAACTCTGAGACCTCAGCTGGTTTCATAAACATCTCACTCTATTAAACTGAAACTGTACCCTTTGTCCTGAATTCCTGGCTATCGGTGGAATGTGTCCTCCATCTGATAAATTATCAGCACTCAGATCCAGGAAAAGGTAGTAATTAACTCCTGTTCAATATGCCTGAAGGAAAAACAACAGGTGATCATTAATCTTTAGCCCATACATCTGGTCCATTGTAAAATGGCTGGGAGACATGAGAAAAAGTTACAGGATTTCAACTTAATGTCTAAGAAAACTTACAATCAAAAGATCAAAAGAAGCCTTAAAGATGTCAAGTTAAACATTGTGACCCTTAAGCTGATTGGTTAGAAATGAAATATGTTAAAAGTAAGAACCACTTAAAAGTGGACAAATCAATGGTAGTGAAGATATAAACTGCTGTAAGTCCCAACTCTTCAGGTCACTTCACCCCCTCTCAGGTTCTATGTTGAAAGCTTTGTATTTTCTTTCTCTCTGAAATTAATCCTGTTTGCTTGCTACCATGAGTGTTTGTGTGTGTGAAAAGTTCATTCTTCAGCTCCACAAATGAATGTGGATTCCTCTTTTACTCCTTGTGAGCTTAACTCCTCCAGGAGTCACCCCAGAGTCATTTCAGCTCCTCTTATATTTCTTAGATTCTGTTTCCAGCAATCTAAGACCACCGGGGCTGCTCAGGTCACTGAATGGTCAATTCTTATTGCAATCCCCAGATGAGCAAGTATTTTAATTAATGAGTGGATTTCCCTATGAGATCAGTGCACAGCATGAGAACTAGGCCTCCATCCCTCCAGTCAATTTCTCAGTTACCTAATAAAATGGTAACCATTCAGGGGGAATCTTGTCTCTTTTCTTCAGAGCAAAGCTCTTATGTATATTTCTTATTTTTGTCCCAAGACATTCTATAAAGGCAGTCAAAATGAGGAAAAGTGTCAGATCAGCCTCTTACCTAACCACTCAGCCAGGACCACTCAGGCCCCTACAATGGAGCAACCTCAGTATCTTTCAGCCAAACCCTGGGTATTCCTTGATATTTTTCAATCGAGTCCCTCCCCCCCAACCCCCAAGAACCTTGCTACTGGGTGGGTATTCCCTTGGGCATGTTTCAGCCAGGCCCTCATCCAGTATCCTTTGATTGGTTGGGAATTTCCCAGTATCTTTCAACTGAACCCCACTCAGTGTCTAGATCATGAGTGGGTATGCCCCAGATATTTCACCCCCCACCCCAGTATCTTTCCAACTAGGAGGGGGCAGGTAACCTGCTCCATCAGCAAATAAAACTGAGAATCTCAACCAATATGGGAGATTTAAGAACCAGGCTACTGCTGCTGCTGCTAAGTCAATTCAGTCGTGTCCGACTCTGTGCAACCCCATAGATGGCAGCCCACCAGGCTGTCCTGTCCCTGGGATTCTCCAGGCAAGAACACTGGAGTGGGTTACCATTTCCTTCTCCAATGCATGAAAGTGAAAAGTAAAAGTCAAGTCACTCAGTCGTGTCTAACTCTAGCGACCCCATGGATTGCAGCCTACCAGGCTCCTCCATCCATGGGATTTTCCAGGCAAAAGTACTGGAAGTGGGGTGCCATTGCCTTCTCCGTTGAGAACCAGGAGAGACTCAAATTAGTCTGCATTCCCTAAGGAGGCAGATGAGTGCAGTGGGCTGCTGCTGGTACCAAAGCTCTGGTAACACATGGAGTTCAGGTGAAGGAAGGAAGTCCACCTTGGGTTGCTTTGTCAGTTACCATAACAGTTGACTAGAAGATGTACAAATTGAGAGTTGCAAGTTAAATTTTATTTGGGGCAAAATGATGACTGCAGCCCAGGAGCCAGGACCTCACATAGCTTTAAGAGACTGCTCCAAAGAGGCAGTCAGGGAAGGTCAATATATAACATGTTGGTGAAGATGGAGTTCAATGCAATCAAGAACTTACTTTACAAAAGGTTTTCTGCTAGTCACAAGGAGATGATGTCACCATGAAGGGATTTAGTGTTTTCTAGATGTGAGGAGATGCAAAAATTGGAATCATGAAATCAGCTCCTGAAAATATCCAACTATATAAAGACCTGTTCCTTCAGAGTGCCTCAGGAGGGGAATGTTGAAGGTCAACTGCTGCAGCACAGGGTTCAATCTCTGCAGAGGCAGATGGAAAATGCCCTTTCTGTTGTTCAGTCTCTGGCAAATGCTCTTGGCAAGTGCCAATTTGTAGTTGAGAGGTGAGTGTAGTTTTGACAACACATATTTTATTTTCCTTAAATTTTCTTTTAAGAATGAGTTACTTTTCTTGTTGATAAATGTATGACAGATGGATTAAAGTCTAATTTGACTTCTAGTCAAATACTATCTATACTTAATATTGATAACTCTAAGGACATGTCTATATTAATCAAACCAACAAGCTTAAATCACCTTCAGTAGCAGATATCAAATCAGTACAGAATATTTCCCAGATCATGGGCCCTAAAATTTATTTTGGCCAATTTTCTATATGAAGTGAAGTGAAGTCCTTCAGTCGTGTCCGACTCTTTGCGACCCCATGGACTGTAGCCTATCAGGCTTCTCAGTCCATGGGATTTTCCAGGCAAGAGTACTGGAGTGGGTTGCCATTTCTTTCTCCAGAGGATCTTCCCAACCCAGGGATCGAACCCGGGTCTCCCACATTGGAGGCAGACGTTTTATCCACTTAGCCACCAGGGAAGCCCTCTAATTTGTAAGTGCTTAATTTCAAGTAAAATAAAATAATTTACAAGTTAACTTTTACATAAATGCCAAACCAGAAATCTCACTTTTTTCGCTTGAGTTCAAAAAGCTATTGCCAATTTCCCACTTTTTTTTGAGGACCTGGACACAGGGGAGAGAAATACCCTGGGGTGGGAGTTGGCTACAAGATGGAACAAAGTTTACCCATAACAAGGATAATCCCAAAGGCAAAATCCCAATCAACTTTCCACCACAGGCAATAGGGAAGGATTTCCCTGGTGTTGTCACATGTGAACCCTGTCCTGTTATTAATATTTACCAAAGTCCTTTTGTAAGTAACAACACACATACAACAACAAAGAAACATTAATACCAAGTATTACTGTGATACTGAATATCTCCTAGTTCACATGAGCCCTAACTTTATTTAGCCTAATTTCACTTGCAGTTAAAATTGTTCAATTTTTAAGTGCTTACCTTTATTTAAGCCAACTAAATAGAGCTCATTTACAAATTAATCTCAGAACCAATATCCAGAGACAAAGACACATACTGAAATGTACATATATCCAAATAGACATGACAAAAGATTTCATAGTCTTGTTTTCCAAACTTAGTCATGACTCAGATATCAGAGTATAAAATAATAGTCTATAAACAACAGTTGGAATGTGAAAAAAAATTAAAGGTTTCCTTTACTGTATTTTTCCCCTCAGTTTCAGGAATTAGAGATGGTCTAGATGAATGTCTTTGAGAACCATGGTCTCAAGGCACAAGGAGAGAAAAAATCTTCTCCTAGTATGACAATGTCAAAAAAAAAAATTTAATCCAGTTTCTCTGGTGTCTAAAGAATACTGCAGCCACACAGTAAAAAAAACAAAATCTTTTTCTGTAGTCATATTTTCATAAACAAAATTTAGACCAGCTAGTCTTCAAGTTGTCCATTATATCAAGAGCAGACTAGTCCCAGCAGTCAGGCGGTGATTGCTCTCTGAGGAGGCTGGGGTCCTAGTTTGATCAGCCCTAGATTGTTGATTGTAGGTGAAGAGCACTGGACATAAGGCAACTTCAGTCTATTTTCTCATCCTGTGGCAATAAAGATCTAACTGTAAGAGGCTCATTTTTAGGCTTTTTTTTTTTTCTGCATGTGTCATAGCTATAGGGCTTTCCTGGTGGTTCAGTGGTAAAGAATCTACTTGCAGTGCAGGAGACACAGGGGACACAGGTTCAATCCCTGAATCAGGAAGATGCCCTGGAGGAGGTCATGGCAACCCACTCCAGGATTCTTGCCTGTAGAATCCCATGGACAGAGGAGCCTGGTGGGCTACTGTCCATGGGATTGCAAAGAGCCACACATGACTGAAGCGACTTAGCATGCATGCATGCACATAGCTATAGATCGACTAGTCATTTAAAATTTTTCCAAAGGGTTTCCCAGGTGGTGTATGGAACCTTGGAGGAATTGTTTCTCATTTTAGTTCAAGCAGTTTCTACCAGATCTGTGTGCACTGAGACCAATCTGCAGGCTCAAACCAAAGTAACCGAACCAACCAAACCACACCAAAACCTCACCAACTAGAAGTCACACTCCCCAAAAAAACAGATGGCAAAGAGATGCCCAGAAGTCAAAAACCAAATGGCATAAATGCCTCCAAATGTGACTTTCCAGTCCCTCTAGACCTGTGATTTTGTCCAAAGTGTGCCTTAGGAATGGAGTTGCCCTTCACTGGAAGAACTCCCCAAATTGGAACTGAGGTTCCCCTGAACAGGCAAGGTCAGAGAGGCCTTGGTATGCACTCCAGGAGACTTACAAAATTGCTGGTGGGTGTGTCACAACATACCATAGGCTCTCTTTCTGATCCTCCAAAAGTTAATATCTTCTCGGAGTAGAAGTCCAGGCCAGTGTGAAGAAAGGACAAACAAAAAGTGTCCTCAAGGAAAAGAAAGCTGTGACAGCTGCTAGGGGAATCTCTCCCCCAATGTCCACTGCAGCTTCAGAGTTCCATGGTCTAGAGGGTGGTTTGGGTATGATCAGGGCATGTCCCTACAGCAGGGGAACCCTGGTGATCTGGTCTCAGAAAAATCCTCCAACCCTCCACTCTCTGATAGGAGGCTGCTGTGTATAGAAGTCCCTAAGTGTCTGGCCAAGCTGAGGGGCCCTGCAGGGTTGCCTGCCCAAGAGCAGAGCCTGGATGAGACCCTAAATTTGTTGCCCAAATCTTGGCTCTCTGTGCTCTAATGCCAAACAGTCACAGGGAGACAGAGTTATGGAGGAGAAAGAGTGGCTTTTTCTTTGCCAGGCAAAGAGGGAACACAGTAGACTAGTGTCTTAAGACCAGTGCCCCTTTCCCTATAGAATGTATCTCCCAGGTGGCTCAGTGGTAAAGAGTCTGCTGCCAATCCAGGAGATGTGAGTTTGAAGATCCTCTGGAGGAGGAAGTGGTAACCCTCTCCAGTATTCCTGCCTGGAAAAATCCATACTGGCAGGCTGCAGTCCATAGGGTCACAAAGAGTCAGAAATGACTGAGTGGCTGAGCATGCACCAGCATGTCCTTGTGAATAGGGAGAGGTTATATATCAAGCAGGGATATGTGACAAGGATCAAAACAGTTAGTCTTGCATTCCTCTGTCCTCTGCGAAGTTTCAAAAGGGCAGGATTATTGACAAGATTAGGATGTGTGCAGGGATTAGGTGGTCCACTCTCTTAATCTGATGAACTTCTCTGGTACCTTTGATCTTGCCTCCAGTGGTTTCATGGCTGCTCCTCACTGGATTAGCAACTGTTCAAATCTGTTCACTGGAACTCTGGGAAGACCATGGAGGTTGGAGTCTTACCTACAATGAGCCGGGGACAAAGAGGCCTCTGTGCCTTGAAATCCCACAGGGCCCTGTTGGGCATTGGTTACATTCTGGTTTTTTGTTTGTTTGTTTTGAGGGAGGGGTCAACATTGTGAAAAGAGGGACTGAGGAGGACAGAATTTGCATAATTAATCAGGAGCACATTGTTAACTTCTTCCTCCCCAATATATTTAAAGTTTTAACCTACAAAATTCTCACATGTACTTCCTTCTTACTTGGGTCTGAAGCAATCAAATGTAACCCCCAAAATTATGGGATAAGGGAATGCACTTACAAATTTGGAGGCATTGAAAACCTCACTGGGGTGGAGCTAAGATGGCAGAGAGGCATGACACGAAGTCTGAATCTCCCAACACCTAGGAAACTCACCAGACACCGGTGGGGGACTTCCAACAACCAGGCAGGACATTGGAGGCAGCAAGGGGGAGGAAGAGAAGTGGAGGTTGGACAGGACCAGCACAATTAAGGGGTGGCTGGGGAAGGGAAGGGTAGCACTTTAGGCACATGGAGAGGTACACTTGTCTCCAGGATTTTGGAGGGGAAGAAGAAGGACCCTTGGATGTCAGAGGATTGAGGGGAACATAATTGGTATTCTCACCTACCCATCATTCCCAGGGAGCCTGCTGAGGCTCAGGACCTGGTCCTCCACAGTCCAGGGCCCCCTCCACCCATGTGGTTACTGGGAGCGTGATGGAGTGGGCAGGAGGAATATTCAGACCAGGCAAGGTGGTGGTGGTTGTTGTTCAGCTGCTAAGTCATGTCTGGGTTGGAGGATCAATTTGGGGAAGCTCCTGGTGTTCTGCACACTCAGCCCTGGGGAGTCTTCTGAGGCCCCAGGCCATGACCTCCACTCCCACCCTGTTCCACCCTGTGAGGCCACCTCCACCCTAAAGTACTCCTTTGCCCACATAGGTCCTGCAGGTGTGAGAGCATAGTGGAAGGAGAAAGAATCAAGCAGACTGGGGGAGGTTCCTTCAGGATTCAGAGGATCAAGGAACCCATATATTGTTTCCCTGCCCACTGGGCCCCAGGGAGCCTCCTGGGACCCTGAGCTTGATCCTCTGTACCCCCAATGTCTGAGGCTGAGCACAGGCCCTGTCCGTCATCACCACACAGGGCCTTTTGATCAGAGGTCCTGAAGCAGGATCACAGCCCTGCCTAAACCCTTCCCCACCTAAGTCCCACACCCACAGTCAATGATTATTCTGCCTTTATTGTTGTCATTATTCTTTGCTATTGGAGTTTGATTTTACCCTTCAGTGGGTTATTTCATATATATTCTTATGTTTTCAAATATATCTGTTAGTTTTCTAAATTTATTTTTATTCTTTGTTATTTTACTGCTTTCTTTTCTTTCTTTCTTTCTTTTTTTTTTTTTTTTGGTGGTGTCCTGTGAGTTTTTGGACCCGGGTTCAGGGGCCAGAAAGCTGGACTAACAGGGAACATCAGGCCCCAGGGAATATTAATCAGAGTGCAGTATCCCAGAAGTCCATATCTCAAAACCAAGACACAGTTTTACCCAACTGTCTGCAAACTTAATTGCTGGAAACTTCAGGCTGAACAACTAGTAAAAGAAGAAAACAGTTCTACTCATCAAAAAAATCTTCAAGACCAAATAAAAAAAGAGAAAGTAGGGGAAATAGGCAGCCATCAGCTACAAATTGGCACTTGCCAAGGGCATTTTGCCATCTGCCTCTGCAGGGATTTGGGCTTCCCTTGTAGCTCAGTTGGTAAAGAATCTGCCTGCAGTGTAGGAAACCCAGATTCGATCCCTTGGTTGGGAAGATCCCCTGAAGGAAATAGCAACCCACTCCAGTATCCTTGCCTGGAAAATCCCATGGACTAAGGACGGAGGAGCCTGGTGGGCTGCAGTCCATTGGGTCACAAAGAGTCGGGCATGACTGAATGACTAACTGCAGGGATTGAATCTTGTGCTGCTGCAGCTGTTAACCTCCGATATGTCCTGAAGGAAGTTCACAGTGGAGAATGAGGCATTTTGTGCAGCAGGAAAACTGGTAGAACAGTACTTTAGATAGTTTCAATATTTTCAGGAACTGATTCCAATTCTTGCATCTCCTCATAGCTAGGAAAACACTAAATCCCTTCATGGTGACATCAGCTCCTTATGACTAGCAGAAAACCTTTTGTCAGATAAGTGCTTGATTGTGTGAACTCCCCCTACAACAGAATCATGTATACTGACCTTCCCCTCCTATCTTTTTGGAGCAGCTTGTCAGAGCTATCTGGGGTGCTGTCTCCTGGGCTGCTGTCATCATCTCCCCCCACCCCGGCCAGTTAAAAAAAAAAACAAAACAAAAAAACAACTCACAACTCTTAAGTTGTGCAGCTTTTTGTGTTGATTTTGTGCCCTTACTTCCATGACCCTGCCTCAATCTCTGCCCAGGGAACTGAAGCCCCACTTAAAGCCACTGCAGACAGAGGCCACCTGAGATTACATCTGGCACAGAAACCCAGGAATTTGGAAAGTCAAGGTAAACTGCAAGCTTCACCCAGGTGTGGCTTGAGTTCCCTGACTTTCATTCCTGCCTTTTTTCCCTTGTTTTCTTGGAGCAGTATGTAGGCTGCCAAGTCTTGGAGTGAAGGGGGTCTGATATATGTGAAAAGGAATCCTTGGAGAAATTGTAATTGGGCATGGTGGAAGATGGTACAGGCTTCAAAGCTTGAGGGTTGGCAGACAGATAAATTCTCATAGTAGATTTCCGGGCATAGAGTGAGGAATCTATGAGAAATCTCAGGCCCAGGATCCCTGAGCAAAGAGATAACCTTTGCTTTCTTTTCAAGACCCACAGGGCATGACCTCTGTCCACTTACAGCATTATGGCTTCCCCCAACATTTGGGATGGCAAGGGAATTCCCCAGGCCATGCAGATTCAAATATTTGTGTGACAGCCGACTCTGAAACATGGTGGAAATGCAGTTTCCAGCCATGCAGAAGCTCAAGGAGTCTCTCTCCCTCTGTCTCTCCTGCTCTCACTCTTCTTTGCTCACTTTCCCATATGGAACTTTCCACTATGCTTTTCTTTCCCGCTTTACTCACACAGTAAGGTCTCTTTCTCACGTTTTATCTCTGTGCCCTTCCAGGAAAAGCTTTCCTAGGTATCATTCTTAAACTTTGTCCCTACCACTGTCAAATTCATTGTTGTCTATTTCAGAAAAAAATCATTAGACGATTCCCAATTCTATCTTAGCTGCCAGGAAGACAGGGCAAATGATCTTGTGTTCTTCTGCTCTCTAGTCTCTCACCTTACTCTATGCCCAGAAATCTATTATGAGATTTGCTCTGTCTACCAGCTCCTAGATGTGGCCTTTGGGATATTTAATAATTGACACCAAGCTCAGGAGGAAGAAAGAACGTAATGTGAAGAAAGATGGGACAGGGCCAAGAAAGTCCAACTATTCATCTGCAGGTAATGCTAGAAATGCAAGTCAAATGACCACTGGACCCAAGATTGCCAGCAGGAGCACCCACAGGCCATGACCAGCCTTCAGACAAACAGGTCTTGGATGAGAGACTGCCCTCAGTCCTGAAGATCAAGGGAGGCTCCTGCTGCTGAGATGGCCATGCTGGGTAACTGATGCAGCCTGGGGATTCTGGCAGCTCCCCAAAGTGATATATCTCCATCAAGAATCCCCTGGTAGTCCTTAACTTGGCAAGAGAGAAAGTTGATTTTTTTTAATTGATAGGGGAACCATTTACTCTGTCTTTATTTCTCATGTTGGACCTCTCTCCTCCAAATGCTGTACTGTGACTAGTGTCAATGGAAAGCCTCTCACCCATTATTTTACTGGACCTCTCATTTGCCAATATGACCAGCAGTTGATTTTGCATACCTTTTCAGTTGTGCCTGTGTCCTATGCCTCTCCTTGGGAGGGACCTTCTGAGCTCCCTTGGGGCCATACTCCAGTTAGGAGGCCCCAAGCAGTCTCCTACTTTGACTCTGACTGAGACAGACCAGCAGGTAGAACAAGATTCTATATCCTACAAGATTCTATATCCCAGTCATATCCTACAAGCAGTAGACCATTCAGTATGGGACAAAGGAATCCCTGGAAGGGCTGTAAATATTCAACCTGTAAGAATTACCCTTAGGCCAGAAATCATCTTCCTTAACAAGAGGCAATATCCAATAAAATTGGACGTGAAGAAGGGTTTACACCCCCTTGTAAATTCTTAAGCTGTGGCCTCTTGTTGCCCTGCCAGTCTCCATGCAACACTCCTGCCAGTTGTTAAGCCAAATGCGTAATATAGGATAGTACAAAGACCTTAGAGCAGTAAAAGTTGCAGTAGTGCCTATACATTTCCTTGTGGCCAAACCTTATAATATATTAACACCAATCCCTGAGGACACTGATCCAAAGGATGCCTTCTTTTGTATCCCAGTTCATTCCTCATCACAATATCTGTTTGCTTTTGAGTGAAATAATCCTGACTCATGCCATATGCAACAAAATACCTGGACAGTATTGCCTCAGGGGTTTGGGGGCAGTCCACACCTGTTCGTCTCAGTTCAGTTCAGTCGCTCAGTCGCGTCCGACTCTTTGCAATCCCATTAATCACAGCACACCAGGCCTCCCTGTCCATCACCAACTCCCAGAGTTCACTCAGACTCATGTCCATCGAGTCAGTGATGCCATCCAGCCATCTCATCCTCTGTCGTCCCCTTCTCCTCCTGCCCCCAATCCCTCCCAGCATCAGAGTCTTTTCCAATGAGTCAACTCTTTGTATGAGGTGGCCAAACTGCTGGAGTTTCAGCTTTAGCATCATTCCTTCCAAAGAAATCCTAGGGCTGATCTCCTTCAGAATGGATTAGTTGGATCTCCTTGCAGTCCAAGGGACTCTCAAGAGTCTTCTCCTGGGACCTAGTAAAAAACTAAGGGAAATGCATCTAAAAGAAAGTGCTATTCTACAGGTGCTATGCAGATGATATTTTAATATGTAGTCCCTCCATGGAGGCCTCAGATAAAAATGTCATTGAAGTCCTTAAATTTCCTGGGGGCCATGATTACCGAGTCTCTCAGAAAAAAGCACAGATCTCAAAACAACAAGTTAGGTATCTGGGACATAGTATAAACCTTAGAAGGAGAGTTATCTCCAGATAGCAAACAAGTTATGTTAAACCTAAGCACTCCAAAGACAAACATCTCTGTACCTTTTTGGGTGTGACAGGTTTTGTAGAATTTGGATTCCAGGATTCAGGCTTATGGCTAAGCCCATATCAGTTCAGTTCAGTCGCTCAGTCATGTCTGACTCTTTGCTACCCAATGGACTGCAGTACGCCACGCTTCCCTGTCCATTACCAACTCCTGGAGCTTACTCAAACTCATGTCCATCGACTTGGTAATGCCATCCAACCATCTTAACCTTTGTCGTCACCTTCTCCTCCTGTCTTCAATCATTTGAGTTTTGATTTTATGCAGGTTTCTTCACACTCCTCTTTCCCCTTCTTCAAGAGGCTCTTTGGTTTCTCTTTGCTTTCTGCCATAAAGGTGCTGTCATCTGCATATCAGAGGTTATTGATAACTCTCCCGGCAATCATGTGCCCAGCTTGAGCTTCATCCAGGCCGACAGTTTGCATGGTGTACACTGTATATGAGTTAAATAGGCAGAGTGACAATATACAGGCTTGACATACAACTTTCCCAATGGTGAGCTGGTCCGTTTTTCCATGCCAGGTTCTAACTGTTGCTTCTTGACCTGCATACAGATTTCTCACAAGGCAGGTGAGCTGGTGTGCTATTCCTATCTCTAAGAATTGTCCACAGTTTGGTGTGATCCACATGGTCAAAGGCTTTGGTGTAGTCAATGAAACAGAAGTAGAGGTTTTCCTGGAATTTTTCTCAATCCTGGAGCAGGTGGGAATCAGCAGAATGGTCCTGCTGCCAGTTAAATATAGTCACCCCTAGTTACGCATGAATAACTCTGTGACAAGCCTCTGTATCCTTCAATTCTCCCCCTGCTCCACCATAAAACAGCAATCACCAGGTCAACGTCTGTTAATGGATCCTGTTAGGAAAATTTTGAGCAGGGAAATGTCAAGAATCCTTAGTCTGGCCCTTTATATCCTTCATTCTCACAAAGTGAAGCCTCTAGGGCCAGGCTGACACATCCACTGCTGCCTCCTGATGCATACACTTCACTCAGCAGGGAGAAGCCTATGAACCCAACCCTGTACCTACAGATGACATTTCCCTGCCCTGTATCCATGTCTGTTACTTGGCATAAAGAGACATCCTGGATGGACCTGAGTTCATGCCTAATCAGAGCAGGTTTAGGCTCACTTCAAGTCTTCCCCTATTCTCACTTGGCACTGTGCACCAGTATAAATTCATATACTTGGTGATTTCCAGTGCCCTCTGCTAATCTCTGAAGACATCAGTTGGTATCCTGAGAAATGCACTAGGCTAGGAGTCTGGATGGACAACATCTAGTTCTGTCTTGACATGGCTTTATCAAATAGGAGGTTGGCGGTGACGGCTAGGTAGAATTTTAAATTCAAGTGTCTGCCTCACCTGTGTTTCCTCTCATATCCTGTGCTAACTCCACCAGAGTACTCACTCCATGGTATAGCCATAGAAGCATGTAGTCCATAGTTTTCATCTGTGCTTCCTGGTTGAGTTCTTCCAGGGGGCCTGTGGAAGATTTCTGGAAGGCTGAGCAGGTGCTTTTCAGCCCACCTCAATCCCTTGAAACAGAGAAGCTCTGATTGGGAGTGTCATTCCTATCCTGGTCTTTACTTGAACATGTGGTGGAGTGGATGGATGGGAGGCAGGAGTTGGGTTTGGAGATAGAAGAAATGAGCCATAGATACTTGAAACCAACAGAGGTCTTTAAAACTTCATGTTACAGGGAGTGGTCCTAAGATGGTGGAGGAATAGGACGGAGAGACCACTTTCTCCCTCACAAATTCCTCAAAAGAACATTTCAACGCTGAGCAAACTCCACAAAACAACTTCTGAATGTTGGCAGAGGACAGCAGGCACCCAGAAAAGCAGATCATTGTCTTCAAAAACAGGTAGGAAAAAATATAAAAGATGAAAAAAGAGACAAAGGAGGTGGGGAGGGAGCCCCGTCTCGGGAAGGGAAGCCCGTCCCAGGAAGGGAATTTTAAGAAGAGAGGTTTCCAAACACCAGGAAACACTCTCCCTGCCGAGTCTGTGGTGAGCCTTGGAAGCACAGAGGGCAACATAATAGGAAGGAAACATAAATAAATAATTAAAACCAACAGATTACAAGCCCAACAGTAACTCCCCCAGAGGAAAAGCAGCACAGATGCCTGCATCCCCCCCTAACAAGTGAGGGCAGGGCAGGGAGGCGCGGGAGGCACGGGCTGCAGTGCTTTGTAAGAATCGGTCAGGAATGCCCCACACGTAACCAGAACGAACTAACTTGGGCTAGCAAACCAGACTGTGGGATAGCTACCACGCGAAAAGCTTGAACATAAGACACCGCCAGGACTGCGCACAGAAAGGACGGAACGGAAATAGCTAGCTACAGACCATCCCCTGCCGGGGACAGGCAGCCAGAGCTGTAAGGGCTGGAAAGGGGCAATCGCAGCCCCAGAGAGACTTTACCTACCAAACTGCAAGCAGGCTTCTTTGCTAAGACTTCTGGGGGTGCTGGACAGTCACCATCTGCTTCACAAGGGGCACCAGCAGTACACCCAGAAAACTGAGCAGCAGAGACAGGAAAGGCGACAAGTCGCAGTGACCATGCTTGCCAAACTCTTGAGCTACTCAGACCTGGGAAGGGCACAAAATGCAGTCCCAACCAAATCTGCGCCTCTGAGGGCTACCTGAGCACTGAACCTGAGCGCTTAGACTGGGGAGGTGCACGCAGCCTAAGGCCGGCCTCAGACGGTTCCCGGCTGAGCATCATAGAGCCAGAGCAGTTTGTGCGCCGCGAGCAGGGAAAGGCCCAGCGGGACTGAGACACTGTGTGCACACGACAGTGCTATTTGTTTGCATCATCCCTCCCTCCCCACAGCACGACTGAACAAGTGAACCTAAAAAAAAAAAAAAAAGTGTCCACCACCGCCTGCCCATGTCAGGACAAACATCAGACACTGAAGAGACCAGCAAACAGAAGAAGTTAAACAGAGGGAACCACCTTGGAAGCGACCCCACACTGCCCACAACACCAGAGAAAGGGCATGATATATCTTTACTATTTTTACAATCATTCTTTTTTTTTCTTTCTTTCTTTTTTTTTTTTTTTTTTGTTTGTTTGTTTTTTATTGACGCTGGTGTGGGGTTGCTTTTTCTTCTTCTTTTTTTTTCTAACTTTTTAAAATTGTGAAGTCTTCTATTTGTCCTCTAATTTTTATTTCTATAACCAACTACTACTTTTCAAAAAAAAAAAAGACTATTTTTTAAAACAAACACCATATATAGTCTTTGTGTGGTTTTTCTTGGTGTTTTTTAAATAATTCTTGTGGCTTTTTTTGTTAGTTTGTTTTCTTTTTTTTTTTTTCTTTTTTCCTTCTTCTTTTATTTAATATTGTATTTTTGAAAATCCAAACTCTACTCTAGATTTTTAATATTTGCTTTTTGGTTTTTGTTGTCAATTGTGTACATTTAAAAACCCAAACTTCACTACCCAATTTTAACTGAGAGCGAGATTACTGGCTTGACCACTCTCTCCTCGTTTGGACTCTCCTTTTTCTCCACCAGGTGGCCTCTGTCTCTTCCCTCCCCCTTCTCTTCTCTATCCAACTCTGTGAATCTCTGTGTGTTCCAGACGGTGGAGAACACCTAAGGAACTGGTTACTGGCTGGATTTGTCTCTCTCCTTTTCATTTCCCTCTTTTATCCTCCTGGCCACCTCTGTCTACTTCCTCCCTCTCCTCTTCCCTGTATAACACCATGAATATCACTGAGCGGTCCAGATTATGGAGCACACATAAGGCAGTGATTACTGGCTAGCTTGCTCTCTTCTCTTTTAATCTCACTGCATCTCATTCTAGTCACCTCTAACTACCCCTTCCCTCTTCTCTTCTCCATATAACTCAGTGAACCTCTCTGGGTGTCCCTCAATGTGGAGAAAATTTTCATCTTTAACCTAGATGTTTTATCATTGGTGCTGTATAGATGGAGAAGTCTAGAGGCTACTGTAAAAATAAAACTGAAAACCAGAAGCAAGAGGCTTAAGTCCAAATCCTGAGAACATCAGAGAACTCCTGAATTCAGGGAACATTAATCAATAGGAGCTCATCAAACGCCTCCATACCTACACTGAAACCAAGCTCCATCAAAGGGCCAACAAGTTCCAGAGCAAGACATACCACGCAAATTCTCCAGCAACACAGGAACACACCCCTGAGCTTCAATATACAGGCAGCTGAAAGTTACTCCGAAACCATTGACGTCTCATTCCAATGCACCCCAGAGAGAAGAAACCCAGCTCCACCCACCAGAACTCCAACACAAGCCTCCCTAACCAAGAAACCTTGACAAGCCACTGATACAACCCCACCCACAGTGAGGAAGCTCCATAATGAAGAGAACTCCACAAATTCCCAAAATACAGAAAGACCACCCCAAACACAGCAATATAACCAAGATGAAGAGACAGAGGAATACTCAGCAGGTAAAGGAACAGGAGAAATGCCCACCAAACCAGACAAAAGAGGAATAGATAGGGAATCTACCTGAGAAAGAATTCTGAATATTGATAGTGAAAATGATCCAAAATCTTGAAATCAAAATAGAATCACAGATAAATAGCCTGGAGACAAGGATTGAGAAGATGCAAGAAAGGTTTACCAAGGACCTAGAAGAAATAAAAAAGAGTCAATATATAATGAATAATGCAATAAATGAGATCAGAAACACTCTGGAGGCAACAAATAGTAGAATAACGGAGGCAGAAGATAGGATTAGTGAAATAGAATATAGAATGGTAGAAATAAATGAATCAGAGAAGAAAAAAGAAAAACGAATTAAAAGAAATGAGGACAATCTCAGAGACCTCCAGGACAATATGAAATGCTCCAACATTCGAATTATAGGAGTCCCAGAAGAAGAAGACAAAAAGAACAACCATGAGAAAATCCTTGAGGAGATAATAGTTGAAAACTTCCCTAAAATGGGGAAGGAAATAATCACCCAAGTCCAAGAAACCCAGAGAGTTCCAAATAGGATAAACCCAAGGTGAAACACCCAAAGACACATATTAATCAAATTAACAAAGATTAAACACAAAGAACAAATATTAAAAGCAGCGAGGGAAAAACAACAAATAACACACAAGGGGATTCCCATAAGGATAACAGCTGATCTTTCAATAGAAACACTTCAGGCCAGGAGGGAATGGCAAGACATACTTAAAGTAATGCAAGACAATAACCTACAGCCCAGATGACTGTACCCAGCAAGGATCTCATTCAAATATGAAGGAGAAATCAAAAGCTTTCCAGACAAGCAAAAGCTGAGAGCATTCAGCACCACCAAACCAGCTCTCCAACAAATGCTAAAGGATATTCCCTAGACAGGAAAGACAAAAAGGGTGTATAAACCCGAACCCAAAACAACAAAGTAAATGGTAATGGGATCATTCTTATCAAAAATTACCTTAAATGTAAATGGGTTGAATGCCCCAACCAAAAGGCAAAGACTGGCTGAATGGATACAAAAGCAAGACCCCTTTATATGCTGCCTACAATAGACCCACCTCAAAACAAGGGACACGTACAGACTGAAAGTGAAGGGCTGGAGAAAGATATTCCACACAAATAGAGACCAAAAGAAAGCAGGAGTAGCAATACTCTTATCCGATAAAATATACTTTAAAACAAAGGCTGTGAAAAGAGACAAAGAAGGCCACTACATAATGATTAAAGGATCAATCCAAGAAGAAGATATAACAACATAAATATATATGCACCCAACATAGGAGCACCACAATATGTAAGACAAATGCTAACAAGTATGAAGGGGGAAATTAACAATAACAGAATAAGAGTGGGAGAATTTAATACACCACTCACATCTATGGACAGACCAACTAAACAGAAACAAAGAAACACAAACTTTAAATAATACAATAGGCCAGTTAGACCTAATTGATATCCATAGGACATTTCACCCCAAAACAATGAATTTCACCTTTTTCTCAAGTGCTCACGGAACCTCCAGGATCGATCACATCCTGGGCCATAAATTTAACCTTGATGAATTCAAAAAAATTGCAATCATTCAAACCATCTTTTCTGACCATAATGCATTAAGATTAGATCTCAATTACAGGAGAAAAACTATTAAAAATTCCAACATATGGAGGTTGAACAACACACTTCTGAATAACCAACAAATCACAGAAGAAATCAAAAAAGAAGTCAAAATATGCATAGAAATGAATGAAAATGAAAACACAACAACCCCAAACCTGTGGGACACTATAAAAGCAGTGCTAAGAGGAAAGTTCATAGCAATACAGGCATACCTCAAGAAATAAGAAAAAAGTCAAATAAATAACCTAACTCTACACCTAAAGCAACTAGAAAAGGAAGAAATGGAAAACCCTGGAGTTAGTAGAAGGAAGGAAATCTTAAAAATTAGGGCAGAAATAAATGCAAAAGAAACAAAAGAGACCATAGCAATATCAACAAAGCCAAAAGCGGGTTCTTTGAAAGGATAAATAAAATAGACAAACCACTAGCCAGACTCATCAATAAACAAAGAGAGAAAAATCAAATCAATAAAATTTGAAATGAAAATGGAGAGATCACAACACACAACACAGAAATACAAAGGATCATAAGAGACTACTATCAGCAATTATATGCCAATAAAATGGACAACATGGAATAAATGGACAAATTCTTCGAAAGCTACAACTTTCCAAAACTGAACCAGGAAGAAATAGAAAATCTTAACAGACCCATCACAAGCACAGAAATTGAAACTGTAGTCAGAAATCTTCCAGCAAACAAAAGCCCAGGTCCAGATGACTTCACAGCTGAATTCTACCAAAAATTTCAAGAAGACCTAACGCCTATCCTGCTGAAAGTGTTCCAGAAATTTGCAGAGGAAGGTCAACTTCCAAATTCATTCTGTGAGGCCACCATCACCCTAATACCAAAACCTGACAAAGATACTACAACAAAAGAAAACTACAGGCCAATATCACTGATGAAAATAGATGCAAAAATCCTTAACAAAATTCTAGCAATCAAAATCCAACAACACATTAAAAAGATCGTACACCATGACCAAGTGGGCTTTATCCCAGGGATGCAAGGATTCTTCAACATCCGCAAGTCAATCAATGTAATTCCCCACATTAACAAATTGAAAAATAAAAGCCATATGATTATCTCAATAGATGCAGAGAAGGCCTTTGACAAAATTCAACATCCATTTATGATAAAAACTCTCCAGAAAGCAGGAATAGAGGGAACATACCTCAACATAATAAAAGCTATATATGACAAAGCCACAGCAAACATTATCCTCAATGGTGAAAAATTGAAAGCATTTCCCCTAAAGTCAGGAACAAGACAAGGGTGCCCACTCTCACTGCCACTATTCAACATAGTTCTGGAAGTTTTGGCCACATTAATCAGAGCAGAAAAAGAAATAAAAGGAATCCAAATTGGAAAAGAAGAAGTAAAACCCTCACTGTTTGCAGATGACATAATGCTCTACATAGAAAACCCTAAAGACTCCACCAGAAAATTACTAGAGCTAATCAATGAATATAGTAAAGTTGAAAGATATAAAATCAACACACAGAAACCCCTTGCATTCCTGTACACTAATAATGAGAAAGTAGAAAAAGAAATTAAGGAAACAATTCCACTCACCATTGCAATGAAAAGAATAAAATCTTAGTATATCTACCTAAAGAAACTAAAGACCTATATATAGAAAACTATAAAACACTGATGAAAGAAATCAAAGAGGACACTAATAGATGGAGAAATATACCATGTTCATGGATCAGAAGAATCAATATAGTGAAAATGAGTATACAACCCAAAGCAATCTACAGATTCAATGCAATCCCTATTAAGCTACCAGCCATATTTTTCACAGAACTAGAACAAATAATTTCAAGATTTGTATGGAAATACAAAAAACCTCGAATAACCAAAGCAATCTTGAGAAAGAAGAATGGAACTGGAGGAATCAACTTGCCTGACTTCAGGTTCTACTACAAAGCCACAGTCATCAAGACAGTATGGTACTGGCACAAAGACAGAAATATAGATCAATGGAACAAAATAGAAAGCCCAGAAGTAAATCCACACAGCTATGGACACCCTATCTTTGACAAAGGAGGCAAGAATATACACTGGATTAAAGACAATCTCTTTAACAAGTGGTGTTGGGAAAACTGGTCAACCACTTGTAAAAAAATGAAACTAAATCACTTTCTAACACCATACACAAAAATAATTTCAAAATGGATTAAAGATCTAAACGTAAGACCAGAAACTATAAAACTCCTAGAGGAGAACACAGGCAAAACACTCTCTGACATACATCACAGCAGGATCCTCTATGGCCTACCTCCCAGAATATTGGAAATAAAAGCAAAAATAAACAGATGGGACCTAATTACAATTAAAAGCTTCTGCACAACAAAGGAAACTATAAGCAAGGTGAAAAGACAGCCTTCAGAATGGGAGAAAATAATAGTAAATGAAGCAACTGACAAATAACTAATCTCAAAAATATACAAACAACTTATGCAGCTCAATTCCAGAAAAATAAATGGCCCATTAAAAAATGGGCCAAAGATCTAAATAGACATCTCTCCAAAGAAGACATACGAATGGCTAACAAACATCACTCATTATTAGAGAAATGCAAATCAAAACCACAATGAAGTACCACTTCACACCAGTCAGAATGTCTGTGATCCAAAAGTCTGCAAGCAATAAATGCTGGAGAGGGTGTGGAGAAAAGCGAATCCTCCTACACTGTTGGTGGGAATGCAAACTAGTACAGCCACTATGGAGAACAGTGTGGAGATACCTTTAAAATATTGCAAATAGAACTGCCTTATGACCCAGCAATCCCACTGCTGGGCATACACACTGAGGAAACCAGAATTGAAAGAGACACATGTACCCCAATGTTCATCGCAGCACTGTTTATAATAGCCAGGACATGGAAAAAACCTAGATGTCCATCAGCAGATGAATGGATAAGAAAGCTGTGGTAGATATACACAATGGAGTATTACTCAGCCATTAAAAAGAATACATGTGAATCAGTTCTAATGAGGTGGATGAAACTGGAGCCGATTAGACAGACTGAAGTAAGCCAGAAAGAAAAACACCAGTACAGTATACTAACACATATATATGGAATTTAGAAAGATGGCAATGATGACCCTGTATGCAAGAGAGCAAAAGAGACACAGATGTGTAGAGCAGACTTTTGGACTCTGAGGGAGAGGGAGAGGGTGGGATGATTTGGGAGAATGGCATTGAAACATGTATACTATCATGTAAGAAAAGAATCGCCAGTCTATGTCCGATGCAGGATACAGCTTGCTTGGGGCTGGTGCACGGGGATGACCCAGAGAGATTTTATGGGGAGGGAGGTGGGAGGGGGGTTCATGTTTGGGTGCGCATGTACACCTGTGGTGGTTTCATGTCAATGTATTGCAAAACCAATACAGTATTGTAAAGTAAAATAAACTAAAAATTAAAATTAAAATAAATAAATAAATAAATAAAACCTTATGTTACAGATTAAGCAAACTGGATTATAAGTAGCAAGTTCCAAATATTTGGTCATTTATATGTGGAAGCGTTTTACACCACATTAAAAGCTAACCTAATATATTTGGAGATTGAGTATTCAATCACTCATTATGGCTATATATTCAAATCCATTCACACAGAAACAGTAGATATCCTTCAACTGGAGAATATTTGAGTGCCCTCCTGTGCCAGACACTCTGCCAAGCACTAAGAATCACATCATAAGAAGAAGATGGCCCCTTATCTCAAGGACCCCACAACCTAGTTGAGAGAAATCTGAGAGAAATCTGACAGTAGCTACACCATGGAGCGAGTGCTCTGGGGGAGTTAGCACAGGATGTGACAGGAAACACAAGAGAGGCAGACACTTGAATTTATAATTCTACCTAGCATTCACTGCCAAACTATGATTTGATAAAGTCATGTCAACATAGAGCTAGAAATAGTCCATCCAGACTCCTAGCCTAGTGCACTTCCCTGGATACCAACTGATGTCTTCAGAGACGTGCAGAGGGCCCCAAAAATCACCAAGCATACAAATTTATACTGATGCACAGTGCCAAGTGAGAATAGGGGATGACTTGAAGTGAGACTAAACCAGCTCTGATTAGGTCCATCCTGGAAGTCTCTTAATGTCAAGTAACAGACACAGATATGGGGCTCTCTTCTTCTCAGTGGTGGGTCAAAAGAGGGAGAAGCCAAGTGATTATCCTGTGATTGTTTCAAAGGGTGACAGTTTATGTGTTCCAAGCAGAGTGGATCTGTGATTCAGAAGGACCAAAAGGTAATGCTTTTGGCCAAGGTAATTGGAGGGCCTGCAAAAATATTGCCAACCGAGTCTTAATAATGTTGTTAAACCAGACTAAACCAGAGGAGTGGGGCTGATCAGCGCTGTGAAAGTATCATAAAACTAGCCAAATGGTACAGACTTGTGGAAGTAACTGACCAGTAAAATGGAGGCCTCGATCATTCTGAAGTTTGAGAGGAGTTCCTCGGAGAGGGATAATCTTTTCCAAAAGGACTTTAACCACAGAAGAGGCAGTAGCCTGTCTGCAAGGAAAGCTTTTGGACCAATGTGCAAACCTACCGACCGTGACTTAAACACATCCACGAGGTGGAGGAAGTTGTAAGGAATCCTATTTCCAGTGCCTGATTGTTCCACTGAGGCCTTTTAAACTGTCCAGGAAGGGTACAGATGGTCTTCTCTGGTGTGTGTTTTGGACAAGTGGGCCACGTGGTTTCAAAGATGATATACAGCTAATAATAGCTAAGTTGACACAAGCATGATACACATCATACACCATAAAGGAGCTACAGATGAAAGAATAGGAAAGCACCATGCACCTGTTAAAAAGACCCTGATGCTGGGAAAGATTTAAGTCAACAGGGAAAGAGGGCGACAGAGAATGAGATGGGTTGATAGCATGACTGACTCAGTGGACAGGAATCTGAGTAAGCTCTGGGAGATAGTGAACAACAGGGAAGCCTGGCATGCTGCAGTCCATGGGGTCATAAAGAGTCAGACATTATTTAGCAACTCAGCAACAAGAACACACACCTATTAGAACCGGTCCCTCCCTCCCGCCTCCTGCTTCCCATCTATCAACTCCACCACGTGTTCAAGTAAAGACCAAGATAGGAATGACACTTCCAATCAGAGCCTCTCTGTTTCAAGGGATTGAGGTGGGCTGAAATGCACCTGATCAGCCTTCCAGGAACCTTCCACAGGTGCCCTGGAAGAACTCAACCAGGAAGCACAGATGAAGACTATGGACTACATGTTTCTATTCAGCACCAGGGATGCTTACTTGCTCACAACAAAAATGACACTGGCTTCCTTCCTTTTTGTCCTTTCAGGTTCACCCCGACAGATTATTAGAGATATCATCTAAGTTTAAGATTTACAATATGATAATATTCATACAAGTGTCTGTTGGAAAACCTTTCCCAGAATAAGGTTAAAGAACACATCCTTCCCTTCACGCAATTAGCAATTCCTTGTTATTGTCACAGTGAGAACTTTAATGATTTACTCTCACAGAAACTTTCAAGAATAAGAGACTGTACTGTAAACTGTTGTTTCCATGCTGTAACTTAGACCCTCATAACTTACTCATCTTACAACTCAACGTTTTACCCTTGGAAGAGCATCTCCACATTGGCCACCAACCTCAGCCCCTCAGGCCCATTTTCATTTTTTATAGTTCAGTGGTATTAGATAGAGTCCCTTAAAGAAAAATAAGATAAATAAAATTTGAAAGAGGCAAATTCTGCTTCCAGAGAGCCACAGTTTTACTGGTCATGGTGTTTTGCTCAATTAAAACACCGAGTACTAGTGAAGCAGTAAGTGTGGGTAGATGGTTCCAACCCTCCCAGCTTATTGCACTAATTCCAGGGTAGGGGAAGAGGATGGAAATGACTGAGATCAGGATACACTTTCTTCATGCATTGTTCCCCTTTAGAACACCCTGAGATGTTCAACCTGTTAAGTCCAGAATTAGACTTAAATTCATGGCTTGTGAAGAGATCAATATATATGACCTTTGCTAAAACTCATTCTAAAAGTAAATTAATCAATAAATAAAGACTGTAAGGACTGTCAATACAATTTGGGGCTAGCAGGCTTTAAAAAAATTTCGGAGAACAGTGATAAGTGATAAAGGAAACATGAAATGTTTTATTGTGAGACTATTAGCCAGGTGAGCAATGTGACATCATCTCCAGTTTCAGATAATCCCCATTTTTTTTTTTTTGGTTAAAAATAAGACAGTTTTTTTTAACAATACTTCACGTAATTCACCTGGAGATGCAGAATAATAGGTGTGGTCCTGGTCAGGCCATCAAAGATATAGGTTCAGAAGTGTGTGTTTCTGTGCATGTCTCTGTGTGTGTGCGAGTGTGTGTGAGTAGTGAAACTACCAAGACAGATGGTAGACGGAATTTTAATTATATAAACCTTGCAATTTATTTTCTCACCATGCATAAGGGTATGTATCTTTTTCAGGGCCCAAATCTAACAATCTGTGTGCATGTTTGGACTGAGCTCCTCAAGGGGACATCACCTGTAGCCCAGGGCAGGGAGTCCCTGGGACCCGAGCCGAGCTGTGACTAGGCCTGGGCGGCAGAGGGTGAATCTATGACCGAGGGGTTCTCGTCCTAAGGGGAGTCATTCTTCTTGGCCACAGAGACAGAAGCAGGTGTTTCAGTGGAGCTCTTCTTGATCTTGCCCTCTCCTGGTTCATAATTCTGTCCCTGGGCGCCAGGCACTTGCTGCTGGCGGCGGCGTGGGGTTTTGGGACAGCAGGATCGATAGCAGGGAGGGTGCCTTTGTGGCAGATTGTTGCTGGCTTCTTACCCACTTTCGCTGTGCTCTGCCTCAGCTCCTGTGAGATGTCTGGTGCGCTTCTCGGACCAGAAGTGGTGCCTCAGCCCCTAGGGCGACTGGGAGACACAGCTGGGGCCCCAACTGCACCGAGGATGCCCCTCCTGCCTTGCGGTGGGGGCGGACCCAGGCTTCTGGTTGGATGAGGGGCTGCTGTGGTAGCCAGGATCTATGGGTGGCCGGTCACAGGCCTCGCGGGAGGGTGGGAAATGCCTCAGTCATTGGTCTTGGAAGCGACCAGGCAGAGGGCGTCTGAGGCCCTGGGCCACAGTGAAGCCTTGGCAACTGCCCTCGCATTCATCAGCATCTCCATCTGTGCTCTTGGGACGTCGCAGTGGCAACTCATGGCTGTGGATGCTGAAGTCCTGGCGGATGCTGGTGAGGTGGGCAGTGTAGCGGCCTCCCTTCAGTGGCACATCTGCTGGCCCGGTCACGTTAGCAGCCTCATTGCCCTGCTGGCCCTGCACCACATCGAACTCCACCATCTCACCGTCGTCCATGCTGCCTCGGTACTTGCAGGGGTTTCTTCCAGTGATGGCCATATGGGGAACAAACACATCTTCCTGGGGATCGTGCCTGCTGATGAAGCCGTACCCTTTCTTCTCCTTAAACCACATGGCAGAGCCTAGGACCCTCTTAGCGATGACCTTGTTAGGCGCCTTTGCCTTGGTGCCCCTGGTGGTGGCCTTGGGGATCCCATCCCCGCTGAGGTGGCCTG